>NW_006408702.1:2229423-2238468 GCF_000296735.1 Chrysochloris asiatica
TGTTTCATTCTGTTGTGCATAAGGTCGCTATGAGTTGGTACCAACTCGATGGCACCTAACAACAACAACAACTCATCTAGTAATGTCAAATGAGTTAGAACAATGACTACAAATAAAGTTTCAATCTTTGAAATCCATTTTTAATGTTCCAGTCACAGATATTTATATTGACTGAAGTGTATTATGAAGCCTACTGAAGAGAGTGTTAAGGACTGGCTTCCAGCTTTGACCCTGGACCTTGGTTTCCTCATCTCAGTCATGAAGCCGAAAGGCTACCTTAGTCTCATCTAGCTTTCAGATTCTATACTCTTCTTTACAAAATGCATTTATTAAGCTGTCTTTTAACTGTTGCATGGCCATTCCAAACCCAAAACCCACTGTTGTAGAGTGCACTCCAATCACAGTGACCAAACACACAGTGCCACTGGGCACCTAAAGAAAGGTCAGGACCTTTAAAGAGCCATCTATCCTAAAACTGTTGTAGCTCACACTCACACTCTTGACTTTAAAAATTATTCTAAATATCTATCTACGTTTATCATAGAAGGAATGCCACTTCTGGAGAAATCTGTATTGTTTCATCTGTCATTTCCAACTACTGTTGTTAGGTGCCCTTGACTTGGTACCGACTCATATGCACAATAGAATAAAACACTGCCCCTCCTGCCCAACCTCATAATCATTGCTACATTTGAGCCAGTAATTATCAATACATCTTGATTGCATTGTTTTATCTATTTCAGACTGAAGAAGTTGGTAGGATTCTTCAATTTCATCATCACTGGCTTTAGTGGTTGATGTATAAATTTGAATAATACTTGTATAAACTGTTCTTCCTTGTAGGCATATGGACATTATCCTAACCTAGATAGTGTTGTACTTCAAGACAGATCTTGAAATGTTCTTTTAGATGATGAATGTGACATCATTCCTCTTCAATTTGTCATTCCTGGCATAGTAAACCATGTGGCCGTCACATTCAAAATTCCCAATACCAGTCCATTTCAGCTCACCAATGCTTAGGATATCAATGTTTATGTATTCCATTTCATTGTTGACAACTTCCAGTTTTTCTAGGTTTATAGTTCATACCTTCCATATTCTGAACAGGGTCGCTATGGGTCGGAACTGACTCGACAGCACTTCATGACAACAACAACAACAGCTATTTCTCCTCATTTTGACTTGTGCCCCATCAGCAAATGAAGGTCCCAAAAGCCTATTCCAATTGGTCACCACAGTCAATTCTACTTTGAGGAGGCAGTTCGTTCCCAGTCATATTTCGAGTGCCTTCCAACCTGACGGACTCATTTTCTGGCACTGTATCTGACAATATTCTGGTATTCTTCATCATGTTTCAATATTCAATATTCTTGTGCTACCTGACAGTGTTCCACTGCTATTCATAAGGTTTCCAGTGACTAAATATTTGGGAGTATTCCGTCTCTCCTCCTTCCTAGTCTGTCTCAGTCTGGAAGCTCCCCTGAAAAGCTACCATGGGGGACCCTGTTGGTATTTAAAACAGTGGTGGCACAGCTTCCAGAATCACAGCAACACACAAAACACCACAGGACAAGCTGACAGATGTGTGGCTGATTTCCAACTACAGAAGTGCAATAATTCTGGAGCAAACATGAGAACTACCTGGGCACCTGACAAACACTAGTAGGTTATAAACCAGTAAGTTTTTCTATGATATATAAATATCATATCTGTATATATGATATTAATACTACAACACTCTGTGGAAGACAGTATCTATTCTGAAAAGCTAAACTCTTAAAAGATTCAGTCTCTGGAGGTTGAACCAGGATATAGAATATTTCTACCCCAATAGACATTTTATGTTGACGGTTCCATAATCATCAAAATTGTCAGATATGCCCTCAAGACCTTTTTCAGTCAATATATTTTGTATCTGGTGGTAGTGGTGGCTGTGTGCCATGGAGCAGGTTCCGACTCACAGAGACCCTGTATAGTGGTTCTGAAGCTAGAAATCTTTATGGGAGCAGAAAGCCTCATCTTTCTTCCACTGAACAGATGGTAGTTTCACACTATTGACCTTGAGGGCTAGCAGCTCGACTCATAACCACTACCATTAAAAGTTAAATTTTGAAATTTTGATCTCTACACTCAATTCTTGGTATTGATTGTTAAATTCTTAACATTTAATTGTTATTTTATACTGCAACATTTATTTGTTATTTCTACATTATGCATGAGATAGTGTGTGATCTGTCAAGGGAACAAAGAAATGAATGAAACTATTTGCCAATTAACTGGACCAGATCTTTTGTGACAGATAAAGTAAATCATGGATCCCTAACAGAGACATTAAGAAAGGAGATTTAAAAATCCCATAGCAAATAATTTCTACTTACTTGTGATGGATGCCTTGTGGAACATTTGAAAAAATTCTCCAAGACAGTATTTGGTATAACACTCCTTCGAGTCATTTTTGTAATGCCAAATGCTTTTGCTAGAGGTGTGGCAACAAACCTACAAAAATATAGAAAGGAAAGTAAATTCAAAATCTGAGCATATACCCACAAAACCATCAGAAAATTGGAGCTGTAACTCTAGACTCCAAATGAAACATAGATCATTTGTTCACGTTGCCCCTGGGGCTGCCAGCAGCCAACATCTGCCTCACAGAAACCCAAAACAGCAAAATTGTAGACCTTATATATAAGTAATATTTTCTAAAAATTAGAACATTTGTACAATTCTAAAAAGTTCAAGTAAATTCAAATATGTTTATTCACAAGCTCTAGAAATTAGGATATGCCATTCCATTTACAGGAGCCCTAGCAGTGCTGTGGGATAAGGAATGAACTGTTAATTGCAAGGTCAGCAGTTCAAACCCACCAGCCTCTGAGTAGAAGAAAAATGATACTTTATGGCTTCTGGAAAGGGTTGTTGTTAAGTGTCATCAAGTTGGTTCTGACTTATAGCAACTCTGTATCAGGTTTCTGAGGAGCGGCTGATGAGTTTGAACTTTCAGTTCCAATCAATCTTATCCTGTAAGTGCTTATCCTACAGTGAGTGGCATACCAGGAGCCCAGCCTTGGAAACTCTCCGGCTGTTGTTGTTGGATCAGCCTACTTGATGGTAGTGGGTAGTGAGACTTTCAGTTCTCATTCCATTTATAGTTTCATTTGTAAGACTCCCAGGAACTACAATATATAGTTTGTTAGAACGTTTTATTTGGTGAGATTTTTGTAAAGAAATTCCTATGTTCCTTATTTCAAGAATGAACATCTTTTTTTTTAAATGTCATGCTTCCAGGGTGAATACATAAGAATGGAATTGCTGTATTGTACAAGCATAGGAGCTCTAATGGCATAATGGTTAACTATCTGCTAACCCGAGAGGCCAGGAGTTCAAACCCACTAGCCACTCAAGTGGAGAAAGCTATAGCAGTCTGCTTCCATAAATATTTACAATCTTGGAAACGGTAGGGGCAGTTCTACTCTGTCTTGCAGGGTTTCTTGAATCAAAATTCCCTTGACAGCAACAAAGGTTTTTTGTTTTGTTTTGTTTTATGGAAAATGTACACTAACTTTATAAGAAACTGCCAAATTATTTTCCAATGTGGCTGTACCATTTTTCATTCCTACCATCAATGTGTGAGAGTTCCAGTTGCTCCTGATCCTTGCTAACACTTGGGACCATCATCAGTCTTTTTAAATTCAGCAGTTCTACTGGGTGTGTAGTTGTTGGTCTTTGTTGATTTTTTTTTCTCTCTGATATCTGGTAATCAGCTTTCCCATCACCAAAGCTTGATGTCTGGTTAGTTTTCTTAACCACTTGCATAAAATTCATATTCCGTCATGTCTGGTCACTGAAGTCTCTGTTTAGCTTAGTGATTGGCTAGTGATTAGACTCAAACATCCTATAATTCCTGGAGCCAATATGTCTTCCTGTCTTTGCTGAAGAGTTGTATGTGCATGTTGAGACATACCTTCAATCTCAATGGCAAAATTGACAATTCCACCTTAGCCTTCACTTTGTACGTGTGCAGAGAGAGCCTCAAGCTCAGTTAGAGGTGAGAAGACAGGGCCTTTCGTGATGATGCTCTTAGCCCTATGTATATGCACAGAGTTACACAGAAATCAGGCCTTGTAGATTGCCAGGTACCTTAGAGCTTTTCACAGCTCCTTTATCAACAAGTCAATTTCTAACTTTTCCTTGGAAGCTTTCTGGTTACTCTGTTGTTTGATCCAGTTGTTAGCCACTGTTTCAGGCAGTTTTGAAGTTAATCATTTACCTGGTCTTAGTTGTTCTTGTTGTTGTTGTGATGTGCCGTGGAGTCGGTTCTGACTCATAGCGACCCTGTACAGGGTTTCCGAGGCTGTAAATCTTTATGGGAGCAGAAACCCTCATCTTTCTCCCATGAAACAGCTGGTAGTTTTGAACTGCTGACCTTGAGGTTAGCAGCTCAACTCGGAACCACTACACTAACAAAGCTCCTTGGTCTTTCTTAGTGAGCAAGTTCAAATCCGGTCAAATAAAGACAGCCTTGTCAGTCGGGTCTTCCACTTGTTAAGTGCCATTGAGTCGGTTCTGAATCATAGCAATCTTACATAGGGTTTCCAAGCTGGCTAGTAGGTTTGAACTGATGACCTTGCAATTAGCGATCCTGAGCCTATCCTACAGTGCCATACCTAGGATCTTCTACATGTCATTGTTGTTAACTGCCAATGAGTCAGTTTCAACCCATAGTAATGACCATGTATAAGGTTTCCAAGGAGTGGCTGGTGAGTTTGAACCGTCAACCTTATGGTTCAAACCTACTTTAAAGTCTAGTGCATTAACCCACAGCACCACACCAGGGCTTAGGGTCTTCCATTAGACAGGCCGAATAATAACAAAGCTCTTGTAATAAGACTTTGGAAGTTGCTCCAACTCCCTCCAGCCCCTCTGGTGGCTGCCAAAAACCAAAACCAAAACCGGAGGCACCCCAGTGCCATTGAGTCAATTCTGAATCAAAACAAGCCACAGCACGACCCTTTCCAGTGAGTGATTGTTGGTGTAAAATGCCCTCGAGTCGGTTCTGACTCATAGCGAAAAGTGGCTGGCGAGCTGGACCCACTGAACGAACTCGTGTTTCAAACTGACTTTGCAGGCTACCAGGGAATTGCTGTTAAGTGTTGTTGCATCATGTCCGACCCATGTTGTTGTTGTTGTTAACTGCTGTCGAGTCGATTCCGATTTTTAAATAGCAACCCTGTATAGGGTTTCCAAGGAACAGCTGGTGAGGTTGAACCACCGACCTTGCAGTTCAAACGACTTTGCAGTCTGACACATTAGCCCACAGCGCCACACCAGGACTCCTTCCGACCTATAGCGACCCCATATATAGAGCTTCTGAAGAGTGGATGGTGGGTTTGAACAGCCAACCTTGTGGTTAGCAGTCCAATGCTTATCCCTACAGCACCACACAGGTGAGTTAAAATGCCACAAAGCTTACTGTTTCTTTTTCTCTCAGATTTGGTAGTTTTTCTTTAATAGCACGCCCCGGATAGTTGAAAGCCTCTAAAAACACCTCATTTTTCAAGATTTCTAAAGTTTTGGAAAAAAAAAAAAAAAAAGATCCTATTTTTACCAGTTTTCTCATTGCTTTCATGCAGGAAGAGATTTTTAGGTGGTCCTACTCTCACATTTTTGCTGGCATTATATGTGTAGTAGTTTCAATTTGCATTTTCGTAGCCCTAGTTTGGTGCTGTGAACTGCAAGGTTGGTGATTCAGGCTCACCAACTGCTCCTCAAAAATCCTACAGGGTCACTATGAGCTGGAACCAACTGGACAGCACTTAACAACAACAATGATTAACGATGTTGAACATCTTTTCAGGTGTTTGCCATTTGTATATCTTCTTTGGTGAAGTGTCAGCTCAAATCTTTTGTCCGTTTTCCTTGATACGTCTATATCTGTTATTGAGTTATATGAGTTCTTTATATTTCATTTAGTTAACAATGTCTTTCTAAACTAAATTCATTAAGGTATCTTTACATACTATGTAATTCAGCCATTTCAAGTGTACAATTCAGTGATTTTTAAAGTAAATTTACCAAGCTGTACAACCCTAACCATGAATCCATTTGAGAACATTTTCATTACCGAAATATGGCCCCTCATAACCATCTCTGTTTTCTCTTGCCTCTTCTCCACTATCACTACTCTCCTTTCTGTCGTGATAATAGGCTTCGTCTTTTCTGGATATTTCATAAACATGGAATCATACTCCATGTGGTCTTTTGTGTCTAGCTCCTTTCAAAACCAAGTGAAATACAAGACTACCATCGATATGATTCCATTTATAGGAAATCCTAGAAAAGGTAAAATCATAAACCATACCACTGAGCTCCAAGAACCAGGTGCTACAGCCACCACTTGTCTATCAGTCTGTCATACTGTGGTGGCTTGAGTCTGGCTGTGATGCTGTAAATTATGCCACCAGTATTTTACATATCAGCAAGTCCCCACATGGTACTCAGGTTTCAGCGGCGCTTCCATACTAAGACAGATGAGGACAGAGACGTGGGCTATTTCTGAAGGTTTACCCACTGAAAACCTGAACACTGACAGATATAATGCTGGAAGATGAGCCCCTCAAGCAGGAAGGTACTCGAAGTATACGGGGAAGAGGTGCCTCCTCATAGTTTATCATTATGACATGAATGGAGCAAAGTTTTCAGGACCTTCCTTTCCTGATAGACACAACTCAAAATAAGAGGAAATAGCTTCAAACATCCACTTATAATCAGAATACAGACTGTACGAAGCATGAATCTAGGAAAACTGGAAGTTACCAAGAATGAAATGGAAGGCATAAAGAGCAATATCTTAGGCATTAGTAACCCGAAAGGC
Organism: Chrysochloris asiatica; assembly: GCF_000296735.1. NCBI lineage: Eukaryota > Metazoa > Chordata > Mammalia > Afrosoricida > Chrysochloridae > Chrysochloris > Chrysochloris asiatica. The sequence goes on from NW_006408702.1 coordinate 2,236,298, forward strand.
TTAGGTGTTTTCTATAATCATAATTCCCAGTATTCCTTTCTATCCCACTTTCCACTGTATGGATTATGACAAACTATGGATAACCTTATGAATAATGAGTATTCCACAACGCTTAATTGTACTCATGAGTAACCTGTACATAGACCAAGAGGCAATTGTTCGAAGAAAACAAGGGAACACTAACTGATTTAAAATCAAGAAAGGTGTATGCCAGGATTGTATTCTTTCACCATACTTACTCAGTCTGTATGCTGAACAAATAATCCAAGAAGCTGAATTATATGATGAAAAACATGGCATCAGGAGTGGAAGACAACTCATTAACAACCTGCGACATGCAGTGATACAACTTTCCTTGCTGAAAGTGAAGAGGACTTAAAATACTTACTGATGAAGAACAAAGTGCACAGCCTTACGTATGGATTGCATCTCAATGTAAAGAAAATAAAAGTCCTCACCACTGGACCAATAAATCACATCCATATAAATGGAGAAAACATCGAAGTTGTCAAAGACTTCATTTTTCTCAGATCAACCATCAACACTCATGGAAGCAGCATCAAGAAATCAAACGATGTATTGCATTAGGTAAATCTGCTGTACAAGACCTCTTTAAAGTGATGAAGAGAGCAAAGAGGTCAGTTTGAGGACAAAGGTGCACTTGACCCAAGCTGTAGTATTTTCAGTAACCTCTTATCCATGTGAAAGTTGGACAGTGAATAAGGATGACCATAGAATAATTGACACTTTTGAGTTATGGTGTTGGAGGAGAATATTGAAAGTACCATACCAAAAGAACAAAAAGATCTGTGTTGGATGAAGTACAGCCAGAGCTCCTTGGAAGCCAGAATGGCCAGGCTTCATCTTTCATACTTCGGACGTATGATCAGGAGGGAGCCAACATGAAGAAGGCTACCATGTTTGGTTGGTAAAATGGAGGGTCAGAGAAAAAGAGGAAGGCCCCTAATGAGATGGATTGGAACAGTGGCAGCAGCAATGAGCTTAGGCATAGCAACGATTGTAAGGTTGACACAGGATCCGATAGTTTTGTTCTGTTGTGCATAGGATTGCTATGAATCGGTACCAACTCAATGGCACCTAACAGCAATATCTGACATAAATGGCTACTTTACAATAGATGGCAGAGGAAATCAATATCTACAAGACAATCAAGTACCTTAACATTATTTCCCCTCCTTTACCCATTCCGACTATGTCTGGATATCTGTATCACAGAACTCTATTTTCAAAGGTTATGTATACATCATTTTTTACTTCTATCCCATTTAGCCCATGCATACCTCCAAAATCTACCCCTATCTTCCTTGTTCATATACCCTCCACCTTTCTTGTGTGTTGCTGTCCCCTTCCTTGTATATTGCCCTTCCTGCCATCTGAATTATTATGTGTCTAGCCCCTAACATATGAATTACTAACCCCTCCCTCCCATCCCTGGTAACCATTAAAAGAATTTTTCTTTTAGATTAGAAACCTTTTAACCTTTTACAATAAATGGTCTTATGCAATATTTGCCCTTTTTTGACTAATTTCACTCAGCATAATGTCCTCAAGGTTCATCCATGCTATGAGGTATTTTGTAGCTTCATTGTTATTCTTCAAGATAGCATAGTATTTCATTGCATGTATGTACTAAAGTTTGTTTATTCATTCTTCCATTGGTAGGCACTTAGGCTGTTTCTATCTTTCTGCTGTTGTGAAGAATGCTGTGATGAACATTGGTGTGTATATGTCTATTTGTGTCCGGGATCGTATTTTTTGAGGATATATACCAAGTAGAGGAATTGCTGGATCATAGGGCATTTCTATTTGCAACTTTCTGAGAAAGCACCATAGCATTTTCCAGAGTGGTTGAACAATTTTACAGTCCCACCAGCAATGTAGGAGGCTCCCAGTCTCTCCACCCCTTTGCCAGCATTTGTTCTTCTTTTGCTTGTTTAGAACTTTGCTGTTAATGCTAGTATGAGAGGATATCTCATTGTTGTTTGGATTTGCATCTCTCTAAAGGAGCTCTGGTGTGGCGCTGTGGGTTATTGCACCAGACTGCAAAGCCATTTGAACTGCAAGGTCGGCGGTTCAAGCTCACCAGCTGCTCCTTGGAAACCCTATACAGGGTCGCTATGGGTCGGAATCAACTCGACAGCACTTAACAA
>NW_006408702.1:2238853-2240015 GCF_000296735.1 Chrysochloris asiatica
ATATATCATGATGAATTGGCATATATACAAGGTATTCAAGTATAGATCAATGTCAGAAAAACAAACAACATAATCCACCACATAGATAAAATAAAGGAAGAGAACCACATAATCATATCAATTCACATAGAAAAGTCATTTGACAAAATGTAACATCCATTCCTGAAGGGAAATACCTAAACATAACTAAGAGCATATATACAAATCTAGGAGTCCTGGTGTGGCGCTGTGTGCTAATGCACTGGACTGCAAAGTTGGTTTGAACCACAAGGTCAGAGGTTCAAGCTCACCAGCTGCTCCTCAGAAACCCAATGTAGGGTCACTATGGGTTGGAACCGACTTGACGGCACTTAACAACAACAACATCCAAATCTAACAGCCAACATTACATTCAACAGAGAGAAACTGAAAGCATTCCCTTTGTGAACAGGAATCAGACAAGGGTGCCCTTTAACATCATTCCTATTCAATATTGTACAGCCCTGGTATAGTGCTGTGGGTTAATGTGATGGACTGCAAAGTCGTTTGAACCACAAGGTTGGTGGTTCAAGCTCACCAGCCACTCCTTAGAAACCCCAGACAGGGTCGCTATGGGTTGAACTGACTCGACAGCACTTAACAACAACAACATACAATACTGTGTTGGAAATCTTAGCCAGAGCTATAAGGCAAGAAAGGAAAATTAAAGGCATCCAAATTGGCCAAGAAAAAGTAAAACTATCTCTATTTGCAAGTGATACGATCCTATTTATAGAAAATACCAGATTCAGAAAGAAAACCATGGGAACTCATTGAAAGATTCAGCAAAATGGCAGGGTACAAGATCAATATACAAAACATCAGTTGGATTTCTCTACACTAATACAGATAGCTCTTAAAAATAACTTAGGGAAGAACAAACAAGATGGCGGATCGGGTGGAGGTGTAGCAAAGAGCTCCACCAACAACAACACAGAATACCCGACCCAGCAGGCTCAGGGGCTGGTCCCAGAACTCTGAACCACATATAAAGGAATACTTAGAAGGTTGGAAGGCTCACAGCTGGGGAAGTTTGTGGCAGAAGCAAGAAATCTATTGCTTTGTAGTCCAGGACGCTCAGCTGCTCCAGGAGCCGCCATCTTGGTGAGACCATGTCGGGGAAGGATCAGAGCAGCCACAGACG
>NW_006408702.1:2243750-2251535 GCF_000296735.1 Chrysochloris asiatica
TTCTTTTTTTTTTTTTTTCTTTTTTATTGTGAATTGAGTGATAGTTTACATGGGAGAGCATCAGCTTTACATTCATCCTATCATATTTTGTTTCATGGCAATGGCTACAATCCACTCTATCATGCATCATCATTCAACAGCATTTGCTGCCAATCCCTCTGTTGTTGTTGTTGTTTTTTTTTTTTTTTTGATGTACACCGAAGCATTCAGGAATATATAACCAATCAAACAACCATAGGCTATACATTGCACACCAGCCTCCTAGCCACCAGCACACAGACCCTCTCCCTCCTTGAATCCAGAGTCCCCAGCTGCTCCATCTCTCCACGTCATCATCGCTCTTCTCCCTTAATGGTCCCAGGGTCATCCACTTCTGGACTGCAAGATCAACCACTGCCCTCCTTTTGTTACAAAATGCCTACCTCTACTTTTGCCACATTCCCAATCAGTCCTGATAGCAATTATTCACTATTGAACCACAAAACTCTTATCCCCATCTCCTTTTACCAGCCCCGTCCAGACAGGTTGGAAACCACTCAGTGGAGATTCTACCTTCCTCCATGCCCTCTGGATCTAGGCTCCCTCTTGAAAGCTTGTAAGCCAGTCACTTCGTGCCTTTGAAGCCTGCCTCACACCTCCCCCCCCTCATTTTGGGTAGCCAATGTCTAAATTGCCCATCCCTATCAACCCTGTGTACAGAGGGGCTGGGAATGATCCTTGTTGTAAAGATTTGTTCCCTCTTGTAAGCTACTACATCCATAAGTATAGGTATAGGTCAAGTTCATGAAATTGTAGTGGATTACACTTTTTTCCCTCTTCTTTCTTTCTCTAGTCGAGTTCTGAGCATCCAGCCATTGAAGCCAGGTAATCTGTCTCTGTATTCTTGCTTTTCTAGAAAGGGATATTACTTCTAGGAAGGGATATTACATGTCTCCTGCCTAGTACTAAAAGACAAAAACAAGCCAGTCAGATTGCAATGCGTAATCACTACATAAAGGAGCTCTGGTAGCATAGTGGTTATGAATTGGGCTGCTCATCTCAAGGTTAGTAGTTTGAAACTACCAGCTGTTCCACAGGAGAAAGATAAGGCTTTCTGCTCCCATAAAGATTTACAGCCTTGGAGACACTGTACAGGGTCACTATTGGTCAGAACCAACTCAACAGCCCTAAAAACCAATAACAATCACTACATAAACTGCCAAGGTGTTCAGAACAACAATCTAAGATTTTTAAAAAAGTGAAGTTTTTTTGTGATAAATGTACCTACAACCATGCTGAAACACAGTGTAGGAGCTTTACTTCTCAAACAGGGCACTCCAACACAGAGATTCAAAGAGACCCAAAGAGATGTTGAGCCAAAAGGAGAGCCTGATATTCGACTTTGGAATATGAATTTTTCTTGAAGAAACAGTCTACTGATTAAATGCACACATGAGTATCAGTAAAATATTAAGCTCAAATGAATTTTTAAAAGATTTCAGAAAATCCTACAATGTGACCATCCCTTAAGAGATGGTCACTCTTTTGTGACATTAGGGTAACTTCATTGCGAAAGTCTAAGTACTGGTATAGTGAGAAAAGCAAAGCCAACAACTAACCAAACTGTGTGGCCTTGACCAGATCACTCACCTCTCCTTTTCTCACCTGTAGACTGAGAGCATAGCATTTATGACTTTATATAGCTCTTAAATTATATAGTTCTATTCCAATCCAAGGTACCAGTAACATCTTACTTATGATTCAGTAGTTTAATCTAGTGCAAATGATATCGAAACCCTGGAAAATAATAAATTCATATTCTGAAAAGGATAATCTAGTGCACATATGCAGTTTTCTCCCTTCTAGTGCTCTAGCATACATGTTCAACTAGTGAAGCAGCACACAGTTTTCTGTGGTAATGGAATAGAAAAACTAAGGTGATCGTTGTTGTTGTTAAGTGCTGTGGAGTCAGTGCCAACATACAGTGACCCTGTATAGGGTTTCCGAGGAGCAGCTAGTAGGTTTGAACCAACCATGTGGTTAACAGTCCAGTGCTTATCCTACAGCGTCATACCAGGACTCCTATATTGGGAGTTAAAGTTATAAGAAGCTAGGAAAGAAGATACAGATTATCCTTAATCTTTTGAGAAAAAGCAAGAATACTCCTGGGAAGTAAAGAAAATTGGATTCCTTTCTTACTGTTTGGAGAGGCCAATACCAAGGCCTCACAAGCTGGTCCTCCACAGCTGGGCTGCGTTGGCACACAAAGTAGTTTTCTAGTTCACTGTACTGACTAAACTGTTAAAAAGGGAGCTGTCCCCACTGAACAGGAAGGAAAAGCAGGAGATCTGTAATGTAAATAAGCAAGGGCCCTGGATGTCAAATGTAAAAGTCACCAGACACAATGCAAGAAGAGCAAGTATGTCAGAACTCCTGGTATGGCGTTGTAGTCAGCACTGGACTACAACCCACACAAATAAAAGTTCAAACCCACCAGATGCTGCTCGGACACCCTATGCAGGGTGGCTACGAGTCAAAATTGACACGGTGGCACTAACAACAATAAAGACTAATTGGTTAATTTCAAAGTGTAGTGGTGAAAGTCTACTTTATTTGTGTAGACATTCTTTGACAAATCCAAACGTATGGGCAAAAATTAAAATTAACTGTCAAAAAGGAAGAACATTTTCAAAAGTTCTTTGCCAGAATTTAGAGATATCATGGGGTTTCCTCCCAACACCATTACACATTGTTGGCCCAAGTGCAATTGTCATTTGTACAAAATATCTTCTGCTGAGTCCATGAATCAGAATTGGTCAAACTGACTCTTGAGATAAGGACCCTGAAAATGGTTATAAACATATGAGCTGGTTTAAAGTTAATCTTGGACAAAATGATTTTTATCAGCGTTTGTCTTAAGTTTTTCCAACTCTCTTGACATTCAAATATTCTTTTTGTTCCAAAAGAATTAAAGTACTAATAACACCTTTTGAAACTGTAGATATTAGAAATAAACATTTATCTCCTGTTATGATAACACTAGTAAAATTTTAATAAAAGAGCCAGAAATAATATCCATAGTAAATTATTGAAAAAAGATACAAAGTTTACGTTTTCTGAGAGAGCAAACTGTAATTTTTTATTTGATTTCCTAATACTTTGGAATGAAGGGCTGCTATAAATCCTTAAACTTTTGAAGTGAACCATTTTTAAAAGCAACATTCAGTCAGGTCTGTAAGGCGCCATTTTTGTGTTTTGTGGGCATTCTAAAATGCTAATGCATCCCTGATTCCCACAGTCCCTCCTACTGCTCTTTTTCTGAATAGGCACCATGGGATAGTGGAAGGTGAACTCACCTGGCTTCCAAAGCTCTGGGTTCCGGACTATCTTGGGCACTAGTGAGTTCTGTGATTCTTAAGTTCTCTTGATCTCAATTTTCTTCACTGTAATGGTGAAGCACTCAATTCGATCTGTGCTTCTAAGTTTTACTTGTTCAGCTTCTAGTTAGTATTTTGTGTGAATCTGAGCTCATGGACTCCTTAACTAACTCTGGAAACATCTCTCCCGCCAGTCCCCACCACAACAGCCCTATAATGCACTAATGGCATCCTCTGGACAGCAGGTTCTTTCAGGACCTCATCAAGTCCTATGATTCTAGAATTGGGACAAAGACAGGGAATGGAAAGGAAGGACACATAAACACTACTTACTTGTTAAAAAAATGTCTGATAACCACCAATCCCAAAGCGTATGGGATCGTCATATATAAATGAGAAGGTTTTACAAAAACAAGTCCATCATGATCTTCAAGATCTGACCACTTTATTGTTGGAGGAAGCCAGAATCTTTCCAGCCAGAACCAGTCTTGAAACGTCTGAAACATTCTAGAAGGATATGAAAAGAAAGTATTAGACTGGTAAAATAAACCAACATTTAAAATTGAGATAATATTGAGCATCATTCACTAAGACTATCTAACCCACAGAGCACTGATTTTTAAAAAGGACCAAATAGAATACTATCATATAGTGAATTTCATGACCCTTCATTGATTTACACAGTAATTACTTCGCCTACCTGAGAACAATTTTGGCTGCAGCATAGAAAACTAAAGCTTAACACACCATACTTTATTCAGAATACATGTGAGTATTATGAGTATGTATCTTCCTTTTGGGACTCCTGATGTGGCACTGTATGATAAGCACTGGACTGTGAACTAAAAGGTCAGTGGTCTGGCCATTCAAACCCACCAGTTGCTCCTCAGAAACCTTATACAGATTCACTATGAGTCAGAACCAACTCGACAACAATTAACAACAACATCTTCCTTTTGAGCTCTGGTGTGGTGCTGTAGGATAAGCATTGGACTGGTAACTGCAAGGTCAGTAGTTCAAACCCACCAGCCACTCTCAGAAGCCCGATAGAGGGTCGCTACTCTATGGCACACAGCAACATCCTCCTTTTATTATATTTCTATGTTATATGGAATCCTGGTGTGGCACTGGTTGGCAGTTCGTCCTTGAAAACCCTATACAGGGTCGCTAGGAGTCAGATCTGATTCAATGGCATAAAACATCAGTTATAAAAAATAATTTGACAATCGGCTCCACAATTTCCACTTGCAAAAGATCAACCTCACAATAGCTCCAAGTATGTACAGATCTTCATTAAGAACTTCTCTGGGAGATAAAGGACAAACACACGTAACTTCATGTTACGATGAGGAATTCTAATTACTCTATTTCAACAAACATCTATTGAGATTTTATCATTTGTCAGGGACTGTGCTAGGCACTGAAGACACAAAGCTTAGCAAGACAGCATTGCTGACCAGAGGGTCTTATAGCCCCATGGGTCAGACGAACCTGAACAGATGACTTTGCACAAATTTTCATCACAATGATACTGTGGGACACAGGACAAGGGGTCCTGAATCTGGCCAGTCAAGGTAAGATCATTGGAGATATCCTCAGATATCTTGAATAATAATAAGCCTGGGAAAGGTTAAAGAAAAAATTGTTTTAAATGGGAAGGAAGGAATAGATGGATTAAGGAGAGAAAATACCATGATCAAGTAACCAGAAGCCCCGAAGACTACAGAAACACAGAATAGATGTGTTAATCTCGTTGTTTAGGCTGTGGCCATTTTAGACTGAAAAATGCTTTGATTTCATCATTCAGTGTTTATTCAGAGAAAGAGGTCAAAATGTCCTCAGATTCACAACAATAAAACCAAGCCAGGTGCCACTGAGTCAGCGCCAGCTCACAGCAACTCCATGTGCTCCCGATGCTAGCTGTGCTCTACAGGGTCTTCAACCGCTGTCACTTCTGTGAAGCAGAGAGTCAGGCCTGTCTTCCAAATCAACTCTGTGGATTTGAACCATCAACCTTTTGGTTGGCAAACAAGAGATTAACCATTTGGGCCACAGAGGGACGTCCAGATTCACAACAAGGTGGTCAAAGAATTCTCTCAAGATCTCCTGCTTTGGAAATAACATGGTATATGTGGAAAAGGTGGAACCAACTCCATGGCACATAACAACAACATGTGGAAAACTATATGCAGATAAGTGCCATCAGGTTGGTTCCGACTCACAGTGACCCTGTATAAGGTTTCTGAGGCTATATATCTTTGTTGGAGCAGAAAGCCTCATCTTTTTCCCAGGTAGCGGCTAATGGTTTCAAACCAGTAACTTTGTGGTTTGAAGTCCAGTGCTTATCCTACAGAGCCACCACGCTCCATAGTTTGGTACTACTATGGACTCCTGGTAAGGCGCTGTAGGATCAGCACTGAACTGCGAACCAAGTAGGCATTTCAAACCCAGCAACTGCTCCTTGGAAACCCAGCATTAATTGTGATTATAAAAAATTGGAAATCCAATGAAAGGATAGGTCAATTTTGCCATTCTACTAGATTTAAAATGAGCCATCTCAGAAACAAGAAGTGGGATCTCACTGTCATCAAGGAAAAAGAGCCAAGAGTGGATTTTGTCCTCTGATCTCTGAGATCCCTGCATATTGAAATTCCTCAGCTAAAATTCCCTAATACATCTTGCCACTTATCTACTGTTTAGAGAAGATTTCATTCAAAGTACTGTTGTTAAGTGCCATTGAGTCCGTTCTGACTCACAGGGACCCTGTAAAGGGTTTCTGAGAGTGGCTGGTGGGTTTGAACTACTGCCCTACAGCCCCACACCAGGCATCCTAAAGTAGCATTAGTCTAGGCACATCCACACCTACAAGGCTACTTTCATTTTCATGTGTTATCACTGTACTGTAACTATCAGCTTTAAAACAAATGAGAGGTTAAGTCCATTTATATCAATGTAGTGAAGTAAGGGTAACCAACAAAGATTTACTGAGTGTTTCATCTCTTTTAGGATCGGAAACTATGAAAAAAAAGAGGGGGGATGGATCTTGATTTCAGGGAGTTTACCACTGAATCAGATTAATGTGAATCTGGTCTTGAGACACAGTGAGAACTTGTTAGGAAGAAATAATCAACAAACTTTGATGGCCTGTTGGGTAAATTAACTGAAAATTCAAGCTCGTTGCCTATGTCGTCTGATATAACTGATCAGAGGAAATTAAGAGAAGAAAGCTTTTAAGGGCACAGACAGATACAGCTCAGACAAGAGGCAGTAAAAAGCTGTGAGTCAGATCCTCCTAAAATGTAAACTTTCTACAGGTATTGCTCTAAGCACTTTACAGGTACCTTCTCCTGCACACGGATCCTTTAAGATAGATTTTACAGATGAAGAAACAGAAGCATTCATAATTTTACTAAATACAGCTGATAAGTGGCAAAGTATAGATTTGAATCCTGAAAATTTGGACCTTAAACAACTTATTGTCTAAATAAGAGGAGCAATCTTAACAGGACATGATAAATCAAATCAGACTGCAGTAAGCATAAACCAGGTCTATAAATAATTATCCATTTGATTTCCTATGGTAAGGAGCTTTTAGTAGATGGAGATTTACCTAGACTCTTAGCAAAAGATCACTTGGGGATTTTTGAGAAATAGGAGTTCACAGGAGTATAGATTAAGTGAATATTTTCGCATACAATTTTAAGTACCTATATCAATAGTTACCTTCAAAAATAAACAGTAAGACAAGAATTTCAAGTATCAGCTTGAAAAGTTTGCTTTATCAGCTGAAACTGCATTTATAAGGGTAATTTCAATAAATGTGAGACAGTGTGACAGCGACGTGTTTGACATTTTGAAATTCAAAACAAATGAATGACAAGTCTCTGTGCTACCTTTTGTCTCTAATGGTACCTACGGTTTATCCTCACTGTTGAATGGGGTTGTTGGAACACCTGTATTTTTTTATTTGGAGTAACTCAAGATTTCTAGGTCAGATGGGCATTAAAAAAAGAAACTTGGTCAGTGCACCTCAAAAGTTTTCTGAGGAGCAGTACAGAAATTGAAAGTGGGATACATGTTGTTACAGGGAGGGGATTGTAATTATTAAAATGAAATAAAGTATATAATTTACTGAACGTACAGCTGATGATCATGTCTATAAAGCATCACCCAATTTACAGTTAAAAAAAAAATTCAAACAAACAGAAAATTATGGAAGGAATACAGAATCACTATACCAAAAAGAATTGGTTGATAATGCAATCCCAATCCAAATCCCAATGACATTCTTCAAAGAGATGGAAAAAACAATTACAAACTTTATATGGAAAGGAAAGAAACCCAGGATAAGCAAAGCACTGCTTAAGAAGAAGAATAAGGTTGGAGGCCTGTCACTTCCCGACTTCAAAATTTACTACATGGCTACAGT
>NW_006408702.1:2254665-2284502 GCF_000296735.1 Chrysochloris asiatica
TGATGCAATGAAATGCAGAGGGGGCTCTTGTGATACAATAGTGAATAATTGTTATCAGGACTGATTGTGAGGGTCAGAAATGTAAAGGTAGACGTTTTATAGCAAGGAGGGGAGTGATTAACTTTTCAGTCTAGGAGAGGACATCCCTAGGACCATCAAGGGAGAAGAGCAGAGAGCGGGACCCTACCCAGAGAAGTAGTGATGCCTGAAATGGAGCCAGAGATGATGATGTGGAGTGATGGAGCAACTGGAGACTTTAGATCCAGAGAGGGAGAGCAACTGTGTGCTGAAGACCTGGAGGGTACGGGGGAAGGATTGTATGGAGGGGATTGTAACCATGGCAATGAGATGATATAAGATAGAATGAATGTAAAACTAATGTTCTCCCATGTAAACTATCACATAATTCATAATAAAACATTTAAGAAAAAAAAAAAAGAAAGAATTGGTTGATGTTCAATCATTTGAAGATGTAGCATATGCTTAAGAACCACTAGTATTTAAGGAAAAAGTCTTAAGCTTCACTGAAGATGTTGGAAAAAACAAGACACCATGAATAAATGGACTACAAACTGAAATGTTTTATGCAGCACTGCAGACTCTCAGCAAGTCTCTGCCAAGAAATTTGGAAGACTGCTACCAGACCATCTGATTAGAAGAGATTCATATTTGTGCCCATTGCAAAGAAAGATGACCTACCAGAATATGGAAATCAGAAAACAATATCATTTATATCACATGCAAATAAAATTCTGCTGAAGATCATTCAAAACCAATTGCAACAATATATCTACAAGGAGCTGCCAGAAATTACAGCCAGACTCAGAACAAGACACAGACTGAGAGATATCATTGCTGACATCAGATGGATCTTGGCTGAAAGCAGAGACTATCAGAAAGATGTTTGCTTGTGCTTTATTGACTATGCAAAGTCTTCTCACTGTGTGGGCCATGACAAATTATGGGTAACATTATAGGAATTATAATGTTAGGATAGGTATTGTTGTTGTTGTTAGGTGCCGTCGAGTTGGTACTGACCCATAGCGACCTCATGCACAGCAGAATGAAACATTGCACAATGCTGGGCCAACCTCACTGTTGTTGCCATGCTTGAGTTCATCGATGCTGCCCCTTGGGTAATCCATCTTGCTGGGGGGCTTCCTCTTTTTCTCTGTCCCTCCACTTTAGCAAACATGGTCTCCTTCTCCAGCAATTGGTCCCTCCTGACAATATGTCCGAAGTATGAGAGACGAAGTTTGGCCATCTTGGCCATGAAGGAGCACTCTGGCTGCACTTCTTCCAAAACTGATCTATTGGTTCTTTTGGCAGCCCATGGCACTTTCAATATTCTCCTCCAACATCATAACTTGTTGGAGAATAGGTTTTACAGAATACTTCATTGTGTTCATGTGGATCCTGTGCATTGACCAAACTATGCTGTGTATAGTCCCTTCAAACAGCAAAGACTGAATGGTTTAAAATCAGGAAAGGTGTGCATCAGGGTTATAGTCTTTCATCATAGTCATTCAATCTGTATGATGAGCAAACAATCTGAGGGGCTGGGTTCCATAAAGGAGAATGTGGCATCAACACTGGAAGAAGACTCATTAACAAGTTGTGCTATGCAGATGGCACAACCTTGCTTGTTGGAAGAGAAGAGGGCGTAACATTCTTACTGATAAAGATCAAAACCCACAGCCTGCAGTATGGAGGCTTGCCAAAACAAGAAAAAACTGTGTCAATAGCCATCCCTCCCACAGCACTATCCTCACAGTTATGGGGTTTATTAGGGAAGTTAACAGCTTACAGGAGAGGACCAGTAAATGCTCAGGGCACAGTTCCAGTCAGCTGCTGTTAAAGTGCTTGCAGGACACACCATTCCACCAGAAGCCTCAGCCTGAAGGCCTCTGGCCCCAGCTTTGTGGGTCAGCAAACCTAGCGCCTCACTTCCGTGCCTGGAGGCAGCATGTACTACAAGCAAGCTTCCCAGCCTGGGAAGCTCTGGTTCGTATTCTGGATCTTGGTTATACGGCTTCTGCTCCTCTGCCACTACTCTGCTGTCACAACTGCCTGTCCCTGGGCCGAGGAGGGTCAGTGAACAAGGATCTCAGAGTCCAAAGAATGTACTCCATTCCTGTCTCTTTCTTCTTGATGGTAGTGAGAACCCCACACCTTCCCTCCTTCGGAGACGGTTCATTTTAAAACCCACAATAGAGTTTCAAGTTTTTACAATTACAGTGAGCGCTACTAACATCCACAGGTGAATCATGTTATCCTGTCAGTATCTTCTCTTACCTTCTCTTACCCAGACCCAGCAGAAGAGAAACTTTGGTGGGAGTTACAGACTATGACTAGAAGAGACATAAGACAATTCACTATACCACACACCTCAATGTAAGGAAAGCAAAAATCCTCACAACTGGATTCATAAATGATATGATAAATGGAGGAAAGATTGAAGTTGTCAAAGACTTCATCTTACTTGGATCTACACTCAACACTTGTGGAAGTAGCAGTCAAGAAACTACATGACGTATTATAATTGGGCAAATCTGCCCTCTTTAAGTGTTTAAGAGCAAAGTTTAAACCTCTTTAAAGTGTTTTAAGAGCAGAGACGTCAGTTTGAGGACTAAGGTGTGCCTGAACCAAGCCATGGTATTTTAAATAATCTCATATGTATGCAAAAGTTGAACAGTGAATAAGGAAGACCACAGAAGAATTGATGCATTAAGTTATGGTGTTGGAGGAGAATATTGGCAGTGCCATAGACTGCCAGAAGAACACACAAATCTGTGTTGGAAAAAGTGCAGCCAGAATACTCCTTAGAAGCGAGGATGCTGAGACTTCCTCTCTCCTACATTGTACATGTGGTCAGGAGTGACCAGTCCTGGAGAAGGTCATCATGCTTGATAAAGTAGAGGGTGATTGAAAAAGAGGAAGATCCCCAATGAGCTGGACTGACACGGTGCCAACAACAGACGCAAACACCACTACAATTATGAGCCTAGTACAGGACCAGGTAGTGTTTGGTTCTATTGTACACAGGGTCACGAGGAATTGGAACTGACTAGAAAGCACCTAAGAACAACAAAAACAAAACTCAGAAACCAAACCCAGACCTCTGAAGCCGTCTGTAATGAGCAAACCTTGGACCAGACATGTGTACCTAACTAAGCTAGACCTGCAAAGGTAAAGATATTTTTTCCTAGAAATTTGCCTGGGTATGCTCTTTATTTTATTGACTTCAAATTTAATACACTAGGGCTCAGGAAGTAAAGAAAAACAATACATTAATTTTTCTTTGAATATTTTTATAACTGTTATACAAAATCATTTGCTCACTCTCAAAACATAACTCAAGACAGTACAGATTTTTTAGCATGAAATTAAAAAAATCATTAATAATTCTTATAAGGGGATTATCACTCTAAAATATAAGTCTAAACAATTCCTTTTATATTTATATTCAAGCAATGAATCAGGATTGTGGTGTAGTAAATCATTCATTATGTCACTTCTAGCCTTAGTCTTTGTAACTCCCACCAAAGACTCTTCCTAACGAATCTGGGTAAGCATAGGTGAGAGAAGGTATTGATAGGACATTAAGAAATTTAATGGTAATTGTTAACATTTGAAACTCTAGCTTGGGTACAAAATGAGCCATCTCAGAAGCAGGAAGGGTGATCGATCTTAGTACCATCAAAGAAGAGCCAGGAGTGGAGTGAGTTTTTTGGACCCAGAGATCCTTGTGCATTGAACCTCCTCAACTCAGAGATAGAAAATTGTGACAATGGAGGAGAAGCGAAGAGGAGCGGCTTTTAGCTGAAGCAAGAACTCCAAGTCAAGGTGAGGCTTTGGACACAGGTGGGAATTATTCCTGCAGTCCATCTTGTGATTTTCCTATCAGCTTTGAAAACATCTCCACTAAAGATATTTCTCTGAGGAGAGTGTTAAGAACAGAAAATATTTCTACAGAACAGAAAATCTCTCTTAGAGTGACAAATCAGACATTAAGTAGAATGAGTGAAAGCTAAGCGAAAGTATGTTCCTGAGCACTATTTCTCTATAGTGAAAACCAGCTACTGTTGAGTCGGTGTTGGCCAGCTCTTCGTATTAGATTATGCTGGGAGGCTGGGCCGGCTGCTGAGGGCTTCTGAAAGCTGGCTGCCAGCTAGACACCAGCTAGAGCAGGGTTCTTTGAGGAAGAGAGAGGAAGCATGGGAACAGCGAGGACCTTGCCTGTCCTGCTCACCGCTGGAACTCCAGGGCATGCTACAGCAAAGACACTCCACAAATATTTGTTGAATAAGTAGAGGGAAGATTTAGGCTAGAATGGATTTTTTGAATCAACAAGGAGCGATACTCTAGCCAACAATATTATCTAATTATCTATATACTTCATCTTGTTAGTTGCACTACAATTCTTAAAAACCAGTGCAGGGCTCAGGTAAACATGCTTATCTACATTTAGTCTGTTTGCGTTTTCTTGGGAAATAACTGTACTAACTCAGCAAAAACAAAACTGGTTACGTCTTTAAGATAAAACACAAAGGAAAATGTTAACAGTTACTTCCTTCCTTAAAACAGTGAAAGCAATGCCAACTGTAAATTCCAGTTCTCAAAGCATTTTAAAGTGCGTTGTTTCAAATGAACAAGACAATAGAGAAGATAGAACAATTTACTCTAAAGGACAGCTGTGATTTTAAGTCTTGGCTTCTTACAGCTAACAGAAAATTGAATTGGGGAAGCAAATAACCTATACTGTGTATAAAGAAACAATCAATTAATAAGGATATCAACAACTGTAAGTAATCCTTACATAATGAACCTCAAATTTACATTAAAGTCTTGAAATTCAGAACAGACTAAGAGACTCAACAGAGAAAAATTCAAAGTATTTGTAACAAAAACATGGTGTGTATCACCACAAAGATGTCATTGGGCGTATCAAAATTTTCCTACATACCTACCTATTCTGCCTTTCAGTTACAGATTCTCTCTGCCCCAGTTTTACCCACTACGGGGGTGGTGGTTATGTGCCGTGGAGTCAGTTCCAACTCATAGCAACTGGTATAGGGTTTCCGAGGTTCTAAATCTTTATGGGAGCAGAAAGCCTCATCTTTCCCCCACAGAATGACTGGTAGTTTCAAACTGCTGACCTTGAGGTTGGCAGCCAGATTCGTAACCACTACGCTACCAGAGCTCTTTACCCACTATACGAGACAACAGTTTCTAGCTTCCCTTGTGGCACAAAGCGGGTCTACCATACAGGACAGAGTGATTTGGATAATCTCTCTAAAGACCAAACTTTTTTCTTTCCTGGTACCTGGAAATGGAGATGACAGGACACAAACATCTGGAAACCTGCTAGTATAGTGGTTATGTGTTGGGATGCTAACCACAAGGTCAACAGTTCAAATCCACCAGCCACTCTGCAGGAGAGAGATAAGGTTTTCTGTTCCTGTAAAGGTTTACAGCCTCGGAAACCCTGTGCAAGGTCACTCTGAGTCGGAAATGACTTGATGCACACAGCAGCAGAAAGACATTTTATTTATATGACCTCTGTTCCCCCAACACTCCCAGAGCTAAATTGGTATTTCTATTTTTGAACTCATTTCCTTTAAATTTGTATCAAATGTGTAATTACATTAGTCGAGTGAACTGATGTCAAGCCTGGCTTCCTCCCTAGACTTTCAGATCCATGAGGGTGTGGACTGCCCTGATCTGCGCATAACAACAATCCCAGCTTGGCAAGCCTGAGGAGCTGATTAAGTACTAGGGGAAGCAGTATGAGACAGTTCTGACATGACCTAGCTGCACCTTTGAACAACTAACTTAGTCTCAGTTCCCCATCAATAAAACAGAGATGGCAACTGTACCTTCTGTAGGTTGTAAGAATGAAACAGTAAATATTTGTAAAACACTTTCTATTTCTGTTAAATGATGAATCACAGTCAAGCTCTTAAATAGTATTAAATTGCCTCCTGCGACTTAAAATTCTGTAATCGACACCTATTAAATTAGAAGAATTCCTGGTGTGGTGCTGTGGGTTAATGCACTGGACTGCAAAGTCAGTCTGAATCCTAAGGTCGGCAGTTCCAGCTCACCAGCCACTCCTAGGAAACCCTACATAGATAGGGTCGCTGTGAGTCAGTTGACAGCACTTATTTAAAATCATATTCAGTGGTAACTATTAGACAGTAACACTGAAGAGTCCCTTTAACAAGGGTTTGTTTGCTCACTCAACCCTCTGGGCCACGGATCCACAGATGCCACAGAAAAACTACTGCTAATACGTTACTGGTGTCAGTATAGAGGATGCAGGTAGTTCCTGGGTTGTGAATGTCTGACTTTTGAACAGCTTCTACTTATCCTTTAATACAGTGCTTTAAATAGATCTTTCATGGCTGATGAAGCAAAATAAGAACAAACCATAATTTTTACAATTTGGCGATTCCTTTGCTGCATGAGCGACTGGGAAGTCACTGAACAACCTTCTAACCTTGTGTTGCTCTAAAGTACACTATGGTTAAAGAGAACTGAACGCACCTGTTCCAGCTCACGCACAAATTTTTAAAGACACAAGTTAGAGGTGGATCTCATTCTTAACCTGGGACTGCCTATATTGTCCTTTTGAAAGTTGGTTAATACATTTTAGGAGACGCTAAGTATTCAAGTCTACTTAGGAATGTATGTAAAACTGGACCAAATTAACAAATACAGCTAAAACATGCCACTTTAGTGTTAGTAATAGTGAATGCTGCTGGTGGTGGTTATGTGCTGTTGAGTTGGTTCGGATTCATTGCTACCCTGTACAGGGTTTACAACGCTGTAAATCTTTATGGGAGGAGAAAGCCTCATCTTTCTTCCATGGAGTGGCTGCTAGATTTGAACTGCTGACCTTGTGGTTAGCAGCCCAACAACATAACCACTATGCAATCAGGCTTCCAGCAGTAATTTAACAAAATGGAAAGTTAACCAATTCTGAAATGTTAAATCTAAGTAATAATAATCTAGCAATGAAGAAATCTATCAACCTATAAAGTCCTTACGACACGTTAAAAATAAACCCAATATGCAAATTGGATCTCCTTTGATCATATGATAATGTTAACATTAAATGCCGTCGAGTCGATTCAGACTCATCGTGACCTTGTATAGGGTTCCCGAGGAGTGGTGGTGGGTTTCAACTACTAACCTTGTGATTAGCAGTCCAGTGCTTATCCCACAGAGCCACAGCGCTCCCTAGATAAGTCTTGCTGTTGTTAAGTGCTGCTGAGTTGGTTCTGACTCATAGCAACTCTGTACAGGGTTTCCAAGGAGCAGCTGGTGGGTTTGAACTGCTGACATTGTAGTTAGTAGTCCAGGCCAGCAGAGAAGTCTTCTTGTTGTTGTGAAGTGCCATCGAGTCAATTCTGACTCATAGCGACCCTGTATAGGGTTTCCAAGGAGGAGCTGGTGAACTTGAACTGCCAGCTCTGCAGTTCAAACTGACCTTGCAGTCCATCGCATGAACCCACAGCGCCACACCATGACTCTCTTTATTAAATTAATAGCTGGGTAACCAGGCAATGGCGTTGCAGTGTGAAGAAATTTTAACCCAATTAGCAACACGCCAACATTTCGTTTCTAGATGCTATTAAATATTTTGCTCCTCTCCACTGAGTCCTTTCTCAAAAGCTCTCCTCCCTTGCTGGGTGAGTCACAAAGTTGCTTCACAAATTGCCCTGCTATTAGTCTCAGGACCGAGTGTTCTAGGCAGAAGGCAAGAGAATGGGGAGCCTCGCTGGGAATGGCAATGACTCACATGGGGCTTGGGTAAGTCCCAGGTTACAGCTCAGTTTTCCTGTTAGGGGAACTCAGAGCCTGTGACGACCTCCTGAGGCGGGCTGCTCGAGGAGGCTGCAAGAACGCTCCCATTCCTCAGCCTGTGTTAAAACTGTACACATGTGACCTAGCCTCGATGGCTCCATAATCAGAACTCGACTAGAGGAAGATTACAAAAAAAAAAAAAAAAGTTAAAGGAAACAAGAAGAATAAATTGCTACAATTTGATGAACCTGACCTATACTCAGAGCAGTAGTTACTCTAAATACCAACATACAGGGAAGGAGTCTGCACATCAAATATCAATGCTATCCCCTCTGTACACAGGGTAGATAGGAATGGGCACCTTAGACATTGGCTACCTAAAATGGGGGAGGGGGGGCGATAAAGGTACGAAGTGACTGGCTTACAAGGTTTCCAGAAGGAGTTTAGTTTAAGAGTATGGGGGGAACGAAAGAGTCCCCACTGAATAGTTTTCATCTTGTCTAGATGGGTCTAGTGAAAAGAGATGGGGATAAGATTCAACAGTGAATAATTGTTATCATGACTAATTGTGACTATCACAATTGTAAAGGTATACGTTTTGTAACAAAAACAGGGGTGTAGTTAACCTTACAGTCCAGAAACAGAGGACCCTAGGATCATCAAAAGAGGAACGCACAAATAGAATGCGGGACCTTATCCAGAGAAGCAGCAGTACCAGAGATGGAGGCAGAGATGGGGGCATGGAGAGGGGGAGCGGCTGAGGACTCTAGATTCATCAACTAAGAAGAGAAGGACTAAGAACTGGTGGCCAGGAGCAGACTTGCAGAATGTGCCCTTTGGAGGTGTAAATTATATATATCTGTTTGGGTTTTTTAAAGCTAAAGTGGATAGAGAGAAATACTGTTAACTGATGGTACATGGATGGGATTATAATCATTGTAATGAAACAAGGTGTACAATTTGTTGAATGTAAAACTGATAATCTGCCATGCAAACTTTAACTCAATCCACAATACAAACCTTTAAAAAAAAAAAAAAATGTGCTGTAAGGCTGCCACACAAATTGTACCACTGCATGTAGCTCATTGTTTTACCATACACAATTGTAATGTGCCATGGAGTCAGGCAGCCTAAAAAACTTGAGTGGAAGACAGACCTATGGCTCTGTAGTCAGAAAAATAGACTCTGAGGGCTAACCCTGCCACTAAATTGCTCAGTGATGTGAGGCAACTCAATCTATGAATCTTCCTTCGCTCACCTGTTAAATGGGGCTGATACCACCTACAGCAAAGGTCTGCTGTGGGACTTCTGTTGTTGTTAAGGGGCATTGAGTCGGTTCTGACTCATATCGAGCATGTATAGGGTTTCCGAGTTGTGGCTGGTGGGTTGTGGTTACCAACCTTGTGGTTAACAATCCAGTGCTTATCCAACAAGCACCACACCAGAACTGCACTATGGGACTATTGTTGTTAAGTGCCATCAAGTCAGTTCTGGCTCATAGTGATGCTGTACAGAGTTTCCAAGGAGCAGCTGGTGGATTTGCACTGCCGACTTTGTGGTTCACAGTTCAGTGCTAATCTACAACACCACACCAGGAGTCGACTACGGGACCAGAGATATGGAAATACCTGCACACAGCAAAGCACTGAATACGGGGGTTAGGCAGTTAATATTATCTTGGTATCCTAATCTCATTGGTTTAGGGAAAGTATAAGAGGTCAGGCTGGTTTAAATACTTGGGTTTACGGAAGAGCAATGGGAGAAACTCCTGCTCCTTCACAACTCCCTCGTTCAAGTCCATGTTCTCCATGGTGCTCATTGCTGAGACTAGATAACTGGCTTTGTAATCTTCTTCCAGGAAACGAAACCCACAAACCCAGGTCAAGTCCTAGAGAGGCTGCATGCCACAGTGCCATGGAGTTCCAACTTTTCCAATAATACCACTTGCCAACACCCGAAGGTAGAATTTCCAGGCCAGGACATGCCTAGCTTAGAAACGAGGGCCTACTGACTTGAGAACCTGACTGCCACTTTCCAGCTATGTGACTTAGGACAAGTGGCTTTAAGCCTCAAATTCCCCCTCTGTAAAATAGCTATCATAATATCTATTTTGTTAGGTTGAGGTCAAGATTAAATAAGACCATGTGTCTAATCACTTAGTTTAATGTCTGGCATACAACTGTGCCCAGTAAGCTACCGGTGTTAGGGCTGTGGTCGCTGTCTGCATTTCTTCACAATGGTACTGTTGACTTTCAGAATGGCATAATTGCCAATCGTTCCTGGATTTCCTATAAGACCCTCATGGACGCTTAGGTTTACCCAGACCAGGTGCTGGGCTGCAAGAGCTCCTCTGAGGGATGAGAGTCACTTGACAGGGTAAATAATTGCCTCAGTGACAGATGGATTACTTACATCAGACCTGTCTTGGGCACAATCACCAATGGGATAATTTTACGAAAGGCAGTAAGATCTAGAAGAGGGTGTGAACCACCCTCTTGATCAAGAGAGAACTAAGAACATCTGTCTCATTCGCACAGAAGAAAAAGTGAGTCACTTTTAGAGAAGGCCGTGGGGTTACCAAGACTTGATGAGGCAAGCCCCAATTTTTAATATTCTATAATACAGGTTTACGTAATGTTTAAAGGCAGGGTTTCCTGTCTTACAGGCTGCTGCCCCTGCCGAAGTCATCCTTGGAAAAGAACAAGATGACAAAATTCTCATACTCCCCGGAGGAAAGCTGAGGACAGAGCGCCGGAAATGGTGAAGGAATGCAAAATACTCTCAATTACACACTCTCAATAGCTTTCTTCTTTGCTCTCGAATCATGAGAAATATTAGAATAATAAAACAAGGTTTTCTTCTAGCCCACATTTTTGGCATTCACTTGGGAAGTAGGCACCTTGTTGGAATGGTCACTAATTTCTCCCTCGGGCAAACAGGTATGGTGGGTTTTCTTCCTTCACCATAGCAGCTGCTTCCTCTGTCAACGGCCCCCAACCTTTGCTATTTATTTTGAGATCATAAGTTCTCCAAACTAGTCATTCCTACCCAGCCCCTACCTAATACAGGAATCCGCTTAAAGAAAAAATAATTCATAAATAGATAAGGGAAGACCTACAGAAAGATAAGGACCAGGAAAGAGGAAGAGTAAAGGGATGGGGTGGAGCTTTCTACAGGGCATCTGCAAAGTCTGAACAATTATCAAGAAAATATTTTATTTACTGTACAACGTTGGACTACTGATTAAATCTATGGCTTTAAATTTAGTTATACTTTGCCTGCAAAGGTGTCTGGAAGAAAACACAGTGGACATGTGGCAGTGGTTATGTGCCGTGGAGTCGGTTCCAACTCATAGCGACCCTGTACAGGGGTTCCAAGGCTGTAAATCTTTATGGGAGCAGAAACCCTCATCTTTCTTCTGAGCAGCTACTGGTAGATTCCAACTATTGACCTTGTGATTGGCAGCCCAGCTCTAATCCACTATTGTTGTTAAGTGTTGTCGAGTCTGTTCCAACCCACAGTGACCCTGTATAGGGTTTCTGAGAAACGACTGGCAAGCTTGAACCACCAACCTTTCGGTTCAAACCGACATTGCAGTCCAGCTCATTAACCCACAGAGGCACCTGTAAATGTCCTGATGTTAATCTAAAAGTTGTGTTCTGAAAAAAAGTGAACAAGATATCCAGTTTCAGATTTCCCAAGTATCAGCATGGACTGATATATACATAAAAAGGCACTACTCTAAACCTATGTTGTTGTTATGTGCCGTCAAGTTGGGTCCCACTCATAGTGACTCTATGCACAACAGAATGAAGCACTGCTTGGTCACAATTGTTACATTTGAGCCCACTGCTGCTGCCACTGTGCCAGTCTACTTCATTGGGGGTCTTCCTCTTTTTCGCTGACCCTCTTCCTACCAAGCAAGAAGTCTTTCTCCAGGGAATGGTCCCTTCTAATAATATGTGCAAGGTATAGAACATGAAGTCTCACTATCCTGACCTCTAAGTAGCATTTAATTGTACTTCTTCCAACACAGATTTGCTTTTTCTTTCATCAGTTCATGGTACTTTCATTAATATTCTTCTCAAAGACCACAACTCTTACGTATACATTCTTCTATGATCTTTCTATGGTCATATCAATGGAGAAAAGATTGAAGTTGTCAAGGACTTCATTCTTCTTAGATCAACTATCAACACTCACGGAAGCAGCAGTCAAGAAATCAAACAACATATTGCATTAGGCAGATCTGCTGCATAAGATGTCAGCTTGAAGACTAAGGTGCGCCTGATCCAAGCCATGGTATTTTCAATAACCTCATATGCATGTGAAAGCTGTACAGTGAATAAGGAAGACCATAGAAGAATTGATGCTTTTGAGTTATGGTGTTGGAGGAGAATATTGAAAGTGCCATGGGCTGCCAAAAGAACCAATAGATCCAATTTTGGAATATGTGCAGCCAGAGTGCTCCTTGGAGGCCAAGATGGCCAAACTTCATCTCTCATACTTCAGACATATTGTCAGGAGGGGCCAGTCACTGGAGAAGGATATCATGTTTGGTAAGGTGGAGGGTCAGAGAAAAACAGGAAGACCCCCAGCTAGGTGAACTGGCAAAGTGGCAGCATCAATGGGCTCAAGTGTGGCAATAATAGTGAGGTTGGTCCAGGATCGGGCAGTGTTTCATTCTGCTGTGCATAATAAGGTCACTATGAGTCGGTACCGACTTGATGTCACCTAACAACAACAGAAACAAATAGTCTTTCATATTCACTGTCCAACTTTCAAATACATATGAGGCAACTAACAATACCATGGATTGGGGTAGGTGCACCTCATCCCTCAAACTGACATCTTTGCACTTGAATACTTGAATTCACGCCATCAAAAGTATTTACATAGTTTATAAGGTACATGTAAACATCTTTTTGATATTATCTGCTTTCAGCCAAGATGCATCTAGTGTCAGCATTGACATCCCTAAATTCCAAGTCCTCTACTGACTCTGGCTTGAATTTCAGACAGTTCGGTCAACGTACTATTGAAGTTGTTTTAATTACTTACAGTAAAATTGAACTTGCAGGATATTGTTTGAACATTTTCACATTCCATTGGATCACCTCTCTTTGAAATGGGTACAAATATGAATGTTTTCTTACTGGTTGGCCAGGTCTTGAAATTTTCTTGGTGTAGATAGATGAATGTAGATAGATAATCCAGTGCAGTATCGGTTTGTTGAAATATTTTCTATTGTATTTCATTAGTTCCTGGAGCATTGTTTTTTCACCAATATTTTCAGTGCAGCTTGGACCTCTTGAAATGGTTGAATGTTGACCATTTTTTTGTGGTGCAGTGACTCTGTGTATATCATCTATCTTCTTTTGATGCTGCCTGCATCGTTCAATAATTTGCCCAAGAATCCTTCAATATTTCAATGAGGCTAGCATTTTTTTTTTTCCAGTTCTTTCAGCTTGAGAAATACGGAGTGTGTTCTTCCCTTTTGGTTTTCTAACCTGAGGTCTTTGCGCATTTCAATGATAATATTTGACTTCGGCTTCTTGAACTGCCCTTTGAAGTTTTCTTCAGCTGTCTGACTTCCTTATTTCTTCCATTCACTTTAGCAAATTTCAGAATCTCTTCTGACATTCATTTTGGTCTTTTCTTCTTTCCTATCTTTTTAATGACCTTTTGCTTTCTTCCTCTTACACTACAGCTATACCCAAAGAGGCATCTATCTGAGCCTCAACGAAGCACTTTTGTACAGGGGAAGCGAGAGCCTCGGATGACTTCTTTCTCTGCCAAGTGAATCTTATCTCAATAACTTGTCTTTTTGTAGCATAAAATTAGAGCCCTAGCATGGCACTGGGCTGTTAACTGTAAGATCGATGGTCAGACCGACCAGCTGCTCCCCAGAAGCCCTGGTCACTGTAAGTTGGAACTAACTCAACGGCACTTAACATCAGCATGAAGTTGGAAAGGTTACTGTCTGCCACCTTATGAAATCTAGCCAATTTCAACCCTGGCATGTTGTTAAGTGGATGTTTATACAGTGGGGGCAATATTTACATATTCCACAGCAATTTGGAAATTGCATAACCTTTGTCATTCTGTCAGACATCGTCAATGATGTAATTAATTGCCCACTGTGCACTAAGGGCATTGAACTCATTCCCCAGAGCAGCCCCACCCATACATCCTGGCAACTAAGACCTCTGTTTGAGGACATAAATTTAAAAGGCTCTTGCTTGGCATCTCTGGGTGGCACAAATGGTTAAGCATTCAGCTCCGAATTGACAGTTTAGCAATTGTAACCCTCCTATAAGCACCTCAGAAGAAAGGCCTGGTGATCTACTTCAGTGAGCTACTGAAAACACTGTGGAGCATAACTGTACTCTGAAAACCATGGGTGGCCTGGAATTGACTGGATGGTAACTGTGGGTTTTGTTTGTTGTTTATAGTCCTTCTCTGGCCATTCCTCTCCTATAGGGTAAGGCGACCATGGTCTAAGGGCTCATGCCCACCCAGACCTCAGATTCCCTTTCTAGATGTGCTAGTTACCTGTTATTGTTGTTGTGAAGTCGGTTCTGACTCACAGCAACCCTGAAGAGGGTTTCCAAGGAGCGGCTGGTGAGTTTGAACCACTGACCTTGTAGTTCAAACCTGCCTTGCAGTCCAGTGCTTACCCTATAGCATCACACCAGGACTCTGGAATTTCCACTTCCAGAGTCTACCTGGGCCCCTCCCGGGGTCTGTTCTAACAGTAACAGCATAGTGTACCTCTAGGCCCAGGAGTGGCCAAGGGAAACCCACTGGAGAGCGGAAAGGGGAGGCTGAGGTTAGACATGTAGAAATGGATGTGTACACAAGTGCACCAGGCTTCTAGCTGAGCAGGACAGAACTGAGGGCGGGAAGGATGGTAGGGCCAGGTAGAGGGGTGGGCACCTCCATTTGTACTCTTGCCCTGGGCCCCTCAACTCTTAGGTGTGTGCTTGTCTACAAGAACTTCAGGATAGGTCTGAAACTCTGGAAGTCCTAGGAATTCTGGAAGCCAAAGGTCTGTTGAGGCTATGTAGATGCCAGAGAATTTGGTGGCTTACCAGGAGAGAAATAGTCCAGTAACCCCTGAATGTCCAGTTGAACTGTTCCTTCCCTGAGAAAGCACATTGTTAGCAGGAAAAGGTTATTGCTTACTGATACTTCCGGCTCTCCTCCTCACCAACAGGCTACCTCTCCACTGTTCCTCTCACTTCCACCAGAAAGCAAGCAAAGGAGGTACAGTTGTGATTGGCTGATTTTGCTGCTTAACAAGACTTTTGGCCAGATGGAGTAGAAAATTATAAGCTAAAAGTGGGGAGGTCTTGGTGGTAAACTCCTTCCGTCAGAGTTCTCTATTATCTTGGTAAGAACTGGGAGGGGGAGGATGTTGGGTAAAGACCAGTGTGAGCAAGGGCAGTCGTAACGGGGAAGAGTCAGAGGTTGGATTCAGACCAGCTGCGTGAGTATATGGCTCTCCTTCGTCCTAGCCTTCTACAAGCAGGAAGTTTCATATATCTGAGCTTCGGTTTCTTCATCTCAAATTGGGACTAATATCACCTTTTTCACAGACTGCTACAAAAGTTCAATGGAATGATTAAAATGATAACAAGTGTAGAAACACACCAAAGTTTACAAAGTTTCGTTCACAACATTCACACATGGAATCTTCACAACAATACTAATTATTAATATCCCCAATTCATGGTAAAATATTCAGGTTTGGAGAAATGCAATGCCTTGCTTGAGGTCACACAGCATCAGACCCAAATTTCTGCATTGAGGGCAAAAGTCATAGCTGTCTTCAGAGGGCGTGACTTTTGTCTCTCATCCAGTCAGTATTTGGCACTGTGCTTTGTGAATAACACTTTCCCATACAAAGGATCATGTTTGATAATATTCTGTCCTTTGAAGGAAGGAGATTTTGAAGCTTTTTCTTCTACAGGCTGGAGACTGGAAGGGGAAACCTGGAGGGAAGAACCAGCTGCCTTCCTAAGGAGTAGAAGCGCTGGGGGAGGAGGCAGTGGGGCACGTCGCTGGCACAGACTAGCTAAGATCACGGAGCTGTTTGCCACCAGGGACTTTCAATTGGAACTTCCACCCAACTTCTCCTCTTACAAAAGGACGACCCTACTGTGTTTCATAGAGGATATCATGGTACTTCCTCAACATCACCTTCCCCCAGAACATGAAAAGATAATGCCACATAATAAATGTTTGAGTCACAGAGGTAATTTTCCAAGATCAGTTTAGAAAACATTCGTTGTTGCTGTTAAGTGCCATCAAGTCAGTTCCAACTCATAATGGCCCTGTACAGGTTTCCAAGGAGTGGCTTGGTGAGTTTGAACTGCTGACCAGAGAACATAAATGTCGTTAAGTGCCGTCAAGTCAGTCCCAACCAATAGCGACCCTGTATAGGGTTTCTGAGGAGCAGCTGGTGAGCTTGGACCGCAATCTTGCGGTTCAAACCGACTTTGCATTCCAGTGCACTAACCCACAGCACCACACCATAACAGAGGTTAAAAAAAAGAAATAATGATAATTACCTTGAATGTAGATGCCACGTTTCTGCCAAAGAACTCAAAGCACTTTATATATGCTAAAGAGTCTTGTTTACGTTCACAACATCCCTGTTGAGGCAAAAAAGATAAGAAATCATCGACTCTGCAGTTCTACCATAAGGTTTTTCCTAGCTCTGCAAGTTGGAGAGTTACAAACTGGAGTGGACGTGGTGTTGACCTATCTGTGCACACCAGTGAACTCTGTCTGATGTGTAGAGTGCCTACGTTTAAATGTCGGGAGTTCTCACATGAAATCCAGGTATGCCGGTTCCCCTGAAAAATCAGCTCTGGCCCAAACCACTGGAGTTAAGCAGCGCTGCACACCTGAATGGAGGCCTGTGTTTGCTAACCTGGCCCGCTGCTAATTTCAGCTACTGACCAAAGGCATTTAACTTTGTGACTCTTTATGTCGCTGAGATTTAGCAATGAGAATTATGACTTCAAAGTCAGTGGAACTTGACTGTGGATAATAAGGGGCCTAGCCCAGTCTGGTATAATGAGTATGATTATATCATTGCACAAGGTTTTCCAAGGATCCACTGCAGCCCATTAAGACAGTGCTTCTCAACACTGGCTGCAAAATGAATTACCTGGGCAAGATTATTTTTAACTACAAAAATTCCTTTTTACAGATCAATTAAATCAGGATCTTTGGAGATAGAGTCTTGGCATCAGTACTGTTTAATAAACTTATTTATTGAGGCACAACATACAGACAGTAAAGTAACAAACTATAAAAGTTAACATGATTGTGTTGTAACCAGCTCCTAAACCAACAAACAAAATATTAGCGCCCCAGACTCTCCAGTTCTGCCCACTCCAAGTAACTATGCAAATTTTTCCAACTATCCTAGCCTAAATTCTAACACGATAGAACGATTTTACCTGTTCTTTGTATAAATGGAATCACACTGAATGCATTCTTTTGGGTCTAAGATTCATCCGTGTAATTAGGTGTCGTAGTTCACTCATTTTTACTGCTGTTTACCATTTCATTGCGCATTGCATAAATATATTACAGTTACTTTTGCTGTGCACCTGAAGGAGTCTTAGTGGTACAGTGGTTAAGCACATGGCAACTAACAGAAGGCCATTGGTTTGAAGTCACCAGCTGCTCCATAGGAGAATTACGTGGCAGTCTGATTCTATAGGAAAGAGTGGAAACCATCCTATGGGGGCAGTTCTGCTCTGTACTACATGGTTGCTATAGGTTTGCAGGAGTTACGGTTGATGGAAACTTAGGGTGCTTATAATTTGAAGTTAAAACAAATAATGCTGTGATCTATGAACACTCGTGAACATAGAGTCTTTTGGTGGCCAAGGGTGTGCATTTCTGTAGGGAACAAGGAGAATACTAGGAGTGGAAAGCTAGGTCATAAGGCAGATGTATACTGAAGTTGAATGTTGTTCTTGTTGTTAAGTGGCGTTGAGTCGATTCTGACCCATAGCGACCCTGCATAGGGTTTCCAAGGTGCAGCTGCTGAGCTTGAACCATTGATGCTGCAGTTCAAATGACTTTGCAGTTTGGTGCATTAGCCCACAGCATCACACCAGGACTTGCTGTTGTTGTAAGGTGCCTTCGAGTTAGTACTGACCCATAGCGACCTTATGCACAGCAGAACGAAACACTGCCCGATCCGGGGCCAACCTCACTACTCTTGCTACATTTGAGTCCATCAATGCTGCCACCTGGCCAACCCATTGAGTTGGGGGTCTCCCTCTTTTACTCTGACCCTCCACCTTACCAAACATGGTATCCTTTTCCAGTGACTGGTTCCTCCTGACAATATGTCCGAAGCATGAGAGACGAAGTTTGGCCATCTTGGCCTCCAATGAGCACTCTGGCTGCACTTTTTCCAAAATGAATCTATTGGTTCTTTTGGCAGCCCATGGCACTTTCAATATTCTCCTCCAATACCATAACTCAAAAGCATCAATTCTTCAATGGTCTTCCTTATTCACTGTACAGTTTTCGCATGTATATGAGGTTATTGAAAATACCACAGCTTGGGTCAGGCGCACCTTAGTCTTCAAGCTGATATCTTTGCTCTTCAATATTTTAAAATGGCCTTGTGCAGCAGATTGCCTGAGGCAATACGTCGTTTGATTTCTTGACTGCTGTTTCCGTGAGTGTTGATGGTTGATACAAGAAGAATGAAGTACTTGACAACTTCAATCTTTTCTCCATTGATAAGAATGTTGTTTATTGGTCCAGTGGTGAGGATTTTTGTTTTCTTGACATTGAGATGTAATCCATACCGAAGGCTGTGTGCTCTTTGATCTTCATCAGTAAATGTTTCAAGTCCTCTTCACTTTCAGCAAGCAAGGTTGTATCATCTGCATATCGCAGGTTGTTAATGAGTCTTCCTCCAATCCTGATGTCACGTTTTTCTTCATATAACCCAGTTTCTCGGGTTATTTGCTCAGCATACAGGTTGAATAAGTATGATGAAGGAACACAACCCTGTAGCACACCTTTCTTAATTTTAAAACATTCGGTGTTCCCATGCTCTGTTCGAACAACTGCTTCTTGGTCCAGGTACAGATTCCTCATGAGCACAATTAAGTGTTCCGGAACACTCATACTTCGCAATGTTGTCCATAGCATGTCATGATCCACACAATAGGTACTGTTGAACAGTCTCCAAGGCTGGCATACAAATTTACTTTCCCACATGTGTTATTAGAGTTCTAGTTGCTTCACATCTTCACCAACATTTGTATTGTCTTTCAACTTTTAGCTTCTCTTGTGAGTATGTAACGGTACTTCATTGCAGTTTTCATTTGGATACTCCTCATGACTAATACGGTTGAGCGTCTTTTGTGTTTTTTGGCCATTTGGATATGCTCTTTTGTGAAATATCTGTTTAAATCATTTGCCCATTTTTCTTTGTGTTGACCTATCTTTATAAATTGAGTTGTTTATATATTCAGGATATAATTCCTTGTTCATAGCTTGTCTTTTATTCTTTTAATTGTATGCTTTAAGGAACAGACATTCTTCATTTTAATGTAGTCCAAGTTATCTATCTTTTTTCACTATGTTAGTGTTTTTTGTGTCTTGTTTAAGGTATCATATCATTGTGTAAATCTAAGACCATGAATGTATTCTATGTTGTTATCTAAAACAGAGACGCCCAATTGAAAAACAGTGGGAGCCACAGTTGTAATTCAAAATTTTCTAGTAGCCACATTTTAAGAAGTTCAAAAAAACAGGGAAGTTAATTTTAATACTATATTTTATTTAATCAATATATAATTTTACAATGTAATCAATACATTAAGTGTCATCAAGTCGGTTCTGACCCATAGCAACCCTGTATAAGGTTTCCAAGAAACAGCTGGTAAGCTTGAACCGCCGACCTTGTGGTGTCAAACCAACTTTGCAGTCCGGTGCATTAACCCACAGCGCCACACCAGGACTAAAAATGATTTATAATAAGAGTTTTTAAAATAGCAAGTCCTTAAAATCCATTGTGTGCTTTACACTTAGAGCAGATCTCCAGTTAAACAAGCTACGTCTCAAATATATAAGCCACATGTACATATCTAGGGATTAAGACTACTTTACTTATCACATGAAATAAACACTTAACTTTATATAAATTATGAGGTAAGACTCAAGATTCATTTTTCTCTATATGGATATTCAAAATGGTCATCTTTATCAACATTATGATAAATCAAGGGTCCAATCAGTGTAAGTTTGTTTCCAGTGTCTCCAGTCCATGCCGGTGGTCTATTTGTCTAACCTGGTGCCTGTGCCTTTAGTACATTTTAGTTCCCTAGTTAATTCTAATTTTAAGACCATATTGATCAGCATTAATGGTGGCTCACAAAGTCAATTTAGCTGGTCATGATCAGAATTTCTGAAAAGTGAAATAGAAAGGAATGAAAAAGAAAACATCAGTGTGTGTCAAGTATTATTCTGTGTGACTTTTATTTCAAATAAAAGTGAATGTGTTCATGTGTTGCTCTAAGCTGAAATCTAAAAAGAATTCCATACTATCAGTAATGGTCAAACAGGTTGGAAAAGCACTGCAACAGTGTAATTTGTAAAATAATCACTTATGGAAATCAAACCTACATATTATTTACAGGCATCATGTGGAAATGTACCTAGGTTTATCTCTTACACAATTGACTATAAACCAGAATTTCACTTAAAGCAGGTCTCTGTTGGTAGCAAGCCAGGTAAAGCAGGTTATATAGCTAATGGAATTGGAGGAGATCATTACAAGACCTAGCAATTTTGATCCAAAGTGGAGTATCACAATCAGCCTGTGATGTGAACATTAAAAATTCAAATTACCCATCTGCTCGTTTTGAGATTTGTCCAGCACCAGCATTTTTTAAATTTTTGAATGTTTAAGCATATGTTAAACAGGAAAACAAACTTTGAGGGGAAGAAAGTGAGGCTAATTTAGTTATTGAAAGTTGTTTAATAATCTTCATTCTTGAAGAAAATGCTTTCAGTATTGCTACTTGAAGCTTGAAATGATTCCTTTATTGTTCAGTCTGCATTAGCAACAATGTAATCAACAAGTATTTATTGATTATCCACTAAAATAAGTCTAGTCCAAGGGATCAAAATAAGAGAAATAGACCTTGGTCTTACTTATCAGTTCTCTATAAAGAATAAATGGATGATGACATTTTACTGATTTTTCTTCACGAAATGCTTCATTTTACATTATAGATACAGTAAATAATAATGATTTTAAATCCATCAGTGTAATAGTTTTCTCTTAAAATATATATTTTAGCTGTGGGTTTTATTTTTCCATTAATGAGAATTATGTGTATCTTTTCCTTTTATCTATATATATATATTGTGTGTGCATAAGTAATCATGAGCAAAGGGATTTGGGGATTTTGGTTAAATATCTTTCCTGGCATTTATTAAAGATATAACTTGGGAAATTATAAAGTAAACTTTCCATTGAATCAGAGTTTCTAAAAAGCAAAATGCCAGCTCTGCATTAGGCTTCTGGTCTCTGGTTTCCTCTCCTTAAGAACTTAGCACCGACCCCTTGGCCCAGACTTTTATTGGCGAGTGACCAAGTCGATAAAAAGATAATGCTGAACTGGTTAGGAAAACAAACCAGAGCCATTTAACTCCATATTTGAGTGGCCTGCAGACTCTCAGAAGCTGAGAAATTTTAAATTCTTCCTACTTGAGAAAATGAAACTTGTCTAGGTCACACTAGCCAAATACCCTTCTCATCAGCTCTGTCTTCTACTTGTTACTGAACTCTCTTAGACTTTAAGGTATATGTCTGATGATGATAAATCCTGGAGACAATTAACTGATGTACAAACGCAGTGATTGCTGAAGTTCATTTACAATCAAACATAAACAGAAAGTCCCATGGAGAATTTTGTCAAATTCTTGATCTGTTTTCTGCCATTTGGGGGTTCGAAACCTAAGCCCTCATTCATCTGAATTACATTTGTAGCTGAGTTTATGGTTTCTCTATTTCAAACCTCAGCAACAGTGACACTATGTTATGGTAATCTATACAGTCTGGCTATAAAATGACAGGACTGGTTGTCACACAAGGCTAAAGCCAATAAGTCTCACTACTTTAGAAGGGCTTCTTTCGTCCTACCAATCCTGGACTCTGTCTAGGGCTAACACAAAGACTTTTTCAATCATCTTGCATCCATCAAATAAATAAAACAACATATTCAGGTGGCAGGAAGCCCATAAGGGAGATGTATTTGGTGTGTGTGTTGCAGGGAGGGGGTGGGGGGAGGTGTTTAAAGGAGAAAGAAGAATTGGATTCCAGAGGGAATTTCTCGGTGTTGTTCTCCTATACCTCTCTGCTGAATTCCTAACTATCCAAAGTTATCATCAGATTGCCAAAAACAACACTCTTGGTACCAACTGGCCCATCCAATGAACTCAAGATTTTTGCCAGTAAATAAGTCATCCACTCTTGTCCCAAATCCATCTTTACAAAGGTATATTATCTCCAGGAAAATCGCTGTACTGCACCCCTAGATTCACGCCGAGGAGGCCTTGGGAAGTCCAAGACTGTTGTGTAGGTTATTTGGGGGCCAAGCTAAATGAATGCTTGCCATGCTCTGCTGCCCATGAGAGGCTTGGGCCGCCTCGGAGTCCAATAGACACACTCCTCCCAGGCACCCTCTGCCAGCTCCCTGACATGGGGACTTGGAGAAAATGCAAATCAACTGTATGCATGAAAAACAACAACTACAACAACAAACAAAGAAGAAAAAAAACAAACCATACTTTTCCTGATCTCTAATTATACAATGATTAACACAAGAGACTAACTTTAGAAAAAGAACTATCTGCTATTCTTGCTTTTTGCCTGACTTTTTATATGCTTTGAGTCTGCTAATATACTAAGTTGCTAATCAAAAGGTTGGAGGCATAAGTCCATTCAGAGGCCCCTCAAAAGAAAGACCTGCCAGTCTTGTTCTGAACAACCACCCATTGAAATCGCTATGGAACACAATTCTATTCCCACACACATGGGGTCACTATGTGTTACAGTTCACTTGACAGCAACGTGTAGGCTTCTCCGGTGGTGGTTTAGGGAAGTGTTAGCATAGGACACTCACTATTCTATTTCAAGGCTGTTCTAAGCTGGGCCATCTGCTCTAAGAAAGGTCTCAATAGTCACAAAGTAAATTTCAAAGGCAATCACTATGATCTAATAAACATGTTGTTGTTGTTGCTAAGTGCCATCGAGTTGGTTCCGACTTATAGTGACCCAGTATAGGGTTTCCAAAGAGAACAGCCGGTGGGTTTAAACCACCGACCTTGCGGTTAGCATTCCAGAGCTTATCCTATAGTGCCACATCAGGATGCTAATAAACATGTACCAGTAGAAATAAGCTCCAGGAGGGCAGGGAATCATATACTTTGTTCACTGCTAATAACCCCGCTCTGATAGCACAGTGGTTACAAATCGGGCTGCTAATCTCAGGGCCAGCAGTTCGAAACTACCAGTTGTTCCATGGGAGAAAGATGAGGCTTTCTGCTCCCGTAAAGATTTACAGCCTCGGGAAACCTGTACAGGGTCGCTGTGAGTCGGAACCGACTCCACGGCACATAACAACAACAACGACGACAATAACCCCATGTTTGAACAGGGTCTGGCACACAGACAGCATCAACATATAATAAACTGCAAAATGGATGAATGAATGCTATTTATTGAAAGCTTACCATCTGTCAGGTTATATGGAAGACATTTTGCATCCACCTAATAAATAAAGGATTTACTTTATTTGTGTGGCACTATGAGTTAATGCACTGGACCCCAAGGTCAGTTTGAACCACAAGGTTGGCAGTTCAAGCTTACCAGCCACTCCTAGGGAACCCTATACAGGGTCGGTATGAGTTAGAACTGACAAACAGAGGAAGTAAAACCACACATTCAGGTAGCATAAAACCCTTTTGTTGTTGCTGTTAATTGCTGTCAAGTCAACACCGATTCAAAGCAACCCTGTATAGGGTTTCCAAGGAGTGGGTGGGTTTGAACCACAGACCTTTTGATTAGCAGTTAAATGGTTATCCTATAGTATCACACCTTGTGGTGCACACCAACCTGCGATCCGGTGCTATTCCTACAGCGCCACACCAGGACCCATAAGACCCACTGTTGTTAGTGCTAAAGTGCTGTCGAGTCAGTTCTCACTCAGAGCGACCCTGGACAGGGTTTCCAAGGAGCAGCTGGTGGGTTTGAACTGCTGACCTTGTGGTTTACAATCCTGAGCTGATCCTACAGCGCCACACTACAAGTCCCATAAGACCCACAGAGAGATGTATTAATACCCTTAGAACTTCATGAGACAGACATTACAATAATTATCTTATAAATAAGAAATTGGAGACTTGAAGAATTTCATTGACTTGCCTAGGTCACAAAATTAGTAAACATGAAAGTCGGGATTCAAATCCAAATCTGGCTTCTTCTCCAGACCATATGCCAGCCTTCATACCCTGCCTTCAACTCGAGAGTCACATCAAACATACCTATTTGTGGAAATTTACTCTAAGACACCAAAAGTACTTGAACATTTGAATAGGATCATGGGTTTAGAAGTCTTGCTGCCACAGTGGCTAAAGCACTTGGCTGCTAGCTGAAAGGTTAGCATGCCCATTGGCTACTGCACACCACAAAGATGTGGCGGGTCTGCTTCAGTAAAGCTTTGCAGCCTGGAGAACCCTTTGGGGCAGTTCTGCTCTGCCCTGCTGGGTAGCTAGGCATTGGCATCAGCTTGATGGCAATCCATTTGGCTTTCTTTCTTTGTTTCCTTTGTTTTGTCTTATGGTTCAGAAACTCCTCCATATGATAAGGGCCCTGTAAAAGATTGCTGGAGTAGTTTAGGGATATGTTGTTGTTGTTAAGTGCTGCTGAGTCGGTTCCTACTCATAGTGACCCTGTATAGGGTTTCTGAGGAGTGGTAGGTGAACTTGAACTGCGGACATGCAATTCAAACTGACCTTGCATTAGCCCACAGTACCACCCCAGGACTCTAGTTTAGGAATACAGCAAGGTTCAAATCACATATCTCTGGATGCAGAGAGACAGTAAAATTTTGGCTTGCTAACACTAAATTTCATCCTCTGAAAACTGTATAATTTCAATGACTCCTATCTTGTTGAATTAAATGGAAAATGCATATAAGCAAAGCAAGGGCTGAATATGTGTGGGGGCTTCAAAAACTTCATGGAAAGATTGAATCAAAAATAATGGATTTTTTTCACAAACTGTTTGATGCCCTCTCATACATAAACTCAGATGTTAAATGCCATCCAGTCGATTCTGACTCCTAGCGACCCTGTACAGTGTTGTTGAGGAGCAGCTGGTGGGTTTGAACTGCCAACCTTGTGGTTCGTAGTCCAGTGCTTATCCTACAGCACCACACCAGGAATCCACAGAGACTAATATTAACTAAAAATTATTTCTAAACATATGTAAAGTAATTTGATTGCTATTTTAAAAACTGAAAATACACAATTACTATCTTATGAACATATGCTTATGTTTACTTCAGAGACTTTACCCCTTTGACCAGCAATGAAATGATAAGTAAAATCCCAACAAGGAAACAAAACCCGCTCAAGGGGGAGGGGAGGGATACATTAACGTTCCCTCCTTTGGTGAGTCACCAAGGTGTATTTCCCCTCTATGAAAGCTTTTCAGAAAATAAAAATGTTAATTGAACATCCTTACTAGGTATTTGCTTGGATGTGAAAAAGTGAAAGTTTTGTTCCTTTTGGTTTTATTTCTCTGGCAGTCTGAGAAGGGACCAGCTCGTTCTTGTGGAGCGTCCAGGACATCCTTCAGGGCAGGAGCAGCTTAAAGCAGCATGCCACTGTGCTCCAAAGCGGAGGTGCTCGGAAGGGTCTGAGATCGCCTCTGCAGTCCCTTTTTCATTTTATTTGGAATTGAAGCTTTCCTAACTAGGTCCACAATGCTGAACATTCTACCTTGTCAGATTTCACTACGTGAATCATTTTCATTCCTTAAACTTGACACAGAGAACTTTGGCTCCAACATTTCGACTAAAGACTTGTGATGTAAAACTCTTGAGCAAAGGATTTCAAATGTCTTTTTCTGTACCTCTCCCAGAGCACTGCACCCCAAATGGACATTTTAATCACTTTGCCATCTCTCCGAGCCCACCCCCACTCATGTGTGCATGTGTACACACACACACATAATTAAATGCAACTTGATTTCACTGACAACATCAATGAGATGGTGCCTACCTTTGTGAAACTGCAGTCCACAGAAGATGCCCCTGGCTTGCGACGAGCAGTCAGAGACAGATTTCCAGCACTCCAGCCCTTCTCACTGGAGATCAACACACCTCACCTCTGGGAGAGCGCTGAAATTCTTTCAGAGACCCACCCTATAAAGCTGCAATTCAAGATTTCTCACTGAGGGCAATCAGTGACGTGATGCAAAGCTACTGGATGGCACCTTCAGGTTCTTCCTGATGGGAGGCTGCTTCCTGTTTCACCACTGGAAGAGGAGAAAACTGGGGTTCAGTCAGACATTGAATTAAAAATGCACCAGCTGCCCCATTGTTGTATTCTGGTGTATCCAAGGATCCTGCTGTTCTGAGTAAAAGGCTGGGGCCTGAGAGGCAGGCGGAGAGAGAAACCTGAACACCTTTGAAAGCCCTGCACTATCACCTTCTGCCTGACAGCTAGAGCACTCTCCAGACGCCTGAGAATACTGAGGGGGCTTTCTGGTGATAAAATCACTACCACCACACCGCACCAACAAAGGAGCTTCCGTCCACAGAAAAGGGATTTTGCACCTCTTCTAGCTACTGGAAAACAAAAAAATGTGGGGATGCTTTTTTGAATCATATGATGGGGCAAAATGGAATGAATAAATCATTGAATTGTTCCACAAACTTTCGAAGCTCCCTCATAGGACAACCAAAGTTTAGTACAATATTCTGGCATCCTTTCTTTTTCAAGTCATCTGATGTAATTCGATTAGATTTTATTTGTTTCAGTGTCAAGGAACAATCATCACAGCAAAGAAAGACAAACCTGTTAGTAACAAGTAGAAAACACTGTCTGCTTAAAACTAATTTCAAAGGCAAATGCGTATAAACTGTGAAGCGTTTATTCACTTGAGGTGTTCCATCTTTTGGGGTCATTTTCACTTTCTCTTGCCTAAAGATGAAACAACTCCAGGTTTGGCTTATTTAAAGGTGCTCTGGCATGAAGAAAGCGCCAACAAGTTGATTCATGTACCACTGGCAAGCCAAACATTGCCTTGTAGGAGGGAGGTTCAGACAGTGCCGCCTACTCCGAAGTCTAACTCAGTGCTCTTCTGCTTGGCTCTCCTTAGCTGCTAAACGCCATCTTTGTTCTCTGTCAACTAGTGGTGAGTGGGTTATGTGCCGTGGCGTCGGTTCCGACTCATAGCGACCCTGTACAGGGTTTCCGAGGCTA
Organism: Chrysochloris asiatica; assembly: GCF_000296735.1. NCBI lineage: Eukaryota > Metazoa > Chordata > Mammalia > Afrosoricida > Chrysochloridae > Chrysochloris > Chrysochloris asiatica. The sequence continues at coordinate 2,282,032 of NW_006408702.1, forward strand.
GTAGCTGGCAGTAAATTAAAACTTGACTAGAGGAAGAGAAAGGGAAATGTCAATTGAAAACTCTCTGTAACTCTAGTTTCTCAAGTTGCACTAATGAGTTTAGTTCAATGACGACCTTTAAAGGCCCTTTCCCTTGCCACTTAGACACTAAATTCATCCTTGTCTCCTGTTCTCCTTGCAGACTATTAAAAAGACGGAACATTTTTACCAGTCTGATACCAGCTGGCCCTACCATGGCACTCTCTACTGGCTTTGATAACTCTTAAAATGGTCGCACAGAACTCACAGACCACCCTCACAGTTCTAGGGTTTATTAGTAAAATTGTTGTTAAATCCTGTCGAGTCAGTTCCACCTCACAGCGACCCTGTATAGGGTTTCTGAGGAGCAGTTGGTGCATTTGTACTGCAGTTCTAGTGTTTGTCCTCCAGCGCCTACACAGTGCAGTTCAGAATCTGGAATGACTCAGGAGACAGTTCTGTGGTCAGGACAGCTTTGTGGCCATCTCCACAGGCAGGCCTCTCCCTGACCTTTTGGCTCTGGTCCCTCAGGCCTCAGACCTATGTGCTTGATAAGCCTCTGTCCTGTGCATTGGTAAGTGTTCACAGGTACCCCACTCTACCAGCAAGCAGCCTACTGGAAGACACACTGCTCTTTCTGCTCCCTGTGCTGTCACTAGGGTTGATGGCACCCAGTGTAGTAGCTCATGGTGTCACCCCTCCCTTATCAACCTCCTCCCATACCAGACCAGCAGAATTCTCAATCCTGTTTATTGTCAATTCTAATCTTGGAATTTTATTTAATAAATAGAGTTGCAAATTTACTTACATTTAATATCTGTTAGATCATGTAACAACAAAACGATTTTATAATCTGTTCTCTCAGCAGTTCTGAGTAGGTCCTTATGCCTTTGCAAATGCAAATTTCCTGACTGGAAAAATTCTGGGTGGGCTCAGATTCTCAAGCCAAATCCCCAATACTCTATACATTCAAAGGAGCAGCCTGCTTTTCCTTCTAGCTAATCACAGTCCCCCTTCTAGCAGACAAGTATTGGCTGAAGGTAGAGTTATATATATGCTCTCTGTTATCTTGTTGTTGTTGTTGTTGTTAAGAACCTTCGAGTCGGTTCCGACCCATAGCGACCCTGTACAGGGTTTCTGAGGCTGTAAATCTTTATGGGAGCAGAACGCCTCATCTTTCTCCCGCGGAGCGGCTGGTAGTTTCGAACTGCTGACCTGAAGGTTCACAGCCCAATTTGTAACCACTACGCTATCAGTGCTCCTTCTCTGTTATCTATAAGACTCAAAATCCATCATTCATTTAGGCTGTTTTACAATGCAAACAGGACAAACAGTATAGTACATTTGGATAAACATATAACCTTTTGAAAACATCCCAGTTTCACCTTTTACCTTTCCATTCATATGCATATGGACTGGGGCCTCTGGCTGGGTGGACCCAAAAGCCCCTGGCCGCTGGCTATCAATCACCGTGCTTAATTTGCCAGGCTTTCACCCATTCCAGTTACAGTTTTTCTCCTTTCACCTGCAGCATAATTGCTCCTATTATCCTTTAAAGCACTATAGAAAACAACAGGAAAAGTAACCTTCTAAGAACCAAGTTTCTTTTTCTATGCACCTTCATTTTCCTTCTTCCTAAATTCTATGCTTCCATGAGTCTGGAGCCATTGCAATAACCCTGCTTCTGACACCAACAATAAAATTAGCATAGTCATCAGCCAACCTCTTAGATCTCATCTAAGGTCACAAGTTGCAGGGTGGGGGTATGGTCTGATTCCCAGGAGGTGGAGGTCACACAGGTCTCCTCTCTGCACTCCTTTTACCAATTTTCATACCAGCTGTCCCTCCCACGACCCTATTATACTTCTCTCTGGGTTTGATAATTCCTTGCAATGGTCAAACAGAACTAACAGGCCATACTCCCACACTCACAGTGATAGGATTGAGTAGGGAAGTGATAGGTTACAATCCAGGATCCGGAATGACTCAGGAGACAGTTCAATATCTCACTCCTCCTGGTGTGACAGCTTGCTGTCGGTCTACTGCAGCTAGAAGGTTTTCTGTTCAGGGGTCCCAGGTCCAAAGAATGTACTCCGCTCCGGTTTCTTTTTATTGGTGGCAGTGAGATACCCTCCCCAAACCCCATTCACCTCTGGGATGGCTCATTTTAAGGATGAGTTGTTGTTATTATGTGCCATGGAGTCGGTTCCGACTCATAGCGACCCTGAACAGGGTTTCCAAGCCTGTAAATCTTTACGGGAGCAGAAAGCCTCATCTTTATCCCACAGAACAGCTGGTAGTTTTGAACTGCTGACCTTGAGGTTTGCATCCCAATTTGTAACCACTACACTACCAGCAGGTGGAAAGGTTTCAGATGAGCTACAAAACATAGACAGACTAGGAAGAAAGAGTGACAAACTACTTCCGAATCGCTAGTCACTGAAAACTCTATG
>NW_006408702.1:2286758-2293232 GCF_000296735.1 Chrysochloris asiatica
ATTGATGGACTCAAGTGTGGCAGCGGTAGTGAGGTTGGCCCAGGATCGGACATTGTTTCGTTCTGCTGTGCATGGGGTCGCTATGAGTCGGTTCCGATTCGATGGCACCTGACAACAACAACAACAACAACGCTACCAGAGCTCCTTTAAGGATGAGTAGGAGGGCAAAATTGAATAATCCCCTTATTTGTATGATCCCAGCACAACAAGGATGCCATGCACCCGATTTGCATTATTAGCAGGCTATCTAATCCCCTCCACACTCTTCTGTCAGCTTGTCATACTGTGGTGGCTTCCGTGTTGCTGTGATTCTGGAAGCTAAGCTACAGGTATATTAAACACTGGCAGGGCCACCCACAGTGGACAGGTTTCAGCTCAGCTTCCAGATGACCCAGACTAGGAAGAAGGAGAGATGGACTACTTCCAAATATTTAGTCACTGATAACCTTATGAATAACAGTGGAACACTGTCAGCACCAGAATATTGAATACTGAAACACGATGAAAAGCACCAGAATACTGTCAGGTATAGTGCCGAAAGATGAGCCCCTCAGGTTAGAAGGCACTCAGAATATCACTGGGGAAGAGCTGCTTCCTCAAAGTAGAGCTGACTGTGATGATGTGACTGGAGTAAAGCCTTTTTTGGTACCTTCACTTGCTGATGGGGCACAACTCAAAATGGAGAGAAACAGCTGTAAGCATCCACTAATAATCAAAACATGAAATGCATGAGGTGTGAATCTAGGAAAATTGGAATTTGTGAAAAATTAAATGGAACTCATAAACATCATCATCCTAGGAATGAATGAGCTGAAATGGACTGGTATTAGCCACTTTGAATCTGAAAATCACATGGTTTACTATATTGAGAACTACAAATGGAAGAGGAATGGCATTGCCTTCATCATCCAAAAGAGCATTTCAAGATCTGGCTTGAAAGTACAAAGCCGTCTGTGATAGGATAATATCCACATGCCTACAGTTAATTCCATTATTATTCAAATTTACTCACCAACCACTAAAGCCAGTGATCAAGCAATTGAAGAATTCTACCAACTTTTTCAGTCTGAAATAGATCAAACATGCAATCAAGACATATTTATTATTACTGACAATTGGTATGCAAATGTTGGGGAAAAAAGAAGGATCAGTTATTGGAAAATATGACCTTTGTGATAGAAATGATGCTGGAGATCACATGATAGAATTTTTTAAGACCAATGACCTCTTCATTGAAAATACCTTCTTAAAACAACATAAAAGATACACTATTCTTCCAAAGAAATTTGGAAGACTTACACATGGACCTCACCAGATGGAATACACAGAAATCAAATATACTAACTACATATGTGGAAAGACACGGTAGAAAACCTCCAAATCATCCGCCAAAACAAGGCCAGGGGCAGACTGAGGAACAGACCATCTACTGCCCATATGCAAGCTCAGGCTGAAGCTGAAGCAAATGAAAACAAGTCCATGAGAGCCAAACCATGACCTTGAACATATCCCACTGGCATTTAGAAATCATCTGAATACAGGCAGTCCCAACTTACAAACGAGATCTGTTCCTAAGTCGAATTTGTAGGTCAGTCAGAATGGGTGCAGACAGTTCTTACTGCATAAAGGGGCTTCCAATTGTTCATGGCAAATTTCCATTATCTTTTAATTCCATTTTTCCACTAACTTTTTGAAGCCCCCTCATACTTAAGTGCAAAAAAAGGATTGAAGTTTTCCAGTCGTTTAAAAGTTGTATGTGCAGAATTGTGATGAAATATTTGGAGTCGTGTGTCAATGGCATCAACTCCAGGGCACTTAACAACAGGGCTTGCTTCAACTGTTCCAAAGTGAGGGAAATTTGACCTAACATCGAAGGACAAGTGCCGTTGTTGACTGGCAGCGAGTTGGTTCCTACTGATAATGACCCTGTGTAGGGTTTCCAAGGAGCTGCTGATGGGTTTGAACTACCACCTTGAGATTCAAATCGACCTTGCCGTCTAGTACTTATCCTGTAATGTCACACCAGGACTCCTAGGGCAAGTACCTGTCTGCAGATTGTTGTTGTTAAGTGCTGTCGACTCAGTTCCAACTATAGTGACCCTGTATAGGGTTCTGGAGGAGCGGCTAGTGAGCTTGAGCCACCAACTTTGCAGTTCAAACTGCCTTTGCAGTCCGGCACATGGACCCACATCACCACACCAGGATTCCGTCTGTAAATTGGATGTTCCTAACTCAGGGACTGCCTGTATAGTTTTCTCAAGGATTCCTAAAGTAATTCCATTTCTTTTTTCTTTCTCATATGTGCCTTATGACAAATTTATAAATTTAATGCTAATATAAAAGAGAGAGCCTAACTAAGTCTGCGTTACTGTATATGAAAGAGCAAGCTCCATGTGTGGGTGTCATTTCTTATAGGTAATATTTACCTGCTCTAGTTTATGAGAAAAATTTAGGAGTGTGTTGACATTAGATCAATTTTACATTTTGAATCCTCATTAAGAGATAATAAATCATTTATTAGAATGTTAATGATGTTACATTTTTAAAAGTAGACATCACACCTCTCACCAATTAAACACAGACAACTAAGCCGGAGGGTTTGCAGGGAGTAGTGGAGAGGCATTATAACACTCATACAGCTTTACACAAAGAGCAAGCTTGCTGCTAAATGTAGCCAAAATGACATAAAGGGTGTCAGGTGCCCTCTAACATAGAAAGTTAGAGGGGAAAGGGTAGGGTAGATCAGCGGCAAAGCCCACCAAGGTTCTGGATATCCACACAGGAACAGAAAATAGGAAAACACATTGAGCAGGAAACAGGAAAATGGTCTCTGGGCCCAGTAGAAGAAGAGAACCAGATAATAAGCCACAAAGCTCTGCTAGTCAGGAGCAAAGGGGACACATCTTGATGCAGTATTTGTTATTGTTGTTGTTGTTAAGTGTCATCGAGTCGATTCCAACCTATAGCGACCCTCTATAGGGTTTCCGAGGAGCAGCTGGTGAGCTTGAACCGCCAAGCTTGCAGTTCAAACAGCTTTGCAGTCTGGTTTGTTCACTGCTGAATCCTCAGGGACTAGAATGGTTCCTGCCAAGAGCTGGTACTCAATAACTAAATACTGACTGATTTTGTCTCTTCCTCTCTATCACATTACCACAATAAACTGTTCCAAACTTCGTCTCTCATACTTCGGACATATTGTCAGGAGGGACCAGTCGCTGGAGAAGGATATCATGTTTGGTAAGGTGGATGGTCAGAGAAAAAGAGGAAGACCCCCCAAAGAGATGGATGGGCCAAGTGGCAGCATCAATGGATTCAAGCATGGCAACAGTGGTGACGTTGACCCAGGATCGGGCAGTGTTTCAAACTGCTGTGCATAAGGTCGCTGTAGGTGGATACCAACTCGATGGCACCTAATAACAACAACTTGGAAAGTAACTTTCATGGGACTCTTTGACAACTTCAAGTCAGTATTGGGTGTCATGAAGTCTGGCCAGCGCTACTTTTGAGTTGAGAGTTGGAAAGATTCTTTTCTTGAAGATTTAAGTCTGTCCATATACTACAAACCTGAAGTCAAGGATTCTTACCATCACTATGGTAACTTCTCTAGGAAGGTCATGGTGCTCTTTGCATACACTATCATGTAAATTGACACAACCATCTCCCATGCCCTCCCAGTTCAATGTGTCCACTGAGGACCAGCCAGATGTCTGGGCAGCACGACTTGGGCATTTAACCCGTTACAGGAGTAGCTGTCAGTGACCAAGCAGGACACAGCTCAACGTGCCTCCTCCAGAAAGACTTGCTCGCTAGGCCCTAATCCCACTTTATGTTTACTATGTGACAGTATTAGGAGCTCTGGTAGCATAGTGGTTATGAATTGGGCTGCTAACCTCAAGGTTGGTAGTTCGAAACTACCAGCTGTTCTACGGGAGAAAGATGAGGCTTTCTGCTCCCGTAAAGATTTACAGCTTCAGAAACCCTGTGCAGGATCACTATGAGTTGGAACCGACTTCATGGTACTTAACAACATGTGACAGTGTTATTATGGGGTCCTGGTGTGGCACTGTAGGATAAGCACTGGAACACTAACCTCAAGGTTGGCGGTTCAAACCCACCATGTCTTAGAAACCCTATACAGGGTGGCTCTGAATCGGAACCAATTTGACAGCACTTAACAACAGTATTGGAGTCCTGGGGTGGCGCTGTGGGTTAATGTGCCAGACTACAAAGCTGTCTGAACTGCAAGGTCATCGGTTCAAACTCACCAGCTGTTCCTCGGAAACCCTATACAGGGTCGCTATGGGTCGGATCCGACTCGACAGCACTTCACAACAACAACAACAGTATTATTACTAGTGGCATAACTCTCAGTCTGCTAGGTTTCTCAAGTACAAAGGGAAGAAAATAATAGTGACACCTTTACCCACTACCACTGAGTCAACTCTGACTCAAAGTTGGAGAAAGTGGAATTGCTCCTTAGGGTTTCCAAGACAGTTAACCTTTCCAAAAGAAGTTCACCTTTCTCCCATGGAGCAGCTGGTGGGTTTGGACTTCGGACCTTACAGTTAGAGGCCTAACACTTAACCTATTGAGCCATCAGGGGCTAATTCCTTATGTTGTTGTTAAGTGTCACTGAGTCAGTTCCAATCCACTGCGACCATGTATAGGGTTTCCAAGATGCGGCTGGTGAGCTTGAACCACTGACCTTGTGGTCCAAACTGACTTTGCAGTCTAGCACATTAACCCACAGCACTGTACCAGGACTCCCTTGTAGGGTCATAAAAAGAACACAAAAACCCCAAATCTTTATGTGCAATTTTGATGGCCATCTCAGGTCTGTCAGTTTGTTGTACTGTGGTGGCTTGCATGTTGCTGTGATGCTGGAAGCTATGCCACCAGCAGTACCGTGTCAGCAGAGCTTCCAGACAAAGACAGACTAGGAAGAATAAGAGGTGGAACACTTCTGAACGGTTAGCTACCAGAAACTTTATGAATAGCACTAGAACACTGTCTGGCATAGTGCCAGAAAATGAGCCCTCAAGTTGGAAAGCAATCAAAATACGACTGGGGAAGAACTGCTTACTCAAAGTAGACTTGACTGTAATGATGTGGACAGAGCAAAGCTTTTGGGTCCCACACTTGCTGATGGGGCACAACTCAAAATGAGAAGAACCAGATGCTAACATTCATTAATAATTGGAACATGGAATGTACAAAGTATGAATTGAGGAAAATTGGAAGTCATCAATAAGGAAAAAGGAACACACGAAGATCAACAGAGTCACTAGGAGTCAGACCAACTCAATGACGCTTGACAACAATTACAAGGAAGACCGGTTAATACCACTACTATTCAAATTTACATGCCAATCATGAACAAATTGAAGAATTCTACTAACTTCCTCAGTCTGAAGTTGATCAAATATGCAATCAAGATGCACTGATTCACTGGTGATTATGATGCAAAAGTTGGAAACAAAGAGGAAGGATTAGTAATTGGAAAATATGGCGATGGTGGTAGAAATGTGCTGAAGATCCATGATAGAACCTTGCAAGACCAATGACTTATTGATTGCAAATACCTTTTTTTGCAATAACATAAATGGAGACTATACATGTGGGTGTCACCAGATGTAATATACAGGACTTAAATTGCATACATCTGTGGAAAGAGATGATGGAGAAGCTCAATAGCATCAGCCAAAACAAGGCCAGGGTAGATTGTGAAACAGAGCAGCGACTGCTCATATGCAAGTTCAGACTGAAGTTGAAGAAAATTAAAACAAGTCCACAAGAGCCAAAAGATGAAGTTGAGGATATCCTACCCGAATTTAGAAACCATCTCAATAACACATTTGCTGCATTAAACATTAACAACAGAAGACTATAAGAATTGTAGGATGACTTCAAGAACATCATCCAAGAAGAAAACAAAAGGTCATTAAAAGGCAGGCAAAAAAAGGCAAGACCAAAATGCATGTCAAAATAGACTCTGAAACTTTCTCTTGATCATTGTTGTTGTTAAGTGCCGTCGAGTCGGTTCCGACCCATAGCGACCCTGTACAGGGGTTCTGAGGGTGTAAATCCTTATGGGAGTAGAAAGCCTCATCTTTCTCCCGCGGAGCAGCTGGTAGTTTTGAACCGCTGACCTTAAGGTTCGCAGCCTGATCCGTAACCACTACGCTACCAGAGCTAAAGCAACTGAAGAAATGAGTAAGGAAGTAAAGAACTATGGGCAGTTCAAGAAGACAAAGTAAAGTATTAATGATGAAGTGTGCAGAGACCTGGAGTTAGAAAACTAAAAGAGAGGAATATGCTCAGCATTACTCAAGATGAAAGAAATGAAGAAGAAGAAAAAAATTAAACCCTGGGATGCAATATTGAAGAATTCTATTGGCAAGATAATGAACCATTCTGGAAGCATCTAAGAAGATACAAGGAATATGAAGGATCGCTGCACCAAAAGGAACTGGT
>NW_006408702.1:2294087-2295556 GCF_000296735.1 Chrysochloris asiatica
GAGTGGACTGCTGCCAATCCATCTCACTAGGGGGGTCTTTCTCTTTTTCACTGATCTTCCACTATATCAACCATAATGTCCTTCTCCTGGGACTGGTCCCTCCTGATAATATGTCCAAAGTATGAGATAAAGACTGGTCATCCTGGCTTCCAAAGAGCACTCTGGCTATACTTCTTCCAACAGAGATATATTTGTTCTTTTGACAGTCCATGATATCTTTAATTTTCTTCCCCAACACCATAACTCAAATGCATCAATTATTCTATGGTCTTCTTATGCATTGTCCAACTTTAACATACAAATAAAAGTACCATGGCTTGGGTCAGGTCAGTTTAGTCCTCAAACTGAAGTTTTTGCTCTTGAGCACTTTAAAGAGGTCTTGTGCAGCAGATTTACCTAATGCAATGTCATTTGAATTCTTGACAGCTGCTTCCATTGAGTATTGATGGTGGATCCACGCAAATTGAAGTCTTCGACAACTTCAATCTTTTCTCCATTTATCATGTTGTTATTTACTGGTCCAATGGTGAAGATTTAAATTTTCTATACTTTGAGGTGCAACCCATACCAAAGGCTGTGGTCTTTGCTCTTCATCAGTAAGTGTTTATGTCCTCTTTGCTTTCAGCAAGCAAGAGTGTATCATCTACATATCAGAGATTGTTAATGAGCCTTCCTCCAATCCTGATGCCATATTCTTCATATAATCCAGCTTCTCCAGTTATTTGCTCAGAAACAGATGAATAAGTATGATCAAAATACAACCCTGGAGCACACCTTTCCTGATTTTAAACCATTCAGTGTTCCCTTGTTCTGTTAGAACGACGACCTCTTGGTCTATGCACAGGTTCCTCAAGAGCATGAGTAAGTGTTCCGAAATACTCATTCTCCTCAGTGTCGTCCATAACCTGTCATGATCCACACAGTCAAAAGCCTTTGTAATAGTCAATAATGCACAGGTAAACATCTTTCTGTGTATTCTCTGCTTTCAAAGATCCACCAGACATCAGATATTATATCCCTTCTCTACATCTTCATCTGAATCTGGCTTGAACCTCTGACAGTTACCTGTCAATTTACTGTTGCAGCTGTTTTGTAATTATCTTGAGGAAAAATTTACTTGCATGCAACATTAATGATATTATGCAATGATTTCCGCATTCCATTGGGTCAGCTCTCTTTGGAATGGGCACAAATATGGATCTCTTCCAGTCAATTGGCCAGGTAGGTGACTTCCAAATTTCTTGGCATGGATGAATGATTCCAGTGCTGCATCAGTTTGTTGAAAGATTTCAATTTGTAGTCTATCAATTCCCAGAGCCCTGTTCTTTGCCAAAGCTTTCAGTACACATTGGGCTTCTTTCTTCTGTACCATTGACTCTTGACCATATGTTGTTGTTGTTGTCAGGTGTCAACAAGTCAGAACCAACTCATAGCGACCCCATGCACAGCAGAATGAAACAATGTCCGAT
>NW_006408702.1:2298092-2299043 GCF_000296735.1 Chrysochloris asiatica
GATGTCATCCCACAACTCTTAGTGTCTGTCTAATTCTTCAAATCTGTTGTTGAGATGATCTCTAAATTCAGGTAGGATATGTTCAAGGTCATATTTTGGCTCTCGTGGACTTGTTTTAATTTTATTGACTTCCACCTCAACTTGATGGTCTGTTCCACAATTGGCTCCTGTTCCACAATCTGCTCCTGGCTTTGTATTGGTTGATGATATGGAGCTTTTCCACTGTCTTTTTCACAGATGTAGTCAATTTGATTCTGTGCATGAACATCTCGTGACGTTCATGCATATAACTATCTTTTCTGTAGTTTAATAAAGGTATTTTCAATAAGGAAGTCATTGGTCTTGCAAAATTCTATCATTTCGTTTTTGACAATTTCCAATTTTCCTAGATTCATACTTTGTACATTTTATGTTCCAATGATTAATGGATATTTACAGCTTTTCCTTTTCATTTTGAGTTATGCCCCATCAACAGATGAATGTCCCAAATGCTTTGCTACATTTGTGTCATCACCTTCAACTCTGAGGAGGCAGCTGTAGTCCAGTCATATTTTGAGTGTTTTCCAACCCAAGGGGCTCATCCTCTGGTACTGTATTTGATAAATTCTGGTGCTGTTCATCATGCTTCAATATTCAATATTCTAATGCTGTCTGATAGTATTTCACTGCTATTCATAAAGTTTTCAGTGGTGAACCATTTCAAAATTAGTTCTCCTCTCTGTCTTCTGAGTCTGTCTTAGTCTGGAAGCTCAACTGAGATCTGTCCACCATGGGTGACCCCTACCAGCATTCAAAATACTAGTGGCATAGCTTCCAGCATCATAGAAACATGCACACCAACACAGTGTGACAAACAGACAAACAAGCAGTGGATGTTCATGATAGTAGCAGTAATGAAATCAAACGAGGTGTTACATTAAGCTAATCTGCTACAAAATGCCTCTTTAAAGT
>NW_006408702.1:2300568-2302035 GCF_000296735.1 Chrysochloris asiatica
TGACATTAAGCTTTTCCATCCTCTCTTCCCACAGATGTAGTCAATTTGATTCCTGTGTTAGGTATTTTATGTTGTTGATAAAAGTATTTACACTTAAGAAGTCGTTGGTCTTGCAAAATCTATCTTGAGGTCTCCAGCATAATTTCTATCACCAAGGCTGTATTTTCCAACTACTGATATTTCCTTTTTTTTGTTTTACAACTTTCACGTTCCAATCACCAGTACTTATCAACGAATCTTGATTGCATATTTGATAAATTTCAGACTGAAAAAATTGGCAGAATTCTTCAATTTCATCATCACTAACTTTAGTGATTGTTGCATAAATTTGAACAGTGGTATTAACTGGTCTTCCTTTTAGATGTATAGATATTATTTTATCACAGGCAACATTGTTTGTTTGTTGAGTGGTTTTGATTTTAAGGATGTTGTTGTTTGGGCTATATTGCTTAGAGATTATTTTCTAGCATACTATTTATCTTCTAATGTTTAAGACAGACATTTAATTTGTAAATGGCTAGTATGAGATTTTTAAATAGGTCCCCAGACAGTAAACTGTGATTCATTATTTTTTATTTTAATAATATTTATTGATGTCATAACTGCTAATATGAGCTCAAATGTATGAACTGATAAAATTGTAAGTTCATATGCATATGAAGCTTTTGAAAATATGGATCTCTTACAATCAGTTGGCCAGGTAAGCTGTCTTGCAAATTTTTTGGCATAGATGAGTTAGCGCCTCCAGTGATCTATCAGCTTGTTGAAAGTTTGCAATTGTATTCTGTCAATTCTTGGAGCCTTGTTTATTTCCAATGCCTTCAATGCAGTTAGGACGTCCTCCTTCAGCACCATCGGTTCTTGATCATGTGCTACCTCTTGAAATGGGTGAACACTGACTATTTCTTTTTGCTACAGTGGCTCTGTGTATGACCATCTTTTCTTGATGGTCTTCATTCAATATTTTGCCCATAGAATCCTTCAACGTTGAAAGTTGAGGCTTGAATTTTTTCTTCAGTTCTTTCAGCTTCAGAAATGCTGAGCATGTTCTTCCTTTTGCTTTTCTAACTCCAGGTCTTTGCATTTCATTGTAATACTTTATTTTGGCTTCTCGAGCTGCTCTTTAAAATGATCTGTTCAGCTCTTTTACTTCCTCATTTATTCCATTTGCTATAGCATCTCTACACTAGACAGCAAGTTTCAGTGTCTCTTCTGACATCATTTTTATCTTTTCTTCCTTTCCTGACTTGTTAATAACCTTTTGCTTCCTGGATGATGTTCTTGATGTCATCCCACAACTTTTCTGGACTTTGGTCATTAGTGTCTAATATGTCAAATATGTTCTTGAGATGGTCTCGAAACTCAGGTGGGATATGTTCACGGTTATATTTTGGCTCTCATAAACTTGCTTTAGTTTTCTTCAGCTTCAGCCTGAACTTGCATATAAGCAAGTGTCACAGCCAGTCC
>NW_006408702.1:2302730-2303538 GCF_000296735.1 Chrysochloris asiatica
CTCCTCGGAAACCCTCTACAGGGTCTCTATGGGCCAGAATCGACTCAACGGCACTTCACAACAACAATTTTTAAAAAATAATCATCACTTTTGTTGTTGTTATGAAGTGCTGTGAATTTTAGTTAATTGTTTTTTTATAGTCTCTTTTCAAATCTAAAATGAAACATTTTTGAGTATCATAACACAATCCCGTTTGCCTTGGAATGCACTACTATCAAGGTCCTAAGCTTTCTGAGAAAGTATGAGAGTAAGCAGAAAATATTGCTACTGGGGGTTCCAATTCATTCCTGTATAGGATTATTACAAACACAGTGTGTTTACCCGTGTCTCTACAATCAGTGCATGATTGCAGACAAGTTCTCTCAGTAATACACATATAGTCAGTACATCTATCCACATACAGTCAGCTGATCTTTGACAGAGGGCCAAAACACTTCAACCAACAGTGCTGGCAAAACTGGAAATCCATTTGTAGAAAAATGTAGCAAGCCCCATATCTCAATGTGGGTTAAAGACTTAAATGTAAAATGCACAACTATAAAGATCAATGAAAAAATACAGACAAATTTAGGGGCTGCAATACATGGTGTAAGTACACTGTCAAGTACATGTAAGTGGGACCTCCTAAAAATTACACACATGTGCATCAAAATATTTTGCCAAAAAACTGAAAAGAGATCCCATACAATGGAGAAATTTTTTTGCAATGACATCTCAGATAAGGGACTCGTCTCTAAAATTTATAGAAAACTATACGAATCGGGCTGCGAACCTTAAGGTCAGCGGTTCGAAACTACCAGCCGCTCCG
>NW_006408702.1:2305643-2307213 GCF_000296735.1 Chrysochloris asiatica
ACAAGAAATCTTATTTGAAGGTTACCAGGGGTGAGGGAGGGACAACTGTACCACTTTGGTGAACTGCTTTGGAGCCTGGATTCATGCGACATCAGTTCCAGACCTACAGAACCCACAAAACCAACAGGCCAGCATTTAGCTCGTCACCCTGTCTCCAGCTGCCCTGTGGTCCTAACAGACATTAAAACCAGCTCCCTCAAGGGAGTGCCCTGAATATAGATAAGGAGGCCAATAGGAACTCCAACTAGGGCCAGGAACTCTGCTTTAAAGCATGCCTCTCACACTAGCTCTTGAGCTCCTTGACTTGCAGAAGACCCCAGAGTTTTCTCCTCTCTGGATCCAACAGCTACAATGTTTTTTTGTTTTCTCCTTTTCTTGTTTCATTGTTTTTGTTTTGTTTATTCTTTTTCCTCCTCCTTCTTCTCTTTCCATTCCCTTGGATTTTATCCTATCTCTGATGTTGTCCTTTTTTTTCTTATGTTTCTCATTTCCCCTCATTTTTGTTTTCCCTTTTGAACTTTCTTTGCTTTTCTATTCCATTTCTCTCCTTGTCTCCTTCTTCCTGGTTTAAACTAAGTATTTTTTTTTCTTCCTTTTATTTCCTCTCTTATTTTTCTCTTCTGTAGCTCCTCTTTCCAGTCCCTCTTCTCTTTTTTAGTTATTATAGTTTTTTAAAAGAACTTCTTCCTTTTATTTTCTGTCATATAACTCCATTTCCCTGTCCCTCTTATGTCTTTATAGTTATTATATTCTTTTTTTTCTGGTTAATTCCTGGTTTTGTCTATTTTTTTTTTCTCTTTTCACCGTTGATTCCTTTTTTGTTTATTCTCTTTTGTTTTCTTGTGTGTGGGGGGTAGTTTTCTTTCTCATACAACAGAAAACAGCAGCCCTGCCCACACAGCCCAGCCACAACCACACCTTCTGGAGTTCTACCCACTTGGCAAGAGCCAGTATCAGCATCTATTATACCACTTGATCCAGATAGACATCAACCAACACCAGCCAAACGAACCCTAAACCGATGTGCTCAAATGGCAAATAAGAATGGTGTACATACTTCCATTCTCTAACTACTTCCACAGAAGACAGATGGTGAGAAACTGAGAACAAACCAGCAAAAAGTCATCAATTAATACAAATATAACAACCCCAGAATGCCTCAGAAACAACAGACAATTTCAGTTCACATGAAGAAACAAGAGAAAATTGCTCAAACAAATGACCAAGATGCACAGCCAGAAAATGTTTCTGAGGAAGAAAAGGTAATGGAATTAACTGAAAAAGAACTTAAAAGAATGGTACTTCAAGGATAGATAGAAATATTGAGAAAAGCAAAGAGAACACAATAAAAACCCTACAAGAACAAACAGACAAAATAGATGCAAGTTTTGAAACAATACAAAACCTGCAATTGGAAATCCAGAAGATTAATACTAAGATCTCAGAAATGGACAATACATTAAAAGTGTAAAGGAGTAGATGTGAAGCAATGGAAGCTTGATTGGTGAGTCTGAAGATAAATCTTTCAATACTAGTATGCTAGAAGAACAATCAGAAAAAAGAATGAAAA
>NW_006408702.1:2308743-2310384 GCF_000296735.1 Chrysochloris asiatica
GTATAGGATTTCTGAGGCTGTAAATCTTTACAAGAGCAGAACGCTTCATCTTTCTCCCACAGAACAGCAGCTGGTTTTGAACTGCTGACCTTGAGGTTAGCAGCCTGACTTGTAACCACTAAAGCTGCTTGGACTAAAGGGTAGACACATATTAACATGAGTGACAGGGCAGGCAATATACAAGAGGGAGGTTAGCAGAGGAAAGACTAAGGTAGCAGGAGACAAAGGGAGGAATGCAATGTTTAAGTGTCTAGAGGTAAATATTGTTAACTGTTGGTACATGGAGGGGATTGCAATCATTGTAACAAAGCACAGTCTTATGATTTGTTGAATGTAAAACTGATGATCTGCTCTGTAAACCTTCACACTCAGTTAACAACAAAAAGTTTTTTTAAAATTAAATACTGTTTCTATAATTTTGCAGGAATACTTTTTTGACTTTAGTTGTTGTTGTTACGTACTAAGGCGTTGATGCTGACTCATAGTGACCCTGCGCAGGGTTTCCGAGGCTGTAAATCTTTACAGGAGCAGAAACCCTCATCTTTCTCCCACAGGACAGCTGATAGTTTTGAATTGCCAACCTTGACGTAGGAGCCCCGATTCGTAACCACTATGCTACCAGAGCTCTGGGCTGTTAACCACAAGGTCAGTAGTTCGGATCTACGAGTCACTCTGTGGGATAAAGATTAGGCTTTCTGCTCCTGTAAAGATTTACAGCCTCAGACACCATATACAGGGTTGCTATGAGTCAGAACTGACTCAGTGTCATACTACCACCACTACGACCTTGTAATGTTGTTGTTATTAGGTGCCATCAAGTTGGAACTATTAACGACCCTGCACAAAACAGAAGGAAACACTGCCCAGTCCTACACCAACCTCACAATCATTACTACATTTGAGCCCATAGCTGCTGTCACAGAGCCAATCCATCTTACTGGGAGGTCTTCCTCCTCTTATTCTCTGACCCTCCACTTTACCAAACATAATATCTGTCACCAGGGCCTGGTTCCTACTGAAAACATGTCCGAAGTATGAGAGACAAAGTCTGGCCAACCTAGCTTCCAAGGAGTATCCTGATTGTACTTCTTATAACACAGATTGGTTTGTTCTTTTGGCAGTCTGTGGTACTTTAAATATTCTCCTCCAATACCATAACTCAAATGCATCAATTCTTCTATGGTCTTCCTTATACACTGCCCAACTTTTGCGTGCATATGACATTAATGGAAATACCATCGTATGGGTCAGGGTCAGATAAATGGAAATACCATGGTTTGGGTTAGTCCTCCAACTCACATCTTTGCTCTTCAACACTTTAAAGAGGTCTTGCGCAGCAGATTTGCCTAATGCAATACGTCATTTGATTTCTTGACTGCTTGCTACCCTGAGTGTTGATGGTTGATCTGAGCAAAATGAAGTCTTTGACAACTTCAATCTTTTCTCCATTTATGTTGATGTTGTTTACTGGTTCAATGGTGAGGATTTTTGTTTTCTTTACATTGATGTGCAACCCTCACAGTAGGTTGTGCTCACTGATCTTCATCAGGAAGTATTTTAAGTCCTCTTCATTTTCAACAAGCAAGGTTGTATCATCTACATATCACAGGTTGCTAATGAGTCTTCCTCCAATCCTAGTGC
>NW_006408702.1:2330839-2337557 GCF_000296735.1 Chrysochloris asiatica
CCCAGGGTCGGACATTGTTTCGTTCTGCTGTACATAAGGTCGCTATGAGTCAGTGCCGACTCGATGGCACCTAACAACAACAACATATTAGATTATATTCTGGTGCTCATCATCATATTTCAGTATTCGGTATTCTGGTGCTGACAGTGTTACACAGCTATTCATAGGGTTTTCAGTGACTAAATAATTGGAAGCAGTCCGTATCTCTTCCTAGTCTGTCTTCGTCTGGAAGTTCTGCTGAAACCTGTACACCTTGTGTTACCGTGCTGATATTTAAAAACTGTGGCATTGCTTCCAGAATAACAGCAACATGAAAGCCACCACAGTAGGACAAACGGACAGACGAGTGGCGGCCACTATATTATATTATATACTAAAAAACCCTTAGACTGTCAGATTACACTAGTGAGTTTTAGCACAGACAGTGTAAAAGAAAGATCCCTGTATGGTCAAACATAGCATAGTAGAAGCAATAAATCATCAATATTTTCACAAGTGATGACTTGTGGCTTCCATAATATGCAACCCCCAAGAGTGACTGATCCCACATATTGGAGCAATTCTACCATTCCATTCCTCCACATCAGCAATGATCTATATCCTTTACCTGCTGGATCAGATAGCCAAACACATGCCATGCTAATACTATGTAAAATTAATGTAAAACACAGAGCTAATTAGGACAAAATACCATTTGACTCTTCCATAACTTCAATTATATAATTAGTACTCAAGGTAGGTTATTACTACTGCAAGAACAGTGACTTAATATTAATTATATCATGATCTAGTACGATATATTTACAAATACATAACTGAAACTCAAATTTCACAAAGGCAATACTTTTCCTTACTATTGTGATATTGTCTATTGTTTGTTGTTGTTGTTAAGTACCACTGAATCAGTTCTGACTGATGGCAACTCTATAGGGTTTCTGAGGAGTGGCTGCTGGGTTTGAAGCCATCCAATGCTTTTCCCACAGCACCACAACAGACCTCCAGGTCTACTGTCTATTCTAATCTAAATAACTTACTTTTCAAAAGCTGTTCTAGACTCATTAAATTTGTTTTCTGGCCCATTAATAGATGGTTACGCACAATTTAAACAAAGCCCAAACTGACCGAATTATATTGTTTGACCTACACAACTCCACATACTTTTTTTTTTTTTTTTCTACAAACTGCAAGATCGGTGGTTCAAGCTCACCAGCTGCTCCTTGGAAACCCTATACAGGGTCCCTATTGGTCGGAATCGACTCGACTGCATTTAACAACAACAACAATTTTTTGTTTTTGAGTTTTTTCAATTGTGAATCAAGTGATAGTTTACATGGGAGAATATCGGTTTTACACTCACCATTTCATTGCAATGATAACAATCTCCTCCATGAATCATCATTCAACAGTATTTGCTTCTATTCCATCTGTGGGGTTTTTGTTCTTAGATTTTTGGAGGGGATGTAACAAAACCAGTGAGGAATATATAATCATTTAAACAACCAAAGGGCATATTCGGTCTGCCTCCTGGCCACCAGCACACAACCTTTCTCTTTCCATGAGTCTAGACTTTTCAGCTGCTCTATTTCTCCATGTCCATGTCTCTGCCTCCATCTCTGGTGTCGCTGCTTCTCTGGATAAGGCCCCACATTCCATTTGTGCTCTTCTCCCATGATGGTCCTAGAGTCCTCTGTTCCTGGATTGTAAGATTAACTACTCCCCCCATTTGTTATAAAACTTCTACTTTTACAGTTGTGACAGTCTCAATCATGACAGCAATTATTCATTATTGAATCATAAGAATCTTATCCGAATCTCCTTTCACCAGACCGGTCTAGAAAGATGAAAACTATTCAGTGGGAACGCTACCTTCCCCACCGCACACTGTGAAACTAAACTCCCTCTAAAAAACTTGTAAGCCAGTCACTTCATGTCTTTATCACCCTCTCCTTTTAGGTAGCCAATGTGTAAGTTGCCCATTCCTATCAATCCTGTGTACAGAGGGGATAGGATTGATACTTGCTATGAAGACTCCTTCCCTCTTACTTGGTATTTTGAGCTACTACATCCATAAGTATAGGGCAAGTTCATCAAATTGTAGCAATTTACACTTGTTTCCTTTATCAAAATATTGTTTTATTATCTTCCTCTAGTTGAGTTGTGATCATCAAGCCATCGAGAATAGGTCAAATGAGTACTATCTACAAGTTTGGGCATTCTTGTGTGTCTCCCTTCACTTCATATCAACTGGATGTTTCACTCTCAGCTCTAGCCCTCTGTGGCTATGTCCTTGTCCATGGGCTCAGATGTCTCCAGGCCTCACCACACATTGGACCAACCCCCGCCTTTCCTCTTCTCTCTCATCTCCAGGTTGACGAGTCTTTGGAAGGTGGTTGAAGTCAGCCCATTTCTTCATTGCTGCTTTTCCCCATCTTCCACTCATCAACTGACCAACCATGGTCACCAACAATCTTATATGCCTGCTCATGTGTTGGACCTTTGAGTTTCAGTGTTGGAGGGACAACATCGGTTTTTTTTGTTTGTTAATGTGTATTTTTTTTTTTTAAATCATGGTATAGAGATAATAACAAACACTTGAGAAGATCAAAGCGTACTCAAAGTGGCTTTGCAGCCCTGGGAACAAAGGGGATGAAGTACTTGTTTTACATCCCAGCCCTCCTGGGCTTTTGGACAATCTCCAGGGCTCCATGTTCAGATCCCTATCTCAGAACTCAGAGCAAATCTAGGCTAAATTTCTATTTACCAGCTTGAGCTTGGCGTCCAGAGAGAAGGGACCCACCCAGCAACTCTCCTGCCGTCGCCATTACTATGATTGGAAACGCTCAACACGCGAGACCAACACTCAGTGGAGCCCTGGAAGCAGGGGGCAGCCAGCGGGGCCATCAGCTGCCTGGGGACCCTGGACCCTGCAGGGACCTAGCGGTCAGAGCTCAGGCCTCAGCGCTGGCCTACGTGCGCTCAGGCCTGTGAGGGGACAAGGAAAGAAGACAGGGTTCCGGGGACAAAGACCCGGGTCCAGGGACATAGAAGCGGTCCTGCCAGCGCTGGTCGGCCCCATTTTGTACACAGCCTGCGGGCCCCGGCTTCCCTGTGAGCCGCTCTCCTCAGCCCCTCACCCACCTTCTCCTCAGGTCCGCAGGCCGAGGCGCTGCTCCGAGCCGGCGGGGGGCGCTGTGCGCAGCGGTGCATCCTGGGAGGTGTGGCGGGGGGAGGCGGGGCCAGGACGCCACGCAGACCGACGGCAGCGAGGAGCGCGCGGGCACGTGGAGTCCGCAAAGCAGGCCAGGCCAGGCGCAGCCAGCAACCTTCACCCGCTGTAGGAGTGATGAGTCCAAATCCAGGGCCTTCACTGCGCCACTACACACCCCTCACAGGGTAAAAAACGTTACAACTGCTCTACTGTCTTTACAACTCCCACCAAAGAGAGACGGGAGGGCCGCGTAGGAGCAGAGTGATGATGGAAGCAGCTGTACGTTCTCAGTGGGCACACCCGGGTCTGCGGTAACGTCTCTTTTCAATGATTAGTGAATAGAGATGTTGTTAATGTGCCTTGGAGTCGGTTCTGACTCATAGCGACCCTGTACAGGGTTTCCGAGGCTGTAAATCTTTACGAGGGCGGAAAGCCTCATCTTTCTACCACGGAGCAGCCACTAGTAGTTTCGAACTGCTGACCTTGTGGTTCGCAGCCCGATTCGTAACCACTCTGCTACCAGAGCTCCTAGTGAATAGCGATGTTGTTGTTGTTGTTAAGTGCCTTCGAGTCGTTTCCGACGACCCATAGCGACCCTGTACAGGGTTTCCGAGGGTGTAAATCCTTACGGGAGTAGAAAGCCTGATCTTTCTCCCACGGAGCGGCTGGTAGTTTCGAACTGCTGACCTTGTGGTTGTTTCGAACTGCTGACCTTGTGGTTCGCAGCCCGATTCGTAACCACTACGCTACCAGAGCTCCTAGTGAATAGCGATAGATGGATAAAATGGGGCAGTGATAGCATTTCCAGCAAAAGACATAGAGCATTTATCTGGCTGGTGCATTAAAATACAAGTCTATGGAAAATCATCGCTCGAGATTATTGAGTGCAGTCGTTAGCACAGTAGGCTTTGAAGTCAGTCTGGATGTAAACTGAGCCAGTTTATCAACTTTCAGAGTTACCACTAAAGGGGTTTTAGTTTTGGTGGTGGTGGTGGTGGTGGTAGTGGTGGTGATGGTAATGGTGTGTCCCTCTGACTCATAGCGACCCTGTATAGGCTTTCCGAGGCTAGAAATCTTTACGGAGTACAAAGCCTCATTTTTCTCCCACGGAACGGCTGGTCGATTTGAACTGCTGCCCTTGAGGTTAGCAGCCCGACATGTAACCACTACGCTATCAGAGTTCCTTTTGATTTTAGTGGCCATTTAAAATGCTAATTTCCTCATAAGTAAAATGTTGTTGTTAATTTTTAAGTGCCATGGAGTCAGGATCCGACTCATAGCGACCCTGTACCCTGTACAGAGTTTCCGAAGGAGCAGCTGGTGAGTTGGAACTGCCGGCCTTTACGGCCCAAACCGCATTACCCACAACGCCACATCAGTAGTCCACACCAGAAGTAAAATGAGGGCAGTAATAATTCTTTGCAAAGTGAGGATTAAAAGAGATAGTTTCCAATTTCACACAATGCCTGGCAAAAATTAAGCACTAAAAACCGAGAGCTTATTAAAGGGTCCCCATGTTTAGAATCATTCTTGTCTCTTACTCAACTTCTGCTACGGAACCGCTAGAGCTAAAGCTGACCAGGAAGACTGCTATGATGCTGTGGGTTAATTCACCAGACTGCAAAGTCATTTGAACTGCTAGCTTGGCGGTTCAAACTCACCAGCCACTCCTCGGAAACCCTATATAGGGTCGCTTCCAACTTGACAGCAACAATGTTTAGGAAATCTATACTTTATGTTCTTAATAATAGCAACTTAAGTGCCATCGATTCGGTTTGGATTCACAGTGACCCTAGCAACCCTGCCTCCATAGGTGAGGGAAAAGCACTTAAGAGAACTCAAGATGAGAAGAAAAGATACGGGGTTGGAAAATAGAATGATGCCTAAATGCAAATGGTTGAGAGAAAAAAAAAATGCAAGGGGAAAAAAAAAAAACCCTTAAATTTAAAACCTGTTTTGAAGGCCACATGAGTTGAAATGACATTGGAAAAACTCAAATCAGGTTTAAAGAATAAAAATTCCGGTTTCCCATCAGAATACATAGGAGAAAGAATAAAGAGATGAAAGTAATAAGAAAGAATGATAATCATGGAAGTTAGAAAGCAGAAAATCAGTCTATAATGACTGAAAAAAAAAAAAGAAAGAAAGCAAAATAACATTGAAGGAATGACTAAAGAGAACATACAGCAAGAATATCTGACATGAATATCTGATATGAATACTTAGAAGAAATCAGGAAAACAATACCATTTACTATAGCCACCCAAAAGATTAACTACTTTGGAATAAATCTAACCAGAGAAACAAAAGAAAACTACAAAACACTACAAGAAACCAAAAGAGACTTATAAAAATGGAAGACTATACCATGCTCATGGATAGGAAAACAACATTGTGAAAATGTCAATACTGCCCAAAGCAATTTACACATATAATGCAATCCCAATCTAGATTCCAGCATCAGTCTTTAAAGAGATGGAAAAACTGGTCACTAACTATATGGAAACGAACGAGACCTCAGATAAGCAAAGCATTACTTAAAAAGAAGTACAAAGTTGGAGGCCTCTCAAATCCTGATCTCAAAATGTACTACACAGCCACAATGATCAAAACAGTCTGGTACTGCTACAATGAAAAACACATATATCAGTGGAACAAAACTGAGAACCCAGAAATAAATCCATCCACATAAAGTCAGCTGATCTTTGACAAAGGGCCCAAACACATTAAATGGGGAAGACATAGTCTCTTCAAAAAATGGTGCTGGTAAAACTGGAAATCCATTTGCAGAAAACTGTAACAAGACTCATATCTCAAACCATATACAAAAACGAACTCAATGTGGATTAAAGACTTTAATGTAAAGCCTAGAATTATAAAGATCTTCAGTGAAAAAATAGGAACAAACAACCCAATTAAAAAATGGGCAGAGATCATGAACAGACACTTCACCAAAGACATTCAGGTAGACAACAAACATGTGAAGAAATGTTCCAAATCATTAGCCATTGTTGTTAAGTGCCACTGAGTCAGTTCTGATTTATAGCGACCCTGAGTTAGGTTTCTGAGGAATGTCTGGTGAACTTGAACCAGTGACCCTGTGGTTCAAACTGACCTTGAAGTCCAGCTCCATTACTTAACACACAGCATCACACCAGGACATTAGCCATTAGAGAGATACAAATTCATTAATAACAAAGTTCAAAAATCCAGAAAACAACAAATGCTGGAGAGGGTGTGGAGAGACATTGCTGATGGGACTGTAAAATGGTGCAATATGAAAACGATATAATGCTTCCTCAGAAAGTTGGAAATAGAAATACTGTATGACCCAGCAATCCCTCTACTTGATGTGTATCAACAAGGAATAAGAGCCAGGGCACTATTAGATACATGCACATCCATGTTCACTGCAGCACTATTCACAATAGCAAAATGATCGCGAAAGCCTAAATGCCCATCAGTGGGAGAATGGGTAAACAAACTTTGGTACATACACACCATGGAATA
>NW_006408702.1:2339852-2341954 GCF_000296735.1 Chrysochloris asiatica
GCTATGGGTCAAAATCATCTTGACGGCAATTAACAACATTAAAAAATAGTAATTAAATGAGGCTAGTCTCGGTCTTCTCCAGAACAGTTAAGGACAGGAAACAAATGATAATGTTGTCAGAAGTAAAGGTTGTGACACGAAAACTATTTCAAGTTCAAGTTCTCATTCATGTCAACGAAAGGAAAAGAAATCAAAAGACATACTCTATTCAGTTCTCAAAAAATATACCCCTTTTTCAACCAAGAGAGGAACCAAAATTAAGGCTGACACATTAGTACATCATGAAGCAAACCGTTAAGACTAAACAGGAAATATAATGATAATCACAAGATGGAGTTGTAAAAGTTAAAAATAAAATTTGGAGAGGAAAAAACGTAAAAATGTGCAATTATAATTTGGTTTATAAGATTAATAATGACTAAGAAGCTGGAAGGAATGGGAAAAGAATAGTAAGATGAATTCATGATGTAATGGAGTCTGCAGTTGCTTCAGTTTGGACTTCAGTGCTTAGAAAGATGAGTTTTCTAGAATGTGTTCTGAAGCGTATAACAAGGCAATGATTTATATAGTTAGAAATTATGAGCATACTTTACAAATAACTACAGAAGTTAAAGACAAAAGTAAGTAAATATAGTATTCTTACAAAATCATAGAAACTTTACTAAATGAAAAATTTTAAATGTGAAGCTATTGTTTCTCAACATAATCTACATATGTTGTTGTTGTTAAGTTCTATAGAGTCGGTTCCAACTCATACAGGGTTTCCAAGGCTGTAAACCTTTATGGGAGCAGAACACCTCATCTTTCTCTCACGGAACCACTGGTAATTTCAAACTGCTGACCTTGCGGTTGGCAGCCTGACTCATAACCAGAGCTATCAGAGCTCCTACATATAGGTCTGTACATTTCTGATGGTGGTGTTTCCATCTTCCCTGGAGTCCTGGTGTGGCACTGTTGGTTAATGTGCTGAACTGCAAGGTCAGTTTGAATTGCAGGGCTGGGGGTTCAAGCTCACCAGCCGCTCCTTGGAAACCATATTCAGGCTTGCTGTGAGTCAGAAACAACTCAACAGCACTCAACAACAACAACAACCCTTCCCTAGTGTGGTGCATCTAAATAAAAAAACTATATGTGTACAGCATCGCTTTGAGTCAGATCTGACTCTATGGCACTTAACTAAACCCTTCCCTGAAAAATTCTGTCATCAATTTACATTACATCAAAATAGCAGTTTTGACTTCCAACAGGGCCTCAAATCATGTTCTTGTTCAATGTTGAGTTTTAAGAACAAAAGGAAGTCTAAAGGCTAGAGCAGGGCTGTAAGGTGGATGAGGGAAGATTTCCCAGTGAAATTCTCTTAGGACAGCCCTTGCTACCCTTAAAGAACGAGTAGGTACATTGGCAAGATAAATTCTTTCACACACCTCTCCTGGCCTTTTTCTCACCAATGTAATTTCCAGTTTTCTTGAAACTTCTTCATACTAAGCCTCCATTATTGTCCTGTGTTCTTTGAGAAAATCTATCAATTCAAGTCACCATATCCTTCTGAACTGACCTCTCTGCCCAGCAGATCCTCTCAGAAGCCACTATTTTGATTGGATCTTGCTCTCTGGATTATATTGGGACACCCAAGACATATCCCCAGTTATTATTCATTCCATAAAATCATCTTCGTTAGCTATGATCTTGCTTACAAGACTGATAGAAAGATCAGCTCTTTGAGCTAGCTGGTGTTCCCACAATGCTTTTGGCACCCATTGAATTGGAAGCTTGTTGGGCCAAGATGTTTGTTTAAAATGGAAAATGCGGAAACATGTGAGATCCCAATTTCAGTAGCTATCACATCAGTGATAATTCTGGGATCTTCTTCCACAATTTTCTGGACTTCAGCCAGTTTCTTCATTCATCAAGGTGGATTGGTATCCCTTCTCTTGGCTCACTTTTGAGGTCTTCCAGACTTCTCTTGTAGTGTTTGATCCATTTAAAAACCTTTGGTTTATGTGGAGGAGCAATCCTATAAACTTCTTACAAATGATCTGGGAAGATGTCCATTGGCATTTTGTTAAAAATTTTATATTAGCCCCGACCTCAAAATCGTTTTT
>NW_006408702.1:2342749-2344699 GCF_000296735.1 Chrysochloris asiatica
AAGGAAGACTGTGGAAGAATTATTTGATGCATTTGAGTTAAGGTGCTGGAGAATATTAAAAGGTCCGTGGAGTACCAGAAGAACAAACAAATCTGTGGTATAAGAAGTACTCCCAGAATACTCCTTAGAAGCCAGGATGGCCAGACTTCATTTTTCATCCTTAGGACATATTGTCAGGCAGGACCAGTCCCCAAAGAAGGACATCAGACTTGGTAAAGTGGAGGGACAGCAAACAAGAGGAAGACCTCCAAAGGGATGGAGTGACACGGTGGCAGCAGCAATAGAGGCTCAAGCTCAACAGTGAGCAGTGTTTTGTGCAAAAGGTCACACCTAACAACACACTTTAAATGATAAGAGCAAGGGAATGAAACTGAAGAGTCCAGTTTTGGATTTCCACAGTGCCCTTTAATACAGTGTTTTCAGCCACCTGGTTCACAACTCAAGTAGGACTGCCAGGTGAACAATCCACACTGCATAAGACAATGCCAGTATCATCTGTTCTACATACCACTATTGCAAATGGCATGCTGCTATGTTTGTGTGTTCACACTCCCACGATGAGGGATGAGGATGTCACCACTTATGTATTAGCAATTGAAAGGACACATCTCCCCTGAAGGTGGTTCTGAGCTATCTTCTGCAACAATCTATTCAAGGACAAACTGAACAATACAATTTATTTACTTTTTACAATGCTATTGACTGAACAACCTCTGATGGAATCCTGCTGGCTTCTCCCTCCATGCTGATTCAGGAACCCCCGGGTGTTGTTAGATGCATTTCCAAATCCCCACCTGAAGGCGTTCTGACAGGTTTGCTTGCCCATCCAGACCAAAGAGTCACTCAGAGAATGATGATTACTCCCACAGGTGGATCAGATCCCATTACTAACCTGTAATAAAACTCACGTGTATAGTGATGAAACTGTTGCCTATTAATGCTATTTTCCAGTTCACCATCCACTCTTTTCATGTCATCATGAAATCATTCATTGTACATATTAAAAATTATGCACAATTAAGAGGGCATATGGCATGTTCAAATCAAGAATGTAGCATAACACCAAACATGGTTTATTTGTCAACAATCCAATGAGAAGATAGAAAATGTATTACAGGGAAAAACAAACAAACAAACAAAATTATTATGCATTTCTATAGACAAATACAGGGAAAGTGAGAGTTAATATCCAATTCTGTTTTACATTTAGTAGGCTATCCTACTTTCTTAAGTTATATGAAAAAAAAACAAAAACACACAAATGCTCAGTGATTTCCAGATAGAAAATATACTCTCCTCTTTTTAGTAAATAAAGAGATTAAATATAGAAAATCTGTAATTTGTTTTGTAATTTTAAGTATTTTTAATATGCACCTAATGCTTTAAAATTCTATGGTGGTGGTATATCGTGGAGTCAGTTCCGACTCATAGAGAACCTGCATGGGATTTCCAAGGCTGTAAATCTTTACGGGAGTAGAAAGCATCTTCTTTCTCCCGTGGAACGTTTGGTTGTTTCGAACCGCTGATCTTGAGGTTTGCAGCCCAACTCATAACCACTACGCCACCAGAGCTCCTTGTAAAATTCTCTAGCCATTAATAATTAGGTAGACTCGGTCTCACATCAGACAAAAACATTTGAACCTTTCTCACAGTAAAGGAAATCATGCTCTTATCACATTCCGTTTCTCAATTCATAAAAATCAATGAGCAGCACCTTGAAAACAAAGAAAGTTTTGTTTACCTTTTTCCTGAGAAGGAAAAGCACACCTACTTGTGGGTATGCAGAGGCAGGTAATTAACCCAATGTGGCAAATAACTGGCCTACAGTTAGTTTAGTGAAATTACTTGGAAACCAATTATATGAATGAGCTTTGCTACTCAGTTTGAATGTTGGTTTGAACTGCAAGGGCACACGTGGCATTAGTGGTGAAGTCTTTTTTTTTTTTTTTT
>NW_006408702.1:2352470-2366672 GCF_000296735.1 Chrysochloris asiatica
CTTCTTGGTCCTGTATTCTGTGTTGTTCTCGGCAGAGCTCGTCACTACACTTCCACCCGATCCGCCATCTTTTTCCGGAAGTCTAGTGGTGAAGTCTTTGATCCAAGTTTAGCTCCACCTTAGTATAATCAGAGAAACATCGTATTTGTTTTTTAGGCTGACCTGCGGTACTGTAAGGAGTCCTGGTGTGGCACTGTGGGTTAATGCACTGGACTGCAAAGTTGGTTTGAACCGCAAGGTTGGTGGTTGAAGCTCACCAGCCTTTTCTCAGAAACCCTCTACATGGTCCCTGTGACTCAGAACAGACTCAACGGTACTTAACAACCACAACAATGGGAATAGAATCAGAAAGGGCATCTTATCAACTAAAAATTTCAAGTGAACGTTTGAAATAAAGTGAGGCAACTTTCCTGAATGACAATGGAGCCCAGTTAAAGTTCAATATTTAGTTTCTGTTTTCAAACAGAAGCCGAGTGGGCTTTTATGCAGGGGTTAGTTATCCTAGGAGGAGGAGCAACCAGTCAAGCTAGAGCCTGAGGAGCTGTTTGCTGACTGGGATACGTGAGGACATTGCTTTCAATGATAGGGTTATACCCATCTCTGCATTGCATGTTGATGTTTTAGCCTTTCAAGTATTTTCCGAGTGCCATATTAAAAAACAAAGAAACAAAGAAAGAATCAAGTACAGCCTACTCCTTACTTACCTGGTTAGGTTCCAAAGACCAGGTGGTCATCTGAAAGTTACTATTATGCCAAAGGAGGGTTGAATACACCATTACACAACTGCCAAACCACGGAGAATTATGGCCCAGCCAAGTTGACACATCCCACATCCCCGCCAGGGTTACTCTCGAATTGCAACGTGGTATTTGTTGTTGCCAAATATATATTGTTAATCTGAAGAGTAGTCAGATACTATTGTCATAAAGGAAAATGTTGAGTAATGACAGTAAGGAGTAGGTGTATTCCCAAGGGCACAGAGAACGCAAACCTGGTGAAAGTTCGTGTCCATGAGGTTTCCACCTCCTCCCTTCCTGTGCATAATTGGGTCTGAATCATGGTATCCAACAAAAATTGCTCTCCAAGATCATCAATAACCTCGTAATGATCACAGTGCCCGGTGGCTGCTTCTCTGCTCTCATCCTACTGATCTCAGAGGTACCCCACAACAAATACCAGATGTGATTGAGTGTTTCCAACTCATGGTAACCCCATGTTACCATGTAAGAGTAGAACTGGGCTCCGTGGGGTTTTCAGTGGTCTGTTTCAAAAGTAGATCGATAATCCTTTGTTCCAAGGTGCCGTTGAGTCAGTTCCAACCCACAGTGACCCTGTACAGGGTTTCCAAGGAGTGGCTGGTGACTTTGCAGTTCAAACCCACGTAGCGGTCCAGCGCATTAACCCACAGGGCCACACCAGGACTCCTGATTGAACCCAAAGCTCCGTCCTCTCAGTTAGCAGCTGGACACCATTAACCTTTTGTACCAACAGGTACTCTCTCCTCCCAAAGCCCTACCTCTGCTCTCTTGCTTCCTTGTACTTTTTCTGACCTCTAATTCTTTCACTTGTTTTCCTCTTCTATCCGACCTTTTCTTTCTCTAGACTCTTAGAACAATCTTATCTCCCCCATAATTTTCATCAGCACATATATGCAAGCGGTTCTAGTTGAGCAAGGAAACATCATTGATGTTCAGTGTGGTACCTATACTACAAACTCCCGAGTCTTCAGCAGTATCCGCCCGGCAAATTCTCAGCTTTCCTCAGGACAGCTAGGGTTTGGCTTTCTGGGGTCTGCCTAAGTGGCTACTCCTATCTCTTATCTATGTTTTTAGCTCCCAAAATTATTTTCCCCTCTCCTGTTTAGTCCTTGTAACACTTGTAGATTGATTTTGGCCTCCTTTACTGTTGATTTTGTGGGGTTCTGGAGGGAGAAGAGGCTGAGTGGTACAGGATTTCAGTCAGAAAGCCTTGATCACCCCTTTTCCATTCCCACTGCCCTTGCCTGGTTTTTTTTTTTTTATTAAAAAAAACCAAACACTTTATTTCAAACAAAATTACCAAAAAAAAAAAAAAGCATATTAATGCTGAAACATTTGACAGATTTCATTTAAACTCACAGTCACAAAATTCAAAATAGAAAACAAAAATAGCTTTGTGTGTTTAACCACTTTTAATTATGAAACTTTAAGAAACATCTACAGACCCTCACATAATTTGGAAGCCATTTAGGTAAGCAGATATTAAGCAAAAAGATGGCATTAAAAAATTTAAAAACCTCACCTTTAGGGAGACTGGTCAAGTCTTTAATATGCATTTATTTGCACCCAGGAAAGTATTTTATTAACAAACCAAGACTGAGTATAATTGTCTTTCGTCAAATGTGACTCCCTCTAGCCTTCATTTATGACTGCGCTCTCCAGAGCCGGAGCTCCACTGAACCAGTGTTAGTTGAACATGATTGGCTTCCCCAGGAAAGGAGCCTCCAGATCCCATTTACAATCCTATTGACCACCCATTAGTCCCCGGCATGTTTGCCCAGCCTTAAACTGAGTGTCATCATAGTCACTGAATTTGGGAATATCAGATCTCTAGATTCGCTCTACACTGCTGTTTTACTGCACGCTCCACAATACAGAGCATGTGATCATGTAACCACAGGTGGATAGGACTACTAAGACAAAAACATCAACTCTGTCCCCATTCACATATGAAGCAAATTTGTCACCATATAAAGGCTGTGTTTACTCTGTGGTGCAGTCCTGAGGGCTCATCCCTCTCATGTCGTTGGTGTTGTTAAGTGCCGTGGAGTCAGTTCTGAGTCTACAACATGTTTCTAGTAGCAACAGAAATCAAGTCCAGGGGGCAAAACCCGAAGTGCCCCATGTGTGTGAGCCATCTGTGCTACCGACGTAACATACAGGCCACGGTTAAAGCTTCCGGGTGAAGTTATTCAATCATATTTGTCTTTTCAGAACGATGACCCTAATTTATACTGAAGGTTAAAACTATTGTTCGAATCCCTTACTCATTCATTATACATTATAACTTATTTTAAAATTCAAACAAAGCAATTGGCTAAACAGATTCGGTTCAATCTGTTGTCAAATTTCAGTCTGCATGACAACACAGATCATCCTTGGTAATGTATCTGCTGTTTGGTCATCAAAGGCATCTGTGCCTGGTGTTTTGGGGATGGTAGCTTTCTGATAACTTTCCCAATTTCTTCCCTTGTTACTGATTTGTGGAGTCAATTTTGATAATGAGATTTCCCATGGCCACTGGCTACCTGGCCCCACGCCCGATAGCCACCCACCTGCAGGTTGGCGAGTAAGTCACCGAGCCTGCCCTTGCTTTTTGTGGAACTTTTGCAACAAACTTGTTCTGCCTGCGTTTCACCTTTACATTGCCATACACAGGCAGCTAATTCAAACACAAAAGCAGACATTGACCAAAACCCTCCTCAGCTCTCCGTGGCTCATAGAATACCCAAAGCAACCCAAAGTCTGATGATCTGACTCAGTATACCTTTCTAACATGACTTCCCATTACCTCGGACCCAGCACAACGACATTTCTCATTGTAGTCACATGCATCATCTTTGATCTTGAGGACAGGAATAATCTGTGGAGAGTATGAGACGACTTTGCAATTAGATGACCTGTATCCTTATGCTTGATAAGATGGAGGGTCGGAGAAAAAGAGGAAGACCCCCCCAATGAGATGGATCGGCCAGGTGGCATCATTGATGGCGTCAAGTGTGGCAGGAGTAGTGAGGTTGGCCCAGGATCGGACATTGTTTCGTCCTGCTGTGCATGGGGTCGCTATGAGTCGGTTCCGACTCGATGGTACCTGACAACAACATCGTCAACTATGCCGCTTTACCAGCTAGGTGATCTTGGACTAATTACTTAAGCTTTCTATGCCAGTTTTCTCATCTGCAAAAATACTCTAACATGATCATAATCAGGAGTGAACACAAGCACTGATTTATAGCAACTATAATGTGAACATTAATGCTTACCATTCTCTGCAACACCTGTGTCCTGTAGGCGATCTAGTCCTTCAGTATAATCAGAAAAACTTAGTATTGGTTTGTTAGGCTGACCTATGGTAATAAAATCAGAAAGGGCATTGTATCAACTAAAATTTTCAAGTGAGCATTTTAATAAAGTGAGGCAACTTTCTTTGAACGACACTGGAGCCCTATTAAAGCTCAATATTTAGTTCAAGTTTTCAAACAGAAGCTGAGTGGGCTTTTATGCAGTGGCTGGATAAGTGGCCCTTCCACTTAGTCAGCGTTTATATGGTGTGCTTCAATTGCAATGGACGTGGTGGTATTTGCTGCAGACAGTGGATAAAAGGAGTGATCATTTTTGCTCTCAAGGAGCCTGGGAAAGAAGAAAAACTATTGACCAATGATTATGATGTTTAACACTGCAATATAGCAAAGAGCCAAGTGCAGAGAATACAAAGTATGTCAAATATCAGAGTTTGTAGCAGATGGGGAATGCGTCACAGATCTAACATTTAAGATGGGGCTGGTAGAGTGAATATTTAAAGGCAAGAGGTTGAGCTATGAAGACAGTGGGTGGGGAGAACCATAGGTGAGGCTGGAGAAGCAGGTTGGGGCCAATGCACAGGCTTGAATAACCTGTTTGGGACTGGTGTTTGTCCATTTCACCATCCTGGCATACTGGGTGTGCCACAAATGAGTCAAAGGTAACCGGTTACTAATAATAGCAGAAATGCAGCTGCCTGATAACTACTTAAAAAATGTAAATGTATATAAATGAAAACATATTCCAAATAATGATGGAAAGAAACTAGACTCTATGATTCCGTTCATATGCAGGAAATTCTGGCAAAACTAATTTATGCTGTCTTAAATCAGGTTAGGGCTACCTTCAGCTGTGGATAGTGACTGGAAGGGGACACAAAGGAGGTTTTGGGGATGCCACTAACATTGCTTCTTTATTTGGGCACAGATCATCATAAACTTGTGTTGTGAAAATCCATCAAGCACACTTCTGTGTGTTTTCCGTATTTGCTATACTTATGTTAAAAATAAATTAGATTCATGACCCTTCATTCACTTGGAGTCTATTTAAAAAATTTTTTTAACTTGGAGAAGGTAGAGCTATGATTGCTTGCTGCTAACAGGGGGACCCTGATGCAACTATCACTAGGTACATGCTCTTTTTCTGCCTCTGAGAACCATCCTTGGATACTCAGAAAGGCCAAGGATAGTCTAAACATAGCCAGCAGCAGTCATTGTCCTCACAGCGGGGCTTGGTGAGTGTGATGAACTGACTCGTATCCAAGACTATTCTATATGTTGCTGTTGTTGTTAAGAGCAATTAGCCTTTTGGAGAAATCTGGCTCAAAAGCACATCCGCATAAGCATGAATTTTAATGCATTTAACATTTATGTGTCCTTAAGGACATAAGGGCTTTTTTGCTTTTCTTAAAGTTATTTCATTTGGAAAATATATGACCTAGTTATATAGAATGCGAAGCCAAATCTTCACGTCTGACTCTCAAGGCACCCTAGATAGGAGTTTCTTAAATATTCTTCTGTATATATTTTAGGCACACAAAAAGCATATATATTGCATATGATCTGTAATTGTTGTTGTTAAGTGCCGTTGAGTCAGTTCCGACTCATAGCGACCCTCTATAGGGTTTCCAAGTATCGGCTGCTGTGCTTGAACCAATGACCTTAGCATCACTGAATTGTACCTGTGTATTTTTATAATAAAAAAGGGGGAAAAATGCACAATTAGATGAATGTGTGAGCATGTGTTTATATTTCTCTTACATACACATCCCCCACCTTTTATTAAACAAATTGGAGTCCAATGTACTAATTTTTTTTTTTTTTTTTGGAGTGTTTCAAATCCACACACTTGGATACACTGATTCATCTCACAGTTACATAGTATTCTACTCCACCACTCCTCTTGTCAGTTTATTGTACTGTGGAGGCTTGTGTGTTGCTGTGATTCTGGAAGCTGTCACAGGTATTTTAAATACCAACAGGGTCACTATGGTGGGTAGGTTTCAGCAGAGCTTCCAGACTAAGTAGGAAGGAGAGATGAACTACTTCTGAATACGAAGTCTCTGAGAACCTTATGAATACTAACGGGACACTGTCAGCACCAAAATCATGTAGAAACCTAAAGAAAAGCGCCAGAATATTGTGAGAAACAGTGCGGGAAGATGAGTCCTTCAAGTTGGGAGGCACTCAAAATGCGACTGGGGAAGAGCTGCCTCCCCAGAGTAGACTGTGATGACGCAAATGGAGTAACACCCTCAGGACCTTCATTTGCTGACGGGGCACAATGAAAAATGATGAGCAACAGCTGTAAACATCCAATAATATTCAGACCATGGAATGTACGAAGTAAGAATCTAGGAAAATTGAAAGTTGTCAAAAGTAAAATGGAATGCATAAACATCAATATCCTAGGCATTAGTGAGCTGAAATGGACTGGTATTGGCCATTTTGAATCTGACAATCATATACCGGGAATTGAAAAAGGTTGGTGTCGCTTTCTTGATGATGACGTCAAAAAGAGCATATCACGATCTGTCATGAAGTACAAAACTGTCTGTGATAGGATAATAGTCCTACATCTACAAGGAAGATCAGTTAGTACCACTATTATTCAAATTTACACACCAACCACTAAAGCCAGTGATGATGAAATTGAAGAATCTATCAACTTCTTCAGTCTGAAATTGATCAAACATGCAATCAAGATGTATTGATAATTACTGGTGACTGGAATGCAAAGGTTGGAAACAAAGAGGAAGGATCAGTAGTTGGAAAACATGATCTCAGTGTTAGAAACGATGCTGGCAATCACATGATAGAATTTTATAAGACCAATGAATTCCTCATTACAAATACCTTTTTTAAACCACACAAAGACTATGCACATGGACCTTCCTTATCGGCTGGAATACACAGAAATCAAACTGACACCTATAGAAAGAGATGGTAGAAAAGCTCCATATCATCAGCCAAAACAAGGCCAAAGTCAGACTATGGAATAGATTATCTGACACTGAAGAAAATTAAAACAAGTCCACACAGCCAAATCATGACCTTGAACATAATCCCACCTGAATTTAGAGACCATCTGAAGAACAGATTTAATACTTTAGACACTAAAGACCAAAGATCAGAAGAGTTGTGATATGACATCAAGGACATCATACAGGAAGAAAGCGACAGGTCATTTAAGAAGACAAGAAAGAAGGAAAAGATCAAAATGGATGTCCGAAGAGACTCTGCAACTTACTCTCCAACGTAGAAATGCTAAAGCAAATGGAAGAAATGAGGTGAATGAGCTGAACAGAAAATTTCAGAGGTCAGCTCGAGAAGACAAAGTCAAATATTATAATGACCTGGAGTTAGAAAAACAAAATGGAAGAACACGCTCAGCATTTTTCAAGCAGAGGAAGCTGAAGAAAAAAATTCAAGCCTTGACTTATCATATTGAAGGATTCTATGGGCAAAATATTGGACGATGCAGAAAGCATCAAAAGAAGATGGAAGGAATACAGAGTCACTGTACCAAAAAGAAATTGTTGATGTTCAACAATTTCAAGAGGTAGCATATGATCAAGACCCAGTGATCCTAAAGGAAGAAGCCCAAGGTGCATTGAAGGCATTGTCAGACAACAAGGCCCTGGGAACAGATGGAATATGAATTGAAATCCTTCAAGAAACTGATGTGGCACAGGAGGGACTCACTAATGGATGCCAAGAAATCTGGAAGACAACTACCTGGCCAATTGACTGGAAGATTCATGTTTGTGCCCATTGCAAAGAAGGGTGACCCAGCGGAATGTGAGATAATACAAAAACAGCAGCAACCATCAATTTATAGAGAACTTCTAGAGGTTCAAGCCAGATTCAGAAGAGGACGTGAAAGGAATCAGAACGATGTTTGCCTGTGCTTTTTTGACTATGCAAAGGCTTTCGATTGTGTGGCTCATGACAAGCTACAGGCAACATTATGCAAGAATAGGAATTCTATTATGCAAGTATTCCAGAACACTTGATTGTATTTAGGAGGAACCCGTACATAGACCAGGAGGCAATTTTTTGAACAGAACAAGGGAACACTTACTGATTTAGTTAGGAAAGGTGTGCACCATGGTTGTATTCTTTCACTTACTTATTCAATATATATGCTCAGCAAATATTCCAAGAAGCTGGATTATAAGAAGAATAACATGGCATCAGGATTGGAGGAAGACTCATTAACAATTTGTGATACGCAGATGATACAAACTTGCTTGTTGAAAGCGAAGAGGGCTTAAATTACTGATGAAGTTCAAAGACCACAGAGTTCGGTAGGTTGCATTTCAATGTAAAGAAAACAAAAATCCTCACCACTGGACCAATAAACAACATTCTTATCAATGGAGAAAAAAATTGACTTCAGGAAATCAAGCGACATTATTGCATTAGGCAAATCTGCTGTCCAGACCTCTTTAAATGTTGAAGAGCGAAGATGTCACTTTGAGGACTAAGGAGCACCTAACGCAAGCCATGGTATTTTCAGTAACCTCTTATGCTTGCAAAAGTTGACAATGAATAAGGAAGACAGTAGAAGAATTAATGCTTTTGAGTTCTGGTGTTGGAGGATGATATTGGAAGTATTATGGACTACAAGGAGACTCAACAGATCTGTGTTGGGAAAAGTAGAGCTGGAGTGCTCCTTGGAAGCCAGGGTGGCCAGATTTAGTCTCTCATATTTTGTACATATTGTCAGGAGGGACCAGTCACTGGAGAAGGATTATCTATTTGTAAAGTGGAGGGTCAGAGAAAAAGAGGAAGACCCCCAGTGAGATGAATTGGCAAAGTGGCAGCATCAGTGGGCTCAACTGTGGCAACAATTGTGAGCTTGGCCCAGGATCGGGCAGTGTTTCGTTCTGTTGTGCACAGGGTCGCTGTGAGTCAGTCCCGACTCAATGGCACCTAACAACTACAACAATATTGTTTTGATTATCACAGCCTTGAAAATATATTTTTAAATCTGAAGGGTTCAGTTCTTTTATTTCTCTGTAAAATAATTTAAAACATTAGGACAGTATTTCAGATTGCTTTAAATGACAAATTTTCCAACACAAACCATTGTTTATATGACACAAGTTCAATAAACTAGTAAAACTTTAGTTTACTGCCTCCCCTTGAAGATAATTATTCATACAAAAATTTAAAGAGGAAGATCATAGTGATTTACAATATTTAAAAAAAAAATAGACATCATGTTTATTAAACAGACCATATACATATAATCACCTCTCTTAAGAAAACTACTAGGTTCTTAAACTTTTTACATGATCACATCACAGTTAAATACCTCAGGGAAGAAGAAAATCATCTCAGACTTTGTGGAAGTTTGAATAAGCATGAATTTCAAGTGAGGCACACCTGTGTCAAGTGACTTGTCATCTGATATATCTTTTTGCAGGCTAAAAAGACACACTTGATTTAAACAAGAATGCCCATTGAGGTAGCTGAGAAAACGCACATACACACAGGAAACCCTATTATCTCACGGAGGTAAATTGTACATTAAGGGAGAAGCGTTCCTGAAGTAAAACGCTACTGCTTTACAGGGGGCTCATACTCTTATATATTGCCTCAGTATGTTTTAGCAACTTTAAAAGTGCTGTTGGATTATATGGGAAAAGATTTTTCTTCTGCAAACGGCAAACAGCACCTTGTAGCTCTTCAAAGCATTTAACAGTTTTATAAGATATCCTCTCTTCAGAGGCAATGCTGTTGAGGGCTACTTTGCTATCCATGGAGAAGCAAGAGTTCAGTTCTTTTGGAAATAGAGGCTTTGGCTGAGGTTCTAGGGCCAGCTCTTTTTGACCCCTACTTGTTCCAGATATGTCCTGGACTTTCTTAATTGCCTCTTGGTGTAAAGATGCCTGCTTACTGTCTGCTAAGCACTGGTTTGTAGATTCTACCTCAGAATCATCAGAGCTGTCATAATCTACCAAACTTTGAGAAGGCCGGGCAGCAGACAGACAAGCAGTCTGAAGCCTTGAGTGGGGTTCCTTGGACATTGTGGCCTGGGATCCGCGCTGCCCCTCCAGGGGTGGAGAAGATGCATCAGAAGCCCAGGAGACCCGAGTACAAGCATCTTTCTGAGTATCAACAGCAGCCCAGTAATGGGGTTCTGCTGGCTTGGGGCTTCTGTGTGGGACAAGTAAGGGGATACAACCACAAGTACTTAGGTCATCTTTTGATTCTGCTATATCAAAGCACTTGCAAATGGTAAAAAAGTTAGACCAGTCTTTTTGGAGTAATTTTAAATATCTAACAAAATATTCCAGAAAACAGGTTTCTGATGAAATCAAGAAATCAAGAAGAACTGTAGAGTCGAAGCCTACATTTTTGAGGAAGAACAAGAAAACACAGTGAGGGTTATAGCCATTTTCGTGTGTGTGACGATTCCACGTGTCTTCTTCTTCAGTGGAGCTTCCAGTAACTTCACAAGATCTGAAAATAAACAGGGAGAACTCAGATTAATCACCTCTACTGCATGGCGGTCTTAACACGTGTAATCCGTGCACGACAGTTCACTCATCGATTATTTTAATCTAGTCGTTCTTTTAAAAGAAAGAAATTCACAATTCCTTTCTCCACAAATGAAATACATCTGATTCAATAAAGCAAACGAAGTCCCTCGAGATTTGATCTACGTAACAAATGTCCTGTGGCACTACGGGTTAGGCACTGGGCTGCTAACTCCAAGGTCGGCAGTTCAAACTCAGCAGCTGTTTTGTGGGAGAAAAGTGAGGCTGTCTGCCCCTATCGAGATTGGAAACCTTATACAGAGTCACTAAGGGTCAGAATTGACTCGATGGCAGTGGCTGAACAAACAATGTCTTATGCTGTGCCTTCTATCAACTGCATAACTCCGTATTCTTGGTTTTATCTACCTCAGCCCTGACCCATAGCTAGTCCATGCTCAACTAAACGTGATGCTGTCGAGTCCTGCGCCATTCCCACGACTGCCTATAAATCCAACCCCTAGGATCCTTCAGGTTTTCACCGGCTGAGTTTTGGAGGTAGATCGCCAGACCTTTCTTCTTAATCTACATTAGTCTGGAAGTTCTGCTGAAACCTGTTCAGCATCCCAGCAATATGCACATATCCACGGACAGACAGGTGGTTGCTGCACACAAGTGCACTGGCCAGGACTTGAACTGAAATCATTTGTATGACAGGTGAGAGTTCTACCCTCACTCCTCATGGTTGTTGTTAAGTGACACTGAGTCGGGTTCTGACTCATAGTGACCCTGTTTTAGCAAGTCTGTATAAGGTTTTAGGGAGGTCTGGTGTGGCGCTGTGGGTTAATGCACCAAACTGCAAAGCCATTTGAACTGCAAGGTCGGCAGTTCAAGCTCACCAGTTGCTCCTAGGAAACCCTATACAGGGTCACTATAGGTCAGGACTGACTCGATGGCACTTAACAACAACAACAACAACATAAGGTTTTAGAGCCTGTGAAGCCTCATCTTTTTTCCCACAGAGCAGCTAGTGGGTTTGAACCACCAAACCTTGTTCAAAGCCCAAGGCTTAACCTACGGAGCCACAGCACATCCCTCCTCATTCCTACAGATAACTAATTTTATGTGATATGGTGGGGCTGGAGGCTAGCCTCCTTTCCTGCTCTGCTTCCTTCAAAGGGCTGGGCATCTGCCCTAGACTGACCAATCAGAGTTCTCCATACTGCTGGCGACATGATTGGGTCAGACAACAATCTGTGACCCAAGCAGTGGCAATCAATCAGATCTTCCTGAAAACTTCTGCCAGAGCTCCTAAACGCTGACTGATGTAAGCTTGGAGCTGCATGGAGCCATACCTAAGAACAGATTCAGATCTGTCAAAGAAAAAAGGAGAACTGATAGGATTTTGAACTCCTATATATATACATTTATGTCTGATGCCAATTTGACCTTTTGGGATTCTCAGTTATAAGCTAATACCATTTCTTATCCCTAGACTAGTTCAAGCTGATTTTGAGCATTTATAACCAGAAAACCTTAGTGAATACAACATTTTAACAATTTACATACAACACAAGCACATGCCTCTCTGGACAAAATGAAGCCAAGAGAGTTAGAAATTCACTTAAGAGTAAGTTAAATTCCTAAGCTTTCCCTACGCCGAGGACTAACAGCCAGTTTTGAGTAAAACTGAAATATAATCTGAGTCCTGGTGTGGTGCTGTGGCTTAATGCGCTGGACTGCAAGGTCGGAGTGAACTGCAAGGTTGGCAGTTCAAGCTCACCAGCTGCTCCTTGGAAACCCTGCGCAGGGTTGCTATGAGTCAGAAATGACTTGAAGGCACTTAACAACATGACATAATCTAGGAATCCTGTGGTTAAAGCGCTTGGTAAACCTAAAAGTCGGCAGTTCGAACCCACAAGTTGCTCCAAGGGAGAAAGATGTGGCAGTCTGCTTCCATAAAGATTTACAGCCTTGGAAACCCCATGGGACAGTTCTACTGTTTTCTATAGGATTGACAGGAGTCAGCATCAACTTGATGGCAGCAGGTAAGATATACCTTAATAGGCATGTCCTGTGCAATCCCAGGGTGATTTTGTTTTTGACAATGTTTGAGCCTGATTCACATCACATGCAGGAATTCTCTGGTCTTGATCAGAACCTTTAGAAAATTCGCTCTAGCCACTTAAGAGTCCGAAAGCAGCCATTGCCAACTGTGTCATAATACATGGAAGTATCGGCAGAAAAATACTATACGGACAGTCATTATTTAGAATCCCTTTTGCCCAGGCCAAGAAAGAAATGAAAATAAAGCAGATACTTTAAGGCTTTAATAAAACAGAAGCAGAAATAGTCTAAATGGTCCTAGGTTATTAACTTTATAACCAATTGTAGATATTTGACACAAGACTACATAACTCCAAATACATCTGTTTTGCAAAAGCAGAAACAGGGTCAGCATAAAAAGTTATCAGTAATGTTACTTTCTAGCCTATTTCAGGTACTGGCATTAAGAAGATGTCAGCCAAAATTCAACTGAATATTAAAGTAAACATTCAGAACATCTCCTTAGATTGTTTATAAGCTCGTAGTCACCTTTACAAAGGCAAAATTCATAATTAAAATTTGTAGAAGCTCAACACAGAGCAGTATGTCTTTAAGGCACAAAAAGTTCTTAAACATCAACTAAATGAAGATCTTGATCGCACGTGTGAAACAGAGGTGGTGTGTGTAAACCGGAATTCATGTCCTCTCATCCCAGTTACTTCTAGTACCACCAAGTCTGCTAAGCTGGTCAACTTTGCACAGTGAAAGCTCACGTGTAATTTTGTTTTTATGGAGGCAGAAGATTAAGTAAAGAAATGGGAACTTATGGGGAAACCACAATCATTTTAGGGCTTTCCCCTCTACCAAACTGTGGAAACTAAATAATACATGCGACACATTATCAGAAACGTTTCCTGATTTCCTGGCATGTTACAGCCTCGGAAACCCTGTACAGGGTCGCTTTCTGTCGGAACCAGCTCCTCGGCACACAACAACAATAAAAGGCAGTCTGACAGTTACTTAAAACGATACCAACCTGGTCAAATTTAGGTAGAGGTTCAGAGATGCTTTGGCAGCTTCCAGCATGTCGTCATCCTGCTCGATGAAGACCCTAGACAGCCACTCACAAGGACAACGTAACTGCAACGAGGGCTGGAGGCGAGGCTTTACGAAAGTCAGTAACTCAGACATGAAACTCTGTAAGTCAACTTCAAAAAAAATTTAAATTTCAAAATGTATTAGTGTATGAATGCATTAGTAACACCTTGTCTATATATAAATTTATAGTGTATAAAGTACAGTTGATCAATGAACAACAAAGCTTTGAACTGTGTGGGTCTACTTACATGTGGATTTAAAAAAAAAAAGTTACATGTTGTCAATCATCCTCGAGTTGAGAAGTTCGTCTCTCTAGTCAATTGTGCCTGGCAGTAAAAAGTGAAATCTGGCTGTTCTTGTGTCAGTTTCGCCATGCTTTGTCCAATACTGTAAACTTTGAGGAACACTATGGGACTGATCTGAACATATCCAGATCAGTCATGAGGTACAATGCTATAAGTGATAGGATAATATCCATGCGCCTACAGGGAAGCCCAGTTAATACCACTATTA
>NW_006408702.1:2369057-2369799 GCF_000296735.1 Chrysochloris asiatica
TGAGGTTGGCCCAGGATCGAGCATTGTTTCGTTCTGCTGTGCATGGGGTCGCTATGAGTCGGTTCCGACTCGATGGCACCTGACAACAACATGGGACTTATATGACGTGCCACTAGTGATGCTGGAAATGCTCCTAAAAAGCAGAAAAACGCCACGGCATTACCAGAAAAAGCTGACCTGCTTGATGTATGAGGTCTGCAGCTACAGTCGCTTGCCACTCATGATAAACTAATCTAGTGTAAGGACCACTGTAAAAAGATAAAAGGAAATTCACAAAACTGTTGTTGCAAGCGTATCAGCAGGTGCAAAAACCTTGAACTTTTTGTGAGATACCTTTATTATCTTATATTGAAAACTCAGCTTTCCGGTAGGTATAGTATATAATACATGTAACGTGAAATATGTGTTAATTGTCTATGTTGTTGGTAAAACTTCTGGTCAACAGTAAGATTCTGGAGGGAGTCAGAAGTTATACATAGGCTTTTGACAGTTGGTGCCCTGTATTGTTCAATGGTCAACTGTACCTTAGAACGAATTATGACAGGGCACACTTTCAGAGAGTCCAAGGTAGAAATTATCTCTGTATTGCTATGAAGTCAGTTCTGACTCACAGCAACCCTACACAGACTGAGCAGAGCCACCCCAGAGCAGCTCTGGTAGCG
This sequence comes from Chrysochloris asiatica, assembly GCF_000296735.1. Classification (NCBI taxonomy): domain Eukaryota; kingdom Metazoa; phylum Chordata; class Mammalia; order Afrosoricida; family Chrysochloridae; genus Chrysochloris; species Chrysochloris asiatica. Next base: position 2,369,720 of record NW_006408702.1, read on the forward strand.
TAGTGGTTACGAATCGGGCTGCAAACCTTAAGGTCAGCGGTTCGAAACTACCAGCTGCTCCGCGGGAGAAAGATGAGGCT
>NW_006408702.1:2370170-2373083 GCF_000296735.1 Chrysochloris asiatica
GAAACTACCAGCTGTTCCGTGGGAGAAAGATGAGGCTTTCTGCTCCCATAAAGATTTACAGCCTTGGAAACCCTGTGCAGGGTCACTGAGTCGGAACTGACTCCTCGGCACATAACAACAACAACAATTTATATTCTAAAACCATACTTACAACTGAGTAATAACAGAAATCACTTCATTTGACGTTACAACTACGTGTTACTGGAAACAATGATGTAACCAAACATAAATAACTGTTTCCCAAATAACAGAAAGAATTTTCTGTTTGCTTAAAGCATTAGAAAAAAAAGGTACTACTGTTAAAAATATGGATGCAAAAGACAACCAGTCTTCACCGTTTCAATCTCTCAACTACATAAAACATGCCACCTAGTGTTTTATATTACAACTGCACAGAATTTTATCAAATGTGTAGCTTCCAAAGCTAAATGACATAAATTCAAGGAAGTCAGTGCTTCTAAATCAAAGAAAACCCTTAATTCTGATGCTGCTTATTTACAGATACTGACTCCTGGGTTTTCTCAAGTGAAATGGGGAGATGTTCCCCCTAACATTAAAACAGAATAGCACATTGTAAAGGGTTTTCTTTGGACTTTACATCCAAGAGACTATACATGCAATGATTTCTTTGTCAAGCTAACTTGTGATACATTGGTTTTAATTTCTAATCAACAGTAATCTACATTAGTAGGCATACTATTTTTTGGAGGAGAATATGAATACCAGACCACAGTTAGTTCTGATGTTCAGTGACCGTACCAGACAAAGCCAAAGTGCACTCTAAGGTCTCCAGGGCTGTACATCGTGCATTAACCATGTTTGTACTCTGAAAGGAGTCACTGCTGGAGTCTGGGTTCCTACTCAGACCTTTCAGTTAGCAGTCCAGCACTTTAATCACAGTGCCACCAGGGTTACTATAACATCAGCAAGAAATTACAAATAACCGAATTTCAGTTAATTTATATCACGTATTTTGAGGGGACAAAACAGTAGGTTTTTTTCTCTTAACCCAAGCTATTTATGATAGAAATATAAATTCATTCTATAAATTCAGTTTAGGCCATAAAAAACAGATTGCTTCTTAAGGCAATATAGTTCTCTCTGTTTTTTTGAAGGAAACCTAACAAAACATTCCTGCTGCAATTCAGTGCTACTGAGTCAGTTTTGACTCGTGACAACCCTGAATAAGGTTCCCAAGGAATGGCTGGTGGGTTTGAACCACCGCTGACCTTGTGGTTAGCAGTTCAGTGCTTATTCTGCAGAACCACACAGAGACTCCAAAACACAACTAGCTTAAACAGATTAGGAGAATTTATACTGGCCCTGAGATCTGGTTATTATGATTTATTTTACTGAAGTTAATAATTATTAATTACCTAAGAAGGATTTCAGAGAATTACCTTGTATTTCATTTGGTGCAGTAAAATTTTGAAACTTGATTTCTAAGGATTTAAGTAAAACTAAGGTGGTTGCTCTAAGGATCACATAATCTGGAGCAGAGTTATTTTCACATCCAGGATGAATGGCATCGCCTCCAAAGCAGGAAGGTTTTCCATGAACAGACAACACTGCTTTCAACCACCCGAAACTCACAGCTTGTAAAACAGCATTCGCTAAAGCCAACATGTCCATGCCTAAAAGATCCTGTGGTGGTGGCACTGATATAGGAACACAGCCACGAAAGAGGTCTTCGCCCACTTTGAAGAGAAAGCACTTCTTAATGAAGATGATGAACTTCCTTCTGATGAAAGCTGGTGCAGGCCAGGTAGGAACATCTAGCAAGAGAGAAGGATTCAAAAAGAAAAGGCGCTGGCAGGTGAACTGGAGCTCCAGGTAGATTCCGGAGGCTGTAAGAAGTTCAAGCAACTCCAGGAAACACACCAAGCTGTTTATTAGTTTAGAAGTTTCTTGGCAATTTTCAAAACGTTGAGAAAATAAGGAATTGTAAAATGCTTCAAAAGTAGTATTAAAAGGAGTCAGGAACTGCTTCAGGATTTCTGGAATGATAAAAATAGTAACTATAAACATAAGGAAAATAAAGGCACACTTTTACAATCCAATTTTTATAAATATACTATACTATGTTATTCATATTCTAAAACCATACTTACAAATGAGTAATAACAGAAATTCACAAAATGAAAAGTGATTAGGATTACCTCTAACATGAACAAATAGCAATGAAGATCAACAACTAATAACCACTATTATCATCAATTTTATAAATATAAACAGTGTCAGACTACGTGAGGAATACTAATAATGAAAAGCTTTAATTGTTTTCCTTTGAGAATTTTTCTTTTAGAAGATAGATATACTCAGTTGAAAAATTGTAGGGAGGGATTCTTTAGTTTTATATATTTAGACAACTTTGTTGTTGTTAAGTGCCGTCGAGTCGATTCCAACCCATAGCGACCCTGTATAGGGTTTCTGAGGAGTTTAGACTTTGTAAAACAAGTTCTGGTTTTTGTTATAAATGTAAAAATGCTCTTCGAGAGCAAGATATAACAGCAATCACTTATCAAAAGACAAGTAAGTCCTACCTGGTTTTTGTAAGCAAGTATCTTTGAAGATTTCTTTTATTACAGCTGTCAGAGTCCAGAGGCAGCACACTACTTTATCATTCTCAAAGTATTCAGAAAGATTTTGTTGGCAAAAAGTAATCCAAGAATTGCTTAATGTTACCTACGAGTGGGGAGAGAGGAGGGAAGGTAGTATGTTGCAATACCATATTTTCTTTATAGCTACAGACTGGCTATTATACATAACACTAATCTCTACAACATTGTATATCACTTTCTAAAAAAAAAAAAGGCATGATAATATTTGATAAAACAAAAAAGGAACAGAAATAGCCTAATATTCTATAAGTCAAGGAATTTAATGTCATAGAAATTAAAAAAAAAAAAAAAA
>NW_006408702.1:2373888-2378300 GCF_000296735.1 Chrysochloris asiatica
CCCCTCGAAAGGACAAGCAGACCAGCCTGGAGCAGCGAGAAGAACAGAAGATATTTTTTGAAAGAAAGACTGACAGGTAACAGTAACAGCAGTTCCACTGACTACTACAAAAACAAGCAAGTTGTTTGACCAGGAGACATCAAGGCAAGTGGTTGAATCCCCTCAAGGCAAGCCCCTTCAAAGACTAAGACTTAAGGGGAACACACGAGCAGACATGCACTCTGACTAGTGACCATGTTGGTCACCACTGATAAGGAGTGCAGTCAAGGAGCGGAGGTCCCTGGGACCCTCAAGGGAGAAGAGTGGAGTGCGGGACCCGACCCAGAGAAACAGTGACTCCAGAGATGGAGGCAGAGACGATGACGTGGAGAGATGGAGCAACTGGGGATTCTAGACTCAGAGAGAGAGAGGGACTGTGTGCTAATGACCGGGAGGGTGAGACAGGCTTGTAGTGTACACCCTTTGGTTGGTTGATGATGCATGGATGGGACTGTAACCGTGGCAATGAAATGATATACGATAGGATTAATGTAAAGCTAATGTTCTCCCATGTAAACTATCACATATTTCACATTAAAAAAAAAACAATAAAAAAATGTTTTCTGAAACAATCTATGATGATTGCAGGGAGGGGGAGGGAAAATTACGTGTAGACGGTTGACACATGCTAACTTGGGTGACAGGGCAGGCAATATACAACAAGAGGGAGGCTAGTAGAGAAAAGATAAAGGTTGTTGTTGTTGTTAACTGCCGTGGAGTCGGTTCTGACTCATAGTTACCCGGTACAGGGTTTCCGAGGCTGTAGAACTTTACGTTACAGAAGCAGAAAGCCTCATCTTTCTCCTGTGGAACAGATGGTAGTTTCAAACTTCTGACCATGAGATTAGTAGCCCGATTCGTAACCACTACATGTAGTAGTACACAAAGGCAGGGATGTACTAGTTAAAGTGAACAGAGGTAAATATTGTCAACTGTTGGTACATGGAGGGGATTACAGTCATGTAGTGAAACAAAGTGTTTTTATTGTTAAGTGCCATTGTGTTGGTTCTGACTCACAGCGACCCTATACAGGGTTACTAAGGAGTGGCTGATGGAACTGCCGACCTTGCAGTTCAAACTGACCATATAGTCTAGCGCCTTAATCTCCATCGCCACACCTTAAGTATATGATTTGTTAAATGTAAAAGTTATGAAGTGCTCTGTAAACTTTCACTCAATTCACAATAAAAAGCTTAAATAAATAAAGTAGTAAAAACAAAACAACTTGAGTATAGACTAACTGGGTAAAGGTAGGACAATATGCAATAAGGGTGAGGGTCAGCAAAAAATGACGAAAGGAAAGGCAGACAAGGAAAGGCAACATCATCCTTCAGTAACAGCAGTTAAACCATCTGTGAGAATACAGAGACAGACTGAAAAACTGAAGAGGTGTAAGGCGGAAAATGGGACTGTCGTTGCGGCTGTGTGCAGTAAACTTGGTTCCAACTCATGGCAACCTGTATAGGGTTTCTGAGGCATAACTATTTACTAGAGCAGAAGGCCTCACCTTTCTCCTGTGGTGTAGTTGGTGGATTTGAACTGCCGAACTTGCGGTTAATAACTCAACAAGTAACCTACTACACTATCAAGGCTCCTTAGAATGGGACTATACCAATGTATACATATTGGTTTGAAAAAAAAAAAGGGCATTTACACACATGCATTTATCTATGCTACAAATATATCCATGAACATAGTAGAACATGTTGTTGTTGTTAAGTGCCATTGAGTCAGTTCCGACCCATAGCGAGCCTGTATAGGGTTTCTGAAGAACAGCTGGTGGGCTTGAACTGCCGATCTTTCTGTTCAAACAGACTTTGCAGTCTAGCGCATTAACCCACAGAGCCACACCAGGACTCCATAGTAGAGCAGAGGGGGCCAAATTATGAAAATTTCTTAGCCACAACCAAACAGTTCTATAAGGGAATAAGTTACTGGGTTGGGGGCTCAGTCTTAGGGGATGCCAAGGGCAACTGGTAAAACATACACCAAAAAGGCAATCTTTAGGGCACTTTTTATTGTGAATTGAGTGATAGTTTACATGGGAAAACATTAGCTTTACATTCATGCTATCGTGTTTCTTTCATTGCCATGGTTATAATCCCCTCCAAAGCATCATCAACCCTGCAAGCCTGCCCCCCAGCTGTCAGCACATAGCCTCTCTCCCTGAGTCCAGAGTCCCCAGCTGCTACATTTCTCTATGTCATTGTCTCTGCCTCCATCTCTGATGTCAATGCTTCTCTGGATAAGGTCCCGCACTCCACTCTTCTCCCTTGATGGTCCCGGGACCTCCACTCCTTGACTGGGAGATCAACCACTCCACTCCTTTTGTTACAAAACGTCAACCTTTACATTTGCAACTCTGCTGATACTATTGAATCACAAGTCTTATCCCCATCTCCTTTTACCAGCCCCGTCCAGAAAGATTGGAGATTCTACCTTCTCCCGCACCCTCTGAAACTAGGCTCCCTCTTGAAAGCTTGTAAGCCAGTGACGTCTTGCTTTTGTAGCGCCACCCCCCCCCCCCCATTTTGGGTAGCCAGTGTCCAAGTTACCCATCCCTGTCTACCCTGTGTATTGAGGGGGTGCGAATGATCCTCGCTGTAAAGATTCGTTCCCTCTTTTGAGCTACTACAACCATAAGTATAGGTCAAGGTCCTCAAATTGTAGTGGATTAACCATTCTTTTCCTCTTCTTTCTTCCTTTACTCGAGTTCTGATGATTCAGCCGTTGAAGCCAGGTCAAGTGGGTACTATCTGCAAGTATGGGTGTTCTTGTACATCTCCCCTCACTTCACATCAGCTGGATGCTTCACTCTCCGCTCCAGTCCTCTGTGGCCATGTCCCTGTCCCTGGGTCCAGGAGTCCCCAGGTCTTGCCATACTGCTGGCCAACCAGTTCGCAACACAGGTTAACAGGAGTCTATTGATTGTGGTTGAACTTAGCTCACAACTTCATTGCTGTTTTTCCCTCACTTCCTCTTATTAGTAGACCAATGTGATCACCAGTCAGACCACGTGCCTGCTCGTCTAGTCCCCTTGAGTGTCAGTCTTGGAAGGGGGCTTACCCTGAGGGGACCCAATCACTTGTCTTGATGGCTCCCAGGGGAACAACTTGCTTGTTTTTGTAGTAATCAATCAGACTGCCATTATTGTTTGTGATTTGTCCTGCTGGTCTTTCTTCAAGAAGTATCTTTGGTTCCTCTAGCCGCTCCAGGCTGGTCTGCTTGTCCTTTCAAGTGGAAACTTCCCACCTCAGTAGAGTCTGGATAGAGTTTAGGATTCCACCTACGGTCTTATGCAATGCAGGAAGCCTCCTTCACTGGGCAAGTTCTAGCCCCATTTTAGGTATTCCAACCAGTTATTTAGGTATTCCAACCAGAAGACAGGGTTACAAGCTTTCTACTGTGATGTTTTCTGGCTATTCCTTTCTCTCCCCCTCAAGTTTCCATTTTACAATGGTAGGCAATGGAAACCAAGATTCAAAAGACAGCCAAGAGTCTTAACATTATTTGCCCTCGTTTACCCATTCAAACCATGTCCCAATAGGCTCTGTATCCCAGAGCTCTGTTGTTCCAAGGTTGAGCACACATCATTATTTACCTCTGTCTGCCCCCGCCAGCACCCAAACTATCTTGTGTCTATTCCCTACCCTGTGCTCTATCTTCCCCTCCCTCCCCGCTCACCTCGCCTGGTACACCCTGGTAACCAGCAAAGAATTGTTTTTCCCCCTTTTTGTGTTGGTATTGTTTCTTTTTTTAAGCTTTTACAATTATGGTCCTATGAAGTATTTCTCTTTTTGTGACTGACTAAATTTATTCAGCATAATGTCATAATGCGTTAGCTTGCAGCTTCCTTGTTATTCTTCAAGGTAGCATAATATTCCATTGTGTGTATGCACCACAGTTTGTTTATCTGCTCTTAGGTCGATGGGCACTTAGGCTGTCTCCATCTTTTTGCTACTATAAATAGTGCTGCTATGAGCATTGGTGTGCATACATCTACTCGTGTTATGGCTTGTCAATATTTCTTGTGGATAAACACCAAGTGGAGGAATTGTGGGATCATAAGATATTTCAATTTCCAACCTTCTGAAGAAGCACCATAATGTTTTCCAGAGCAGTTGGACCATTTTGAAATCCCACCAGCAATGTAGGAGCATCCCAGTCTCTCCACATCCTTGCCAGCATTTATTGTCCTCTATTTTTTTGATATCATTGCAGATGTCTGATGGATCTTGGCTGAAAGCAGAGAATATCAGAAGGATGTTTACCTATGCTTTATTGACTATGCGAAGGCTTTCGATTGTGTGGATCATGACAAGCTATGGACAACATTGAGAAGTATGAGTATTCTAGAACACTTAATTGTACTT
>NW_006408702.1:2379491-2397671 GCF_000296735.1 Chrysochloris asiatica
CATGCTGGGTAAGGTGGAGGGTCAGAGAAAAAGAGGAAGACCCCCAACGAGATGGATCAGCCAGGTGACATCATTGATGGCGTCAAATGTGGCGGTGGTAGTGAGGTTGGCCCAGGATCAGACATTGTTTCGTTCTGCTGTGCATGGGGTCGCTATGAGTCGGTTCCGACTCGATGGCACCTCACAACTTTTTTGAACTTCGCTGTTATTGCTGGTGTGAGATGACATCTCATTGTTGTTTTGCTTTGCATCTCTCTAATAGCTAGTGATCGTGAACATTTCTTCAGATATTTGTTGGTTGTTTAGGGTCTTTTTGATGCAACTATTGATCTCTCCCATCTAGAACATGGGAGCATGGAGACTCAAGGGAACAATGAGTCCAAAGGAATAGGGAGCCATGTGAACCTAAGACTCCACAACCCTGAGACCAGAACTAGATGATGCCCAGCCACCAAGTGCTGACAACTCTGAAAGGCACCCCAACTGGAGATCCTATATTTGTTGTTGTTAAGTGCCGTTCAGTTGGTTCCAAATCATAGCAACCCTGTATAAGGTTTCCAAGGAGCAACTGTTGGGTCTGAACCCTACAGAAAACGTGGAACAAAACTGAAAATCATAAAGACCACCAGGTGTGCTGCTCAAGTAGTGACTGGTGGAACCAGGAGGTTGCAGGCACCCTTCAGGTCTGGAACTGACTTCACTCTCATGGCTCAAATTTCAGTCAAGCAATAGGTCCATACAGTGAACAACACTAGGGATGTATGCGCACCTTATGAACTAACTCCTGGTGTGGTCCTGTAGGATCAGCACTGGACTGACAACCACAAGGTCGACAGTTCAAACCAACCAGCTCATCCTAGGAAACCTTATACAGCATTGCTTATTGCTATGAGTCAGAATTAAAGGCACTTAACAAGGAGTCCTGGTGTGGCACTGTGGGCTAATGTCCTCTGAACTGCAAGGTCGGTGGTTCAAGCTCACTAGCCGCTGCCTGGAAACTCTATATAGGGTCGTTATGGGTCGGAATCGACTTGACAGCACTTAACAACAACAACAACAATGCATGCTTTAGAAAACTACACCATTTGAAATCAAAAGCACAGCATGTGCACTAGGACATAGTTCAGAAGGCCGGAAGGGTTGAGAAAGAAGGAGGAATGGCAATAGGCAACTCAGGGAGGAAATGGGATCATGATGTTACACTGTGAGGAATGCAATTCGATGACACGAAAGACAATGTGTATGAAGGAATGGAAAACCTTTCTCTGTTTTCTAAAATGAACATCAACTTTTATATTCAGAAAAAACACACTATTCTGAAAATGAAATAAGCAATTATACCCACAAAAATATGATGCATAGACTCGGTTATTGTGCAATTCAGAGCTAAGAGGAACATCTAATGTTGAATTTGTTTGATGAAGACCATTCTTAGAATTTATTATATTAAATCTTTGAAAATGGTCTTGGTTTCAAACCGAGGTCCTAGATATTTTTGTTTTTGGATGGGGAGAAGAAGGCTAATAAGTAAAGGGAAGTTACATATTCTTTGACAATCTGAGCCAAGTTATAGAATCTCTAACATACACTTAAGACAAACACTGATCTTCTGAAACACATCTCTCAGGTTAAAAATCTGATACAGAATGACTTATGATATATTTAATGGGGCCTGATGTGGCACTGTAAGATAAACACTCAACCACAAATCACTTTGAACCGCAAGGTCGGTGGTTCAAACTCACCTGCTGCTCCTTGGAAACCCTATACAGGATTGTTATGAGTCAGAATTGACTTGACAGCACAACTTTGCAAAAACAACATCATAATGTATTTCAGACTCTAACTTTTATGGGTTTATATATGTATTACATGAGCAAAATATCCTATTAATACAAACATCTGAAGGATGAAGTCAAATGACAGTGAGCAATTTTACAGAAATTTAAAGGAAATAATAATAGCTTACCTTTTCTCTCACTTGGAAATACAGAAGCAATGCGAGACATTCTGAAGCCATGTGAGATAACAGTTTATCTGAATTCTGAAACAGACAGATCTATAGAACAACGAGTATTTAATAACCATTGCTATAGAGTTTTCAAAGTTTTACTTTAAAAAAATCAAAATCTTGCTTTTTGAAAAACCAAATGACTTACTAATTTGGAATCTACTTCAAATGATTCCAAAAGAATTTGAATGATAACTCTGTAAGTCTCCTTTGTATGGAAATCAGTTTCAGCAGACAACATTCTGGTCATCATCACTTTGATCACTGTTAACTGAAGCAATGTTCCATCTCGGGTAATGCTCATGAGAGAGGATGTCTTCCAACACACTGGGTCGACAGAAACATCAGTCAAATTCACAGAGCATGGCTGAGGAGTGCCCTGGACACCATGGGGGTTGGACAACTCTAGGGAGGCCACTGTAGAGAAATCTTGACTTGGAAACGTTGGAATGAGACACAAGATATAGTCACGACTGTCAGTTTCAAGTGGCGCTCCAAGAAGTATTTTCTTGTATAGTTGCTCTAAAACTTCATAGATTGGTTTCATTTTATTTCCAAAATGTATCTTATGAGCAGGCTAACAATTCTAAACATCACTAAGATGTTTCTTCATTAAAACCTGAAATATAAAAAAACATCATTTTGTGTGTGTGTTATTCATCAATTATAAAAGGACAGTGATTGTTTCCGCTCTATCACTAAGTCACTCATTGCTCATTGCTTAAGTTCTAAAATGGTAAACTGGTAACAAGAATATTACTTTTGAAGACCACAGAAATGAATGTATGCTTTCCTCACGGATTTCAGCACTCACAGAAGCAGCAGTCAAGAAGTCAAACAATGTACTGCATTAGGCAGACCTGCTGCACAAGACCTCTTTAAAGTGCTAAAGAGCAAAGTTGTCAGTTTGAGGACTAAGGTGTGCTTGTCCCAAGCCATGGTGTTTTCAACAGTCTCATATGCATAAGGACTCCTGGTGTGGTGCTGTAAGATCAGCACTGGACTGTGAACAACAAGGTCCAGCAGTACAAATCTATCAGCTGCTCTTCGGAAACCTTACATAGGTTCGCTATGAGTCGGAACAGACTTGACGGCACTTAACAACATGTTCATGTGGCTAGTGAACAAGGAAGGAAGACTGTAGAAAAATTGAGACATCTGAGTTATGGTGGTGGAGAAGAATATTAAAGGTACCATGGGCTGCCAGAAGAACAAACAAATCTGTGTTGGAGGAATTACAACCAGAATGCTCCTTAGAGACCAAGACGGCCAAAGTTCACCTCTCATACTTCAGATGTGTTACCAGGAGAGATCAGTCCCTGGAGAAGGACATCATGCTTGGTAAAGTGGAGAGTCAGCGGAAGAGAGAGACCCTCCCAACGAGATAGATTGGCACGGTGGCAGCAGCAGTAATGGGCTCAAACGCAGCAGCAATTTTGAGGATGGTGCAGAGTTGTGGGTATTTCGTGCTGGTGTACACAGGGTCGCTGAGTTGAAACTGACTTAATGGTACCTAACAATTATTTTTAACTTCCTTGCACCAGAGACTTGAACTTTCCTCTAACATCTTTCCATAGGCTTTAAAATTCTCAACCATGGTACTATGAGAGGGTTTCCAAAGTTTGTGGAAAAAATTCCTTCACCTTTCAGTTTTCCTGTGATTTTTGTGAAGCCCGTTGGTATTAGCGTTTTGAGGCAGAGAGTGCACTGCAGAGGTTTAGTAGTATTACTGGGTGCCCCTGCTAGAACGAGGGGCAGTGATGGCTCAGTGGCAGACTGCTAGCCCTAAAACTGGGGTGGGTTTCCAACCCAGGCACCTCATGCACAGCCACACGCCCACCTTGTGAAAGGCTCTGGTACCCTACAGTTTCAGCAGGTTTCTAGAGTACAATGAACTAGGAAGAAAGGACTGGCAATACACTTCCAAAACAACTGGTCCAATCCACTGTGCATGGGGTCACCGTGAGTCAGGGACCACCATCATGGCAATTAATAACTAAATGCCTTGGGGGGGACCAGTCACTGGAGAAGGATATTTGGTAAGGTGGAGGGTCAGATAAAAAGAGGAAGACCCCCAGCGAGATGGAATGACCAAGTGGCAGCATCAATGGGCTCAAGCGTGGCAATAATAATGTGAGGTTGGCCCAGGATCTGGCAGTGTTTTGTTCTGCTCTGAATAAGGTCGCTATGAGTTGGCCCTGACTTGATGGCACCTAACAACTAGATGCCTAAGGAGCTCTGGTAGCGAGCCGTTATAAATAGGGCTGCTAATCTCACGGTCAGCAGTTCGAAACTACCAGCTGTTCCGCGGGAGAAAGATGAGGCTTTCTGCTCCCGTAAAGATTTACAGCCTCAGAAACCCTGTACAGGGTCACTACGAGTCAGAACGGACTCCACGGCACAGAACAACTAGATGCCTATAGTGCATCTGCCCTACTTGTTACTCACCTGTGACTTTCGGATAAAAGCTCAAGTTCTACTGTTAGAAGGCAGAGGTGTAAACTTGAAATTGCTTAAATACATGTATTGCTAATTATTTTATGGAGTCCTGGCGTGGTGCTGTGGGCTAATGCGTCAGACTGCAAAGTCGTTTGAACTGCATGGTCAGTGGTTCAAGCTCACCAGCTGCTCCTTGTAAACCCTATACAGGGTCACTATGGGTCGGAATCGACTTGATGGCACTTCACAACCACAATTACTTTATAACTTCAAATTGAAAGAACTCTTGTTAAGTCACTACTATCAAGTTAAGAGCCAGGAGTGAAGTGCATCCTTTGTAGACCAAGAGCCTGTGCATCGAACCTCCTTCCCCAGGGACAGACTGTGATATTGCACGAGTGGCCCAGAAGCAGTAGCAGAACCAGTTGCCAGAGAGGTGGGCCTACGGAGCATGTGTGAAGCTGAGCGACTTTAGAGTGGGTGCTTCTAAGCACTCAACTGGGGGAGCTACATTTGCTAAGCCACAGAGCTAGAGTAGAGTGCCTTTTGAGGCTTATGTATAGCAGGTCCTGTGGGCATTTATGAGCAATCCTAAAAGAGCTGTGGAACACTGCTGGAGCAGGCTAGAGGCCAGGTGAAGAGGCTGTGGGCGTGGCTGAGGAGAAGCTGTCATGATTGGTACAGCTGTGCGCAGAGCCGTTTCTGATCCTGAAGTGTTACCTGTGAACTTCCCTAATAACACCTGTAACTGTGAGGATGGTGTCTGAGTTCTGTGTGGCCACTGCAATAGATTATTGAACCCAGATGGAAGGCAGAGTGCTGTGGGAGAGATGGTTGGTGCTACATGTTTTATTCATAGACTAACCAATAAACTGTCTGATGCAGAAACAACCCCACCCACCGGCCACTTTGTTTCCATTTGTAAATTAATTTGATTTCAACATTCCTTTGCTTTAAGCAAATTGTGGGTTCTGTAACTGTTTATTTTAAAGGTTTCCGATAGCTGCATATCCCCCCTCATTAATTGATGAGTTAGATAAAATCTTTGATATGCATTCAATTTATATGGGTCATGACTCTGTCCTTTCAAAGTTTATCCTTTACCAAAATCGAGCCTTTCCTTCTCTAGATGAACCCATTTATAACCTCAGTTATATGCAGGAAGAGCAGAAGGTAATATGGTCCACCCATGCAGCCTTGATCTTTAACTTCTCTCCACTCCACTCGGGTCTTCCCCTATTCTACCTCGTAAAGAATTGCAGCTACTGATCAGTCCCCAGCCCCATCCCACCACCACCTCAAGACAAGCTGTTCCTCAGAGTGTGGGTGAAGAGGCCCAATTAACGGTAGACATCTTACTTTAAGCATTTTTCTTATCCACACAACCAAATAATAACCGAAAAATTTGAACCAAATTACAAAAGCATTGATTTGGTTTTCACCAGAAGCAGTTCTAAAGCAATGTAAATTTGTTTTTTATCCTGTTGTTGTTGTTGTTATGTGCCGTGGAGTCGGTTCCGACTCATAGCGACCCTGTACAGGGTTTCCGAGGCTGTAAATCTTTACGGGAGCAGAACGCCTCTTCTGTCTCCCACGGAACAGCTGGTAGTTTCGAACTGCTGACCTTGCGGTTCGCAGCCCGATTCGTAAGCGCTCGCTACCAGAGCTCCATGAAAAACAACTCTGTTGTTGTTTGAAGCCACCCAGTCAGATCTGACTCACTGACACACAGAGCCTGGTCCCCCACCACCCTCACCTGTTTGAGTCCAGTGCTGCAGCCCAGGGGTCAATCCGTCTAAATGAGGGGATTGTCACAGAGCAAAACTGAAGGGGCTGCTCGAAATTAAAAGTAAAGAACTTTTGCCAAGGCAAGGTAATTTACAAATTGGAAATTCCAAAGAAAAGAGGATTCTGAACTAAGCAGTTCCCAGAGGTGATAATCACTGAATTTTTTATAAGTAAAGGAACTGAGTAAAAATTCACTGATTGGTTGCCATTTAGGCAACTGTTACAAAATTGGATGATACAGTTGATTGGTAGAAGAGTATACATTTTAAATAAAGTTACAATGTAATCGTTATATTGATACATGTGGCTTCAAAAAAAAATGAGACCCTCCTTGCATGACTGGCAGGGAGGATATGTGTAATTCTAAGTCAATTTTGGATAAGCATCTGTTCTGAGAATTGTTTTAGACCTGATTCCTAAGCAGCAAGCAGGTCCCATATACAAGCAAAACTGCACTGTGGTCTCTGAAATTGTTTACCATTTTCTTAGGGAGCAGTGATGAAAAATGGGAATCACAAGGAAAAGGGGATGATTCTGAATTAAGTAGTCCAAGGAGGAGATAGCTGATTAAAAATGAGTTTTTGCCTTAACAATGAACAGAGTCACCGCCTCATGTTGAGTCCTAGATAGAGGTCTTCCGTTTTGTTGCTGACCCTCTACTTTACTGAGCATGATGTCCTTCTCAAGGAACTGGTCCTTTCTGATACCATGCCCAAGGTACATTAGGTGAAGTCTCGCCCTCCTCTCTTCTAAAGAACAACCTGGCTGTACTTCCAAGACAGATTTATTTGTTCTTTTGCTAGTCTATGGAATGTCCAATATATTCTTTGTTAACCCACAATGCAGATGCATCCATTCTTCTCTGGTCTTCCTTAGTCACTGTCCAGCGTAAGAGGTGACTGAAAATACCACTGCTTAGGTCAGGTGCCCTGTTACCCTCAAAGTGACATCTTTCTTTGCTCTTTAACATTTTAAAGAGGTCTTTTGCAACAGATCTGTCCAATGCTTTCTGTTCATTTGATTTCTTGACAGCTGCTTCCATGAGCACTGATTGTGGATCCAAGTAAAATGAAATCTTTGATGTGAATCTTTTCTCCATTTATCATGATGTTGTTTACTGGTGCAATTGTAAAGATTTTGGTCTTCTTTTACACTGAGTACTATTGAAGGACCCTGTTCCTGATCAATAAAACAGCGTTGCAGCTGCCCCCAAGTGGCACCGAATACAGTCCTGCTTAAGCTTCCGTCTCCTGAAAGCTTAAGTCTTTATTATACCAAGAGACCCTCCCCCCAGTAGTTTCAGGAACATCTCCATAACTCCACTTATCAGAAGCCCACCAAAACTGTACCTGGGATGCACCGCCTTAAACACACCAGTCTGTAAGGGACAGGTGGGCTCTTTGTCTCTATTGACTTTGAGTGTCCCCTCCCAGGTTTACTGTAAATAAACCTGCCTGCTGTTGAAGCCACATTTCTCTCCTCACCTCTTTCATGTTTCTTACAACTATGATCTTGGATTTTCCTTCAACTAGGAGCTCTGGTAGCGTAGTGGTTACGAATCGGGCTGCGAACCTTAAGGTCAGCGGTTCGAAACTACCAGCTGCTCCGCGGGAGAAAGATGAGGCTTTCTACTCCCGTAAAGATTTACACCCTCGGAAACCCCATACAGGGTCGCTATGGGTCGGAACCGACTCGATGGCACTTAACAACAACAACAAGTGCTTCAAGTCCTCTTCACTTTCAGCCAACAAGGCATTATTTCAGGTTGTTAATAAGCATTCCCCTATTCCTACCACGGAGCGCTTTTTCCTATAGTACAGCTTCTCAGATTATTTGCCCAGCATACAGATGGAATTATTGTTGTTGTTAAGTGCCATTGAATCGGTTCTGACCCATAACAACCCTGTAAATGCTTTCCGAGGAGCAGCTGCTGAGCTTGAACCGCCAACCTCGCTGTTTAGTACAGCAGTCTGGTATATAACCCACAGTGCCACACCAGGACTAAGTCTGGTAAAAGGATGCTATCCTGGAGCACACCTTTCCTGATTTTAGATCATTTTGTATCCACCTAGTTTTGTCCAAATGATTGATTATCGGGCTACAGACAGTTCCTCATAAGCACAATAAAGTGTTCTGAAATTTCCATTCTTTGCAATGTTATTTATAGTTTGTTAAGTTCCCTAGTTGAATGCCTTTGCCTAGTCAATAAAAAAACAAGGAAGTATCTCTGGTATTCACTGCTTTCAGTTAAGATTCATCTGTCATCAGAATAACAACCTTTATTCCAGGTCATCTTCTGAATCCAGCTTGAATTTCTGGTAGCTCATTGTTAATGTGCCGCTGCAACCCTTTTTAAATGATCTTCAGCACAATTTTGTTTGCATGCAGTATTACTGGTATTGTTTGATAAGTTCTGCCTTCTGTTAGGTCACCTTTCTTTAGCATGTGCACTAATATGGATCTCTTTGAGTTGGCAGAATATGGAAAAAATGTCTTCCCAATATCTAGGCTTCCAGTGCGGCATCAATTTGCTCAAACATTTCAATTTTTAAAATGTTAATTTTATAGCAATTTTGTATCTTTAATTTCAATCACATGCAAGTAAAATTTTGCTAAAGGTAATTCAGAAGCGGCTGAGGCAGTACATTGACAGAGAACTTCCAAAGGTTCAGGCAGGATTCAGAAGAGGCCGTGGAATGAGGGATATCACTGCTGATGCCCGATGGATCTTTCCTGAAAGCAGAGAATACCAGAAGGATGTTGACCTGTGCTTTATTGACTACGCAAAGGCTTTCGATTGTGTGGATCATGACCAGCTATGGACAACATTGTGGGGAACACTTGATTGTACTCATGAGGAACCTGTACGTGGACCTAGAGACAGTTGTTTAAACAGAACATGGGAACGAACACTGCTTGGTTTAAATTTAGGAAAGACATGTAACCATGGTTGTATTCTTTCACCACACTTATTCAATCTGTATGTTGAACAAACAATCTGAAAAGCTGGATTATATGAAGAAAAAAGTGGCATCAGGATTGGAGGAAAAATTCATTAACAACCTGTGATATGCAGATGATACAACCATGCTTGCTGAAAGTGAAGAGGACTTAATATACTTACTGATGAAGATCAAAGACCACAGCCATTGGTATGGACTGCGTCTCAATATAAAGAAAACAAAAATCCTCACCACTAGACCATAAATGTTGTTGTTAAGTACCGTGGAGTTGGTTCCAACTCATAGTGACCCTGCACAGGCTTTCCGAGGCTATAAATCTTTACGGGAGCAGAATGCCTCATCTTTCCTGTGGAACAGATGGTAGTTTTGAACTGCTGACCTTGAGGTTGGTAGCCCAACTCGTAACCACTACCGGACCATAAATAACATTCATATAAACGGAGAAAAGACTGAAGTTGTCAAAGTCTTCATTTTCCTCAGGTCCACATCAACATTCACTGAAGTAGCAGTCAAGAAATCAAAGGACGTATTGCATTAGGCAAATCTGCTGCACAGACCTCTTTAAAGTGCTAAAGAACAAAGACAAACAACCCAAGCCAGGTTTTTTCAGTAACCTCAAATGCTGGCCAGTGAGTAAAGAAGACTGTAGAATAATTGATGCATTTGAATTATGGTGTTGGAGAATCTTAACAGTACCATGGACTGACAAAAGAACAAACAGATCCGCGTTGGAAAAGGTACAGTCAGAATGTTCCTTAGAAGCCAGGGTGGCCACACTTCGTCTCTCATACTTCAGACATACTCTCAGGTGGGAGCAGTTCCTGGAGAAGGATATCATGCTTGGTAAAGTAGTGAGTCATCAAAACAGAGGAAGACCCCAACGAGATGGACTGGCACAGTGGCAGCAGCAATGGGCTGAAGTGTAGCAACCATTGTGTGGTTGGCACAGGACCAGGCAGTATGTTGTTCTATTGTGCATTAAGGTTGCTATGAGTCAGTACCAACCTAATAACAACAACAATTTGAATCCAGTATTCTATTGTTGTTAACCCTATAGTCATATCCAATTGCTATCAACCCTATATAGCTGGGGTGGGAACTCTGGTCCATGAGCCTTAATAAGTGCTGTCAAGTTGGTTCTGACCCATAGCGATGCTGCATAGGGCTTCCAAGCAGCAGCTGGTGAGCTTGAACCATTGACCTTGGGGTTCAAATCAACTTTGCAGTCTGATGCATTAGCCCACAGCGCCACACATCACTTTGTTGTTGTTAAGTACCGTGGAGTCAATTCCGACTCATAGTGACCCTGCACAGGGTTTCCGAGGCTGTAAATCTTTACAGGAACAGAAAGCCTCATCTTTGTCCCATGGAGCAGTTGGTAATTTCAAACTAACGACCTTGAGGTTAGCAGCTCGATTCATAACCACTACGCTACCAAAGCTCCTTGCCACACATCACTGGAACCACCAAGTTTTCTTATCAGTTACATTATTTTAATAATGAACTCCCATCAGATATTTCACTTTAAAAAAACTGTCAGACTTAAAATGTCCTTTGTCTTTTATATTATAGGTAATTTTTGTTTTACTCTTCTGCATCCATGAAAAATCAGCTAAGGGCTGAAGCGCTTCTTCTTCAACCAAGAGCTTTGTAGAAAAAGATCAAGCAGGTAACTCTGGGTAGCCTCTTCGGATGACATTGCTTAACCAATTCTGAAACCACACCAAACGGGTGTTTAAGACTTTTGTAGAGGATCAGATAAATGCAAGAGATTCAACAGAAGAAGAATTTATCACACCGTCTGAATGATCTAATGATCTAATGAGAGAAGTGTTTGTGGTTTTCCTTTGGAATGTTGCTAAGGTTTTAAAGTTCTATTTTCTGAATATATAAGGGACTCTTTCTCTTTTCTCCTAAGCTGTAACAACTTACTAACATGCATTTATAAACAAAAGTGAAACATTAAAAAATTATCTTATTTTCTCTACTTGACAACTCTAGAATTTATAAACTCTTGTTGAATAATCTTATTTTAATGGCAATATAATTATTTGCATATGTTCAAGAAGAATCTATTCTCCTTCTTACCAGGACATAATTGGAATCATTGGTTACACAACCAAGATTTTGCCTGCAATGTCATATTTGAGAATGTTGTTGTTAGAGTTGATAAGTGCCTTGTAATTGGCTCCGACTCACGGAGACCCCGTGTAGGGTTTCTGAAGCGTGGCTGGTGGTGTTTATAGCATAACTAACAGCTGCCCCCTCCCCCATTTGAAATGTTATAGCATAAGTAGCAACCACAATTTAAACTAGGTATTCGCTAAGTCTGCTGCACAGGAACTTTTCAAAGTATTGACGAGCAGAGATGTCAGCTTGAGGACTAAGGTGCGCCTGACCCAGGCCATGGTGTTTTCAATAGCCTCATATGGATGCGAAAGCTGGACAGTGAATAAGGAAGATCTTAGAAGAATTGATGCCTTTGAGTTGTGGTGTTGGAGGAGAATACTGAAAGTGCCATGGACTGCCAAAAGAACCAATAGATCTGTTTTGGAAGAAGTGCAGCCAGAGTGCTCCTTGGAGGCCAGGATGGCTAAGCTTCGTCTCTCATACTTTGGACATATTGTCCAGAGGAAACAGTCGCTGGAGAAGGATGTCATGCTGGGTAAGGTGGAATGTCAGAGAAAAAGAGGAAGAACCCCAATGAGATGGATCAGCCAGGTGGCATCATTGATGGACTCAAGTGTGGCAGCGGTACTGAGGTTGGCCCAGGATTGGACATTGTTTCGTTCTGCTGTGCATGGGGTCACTATGAGTCGGTTCTGACTCAATGGCACCTGACAACAACAACATTCGCTAAGTACATTCAGCCCCAGTTCACCCAGCTTCCTTTCCTTCCCCGCCCGCTCCCCACCCTGTGGAAAAATTACAAATAAACTTCTTACAGGAAAAACCCTGAAGGCTAGAATGACCCAAGGACACCTAAACAAACAGGATAAAACTTAGCCCATCCATACAAACAAGATAAGGGTTTATTGGTGGGTTTACTCCCACTTACCAGTTAAGGGTCTGCTGGAATTTACCACCCCAGCTGACAAGACAAGTCTGTGTTCTAACCGCTCTGTGTTTTTGTATAAAACCCTGTTCCCCTCACTTTGGGGGCAGAGTGATCTGGGCTTGAGCTGACACTGGCTGGCAATAAACTTTGCTCTTTAAGATTTGTAATACAGGGCCACACCAGGACTTCTATGGATGGATGGTTATGTGCTGTGGAGTCATAGCGACCCAGTACGGGGCTTCCCAGAAAGTTTTTTGAACAGCAAGGTCAGTGGTTCAAGCTCACCAGCTGCTCCTCGGAAACCCTGTACCCGACTTGATGGCACTTCATAACAACAACAAATCTTTATGTGAGCAGAAAGCCTCAGCTTTCTCCCACAGAACAGGTGGTAGTTTTGAACTGCTACCCTTGCGGTTCACAACCCAATTCGTAACCACAACGCTACCAGAGCTCCTTTCAGAACTTTTATAATACATAGAAATTTGTGCAAATTCCTCTCTTCTCAAGATCCCTCAAATACCCTATGGTTCCAGGCCCTGCCAGAAGCAATGGTTCTTACTCCGACAGGAGGCCAGGAACCTTGTAAGAGGATTTTTATAAGTGGTGGCTCCTTAAAGTCAACTTTCTTTCTTTAAAAATGCCTGGTCATATCTAATTAAAATCTGATGGTAAGACCCTGGCTAGAGTTTCTAGCCTCAAGATGATTTATTAAAAAAAATAGATTGCATTTTCAGTGGAAATGTACACAGCAACACAGGTTTCCAGGCAACAACCTCTACACAGTTTGGTGATACTGGCTTATCATATTCTTCACATAGTATCAACATTCTCATTATTTCTAATTGGTCTGCTCCCATTAACCTAGCCGAAGAGCCCTCCAAACTTCTCAGCTATGCATTAGAGTACTAGTGTTATAGGTTTTTTCCCCCCAACCAGCTGTAGGATGAGCCCTTGATCTCAGTCAGAGTAGATTTCAACAGCAAAGTCAGGGGTTCAAATTTACCATGGTAAATACCCACAGGGTATTTGTGGAAGTGGAAGTACTTGGCTAATGTGTTTTACAAGTTGCTTTGGGGAGGGGAGGGTGTGGCTGAAGGAATGTATATGTGCATAGTGTTTGCATAGAAAGCCCATGTTGACTTAGTCCCAGCCTCATTATTATTAATATTATTTTAAAGTTTTAAAAAAGAATGCAGTACTTAAAGGCTTAATGGACTAACTATGCATACATAGCTAAAGTTCCAGTGTAGTGCTCTAGGGTAAGCACTGGGCTGCTAACCACAAGGTCAGTGGTTCAAACCCAACAGCCACTACTGGGAAACACTCTAAGGAGCACTAAGAGTCGGAAGTGACTAGATGGCAGGTATCCACAAAACACGTAGCTAAAAGTTGACTTGAGAGGGCAGTTTCCATTCAAGGATTAGAGGCTAACAGTCTCAGAATACCTCTTTCTCAGTAGGTCCAGAAAGTCTGGAATTTTTGATCATTTGAATTTCTACTCCACATTTTCTCCCTTTCTCTCTAGATCTATCTATTGTCGTCCAGTAATAACATTTGGTGTTGGTAGCTGGGCCCAGTACTAGCTCTTCTGGCTTCAGGGTTCATGTAAATAATTAATTACATTGTATTGTGGACTGGTTTCTTTGAACTTTGTATTCCTGAGATGAATCCTACTTGATCATGATATATGTTAATAAACTGAATTCTCATCACTAGAATTTCATTGAGAAATGTGACACCTACATTCATGAGGAAAACCGATCTATAAAATTTCTCTCTTGTGATGTTTTTACCTGATGACTTTGGTTATCACTGTGATGCTGGCTTCAGAAAGTAAAATCTTTTTATGATTTGAAGTTAGAGTAGGATTTGTGTCAATTTTTCTCTGACTATTTGGCAAAATTCCCCAGCAAAGCCATCTAAGCTAGTTTCTTTGTTGTTGAGAGTTTTTGATGACATTTTCAATCTCTTCTTTTGTTGTGGGTCTGTTTAGATTTTCCACCTCGATTTGTGTTAGTTACTGGTAATTTGTCCATTTTACCTGTTATTATTGTTAAGTTGCTGTCAAGTAGGTTCCGATTAATAGTGACCCTGCATAGGGTTTCAAAGGAACAGCTGGTAAGTTTGAACTGCCGACCTTGTGGTTCAAAGCAACCATGTGGTCAAGCACGTGATCACACAGCGGCAAATCAGGACTCCATTTCATCCAGGTTTTCAAATGTACTGGAGTATAGTTTTTCACAGTATTCTGTTATGATCCTCTTGATCTATTTTGTCCTGGTATGGCACAGGTCAGCGGTTCAAACTCAGCATCCGCTCTTAGGAAACCCTATACAGGGTCACTATGAGTCAGAGATTTCATTCCTCTTTTGCTTATTTGCATCTCTTCGTTTTTTCCCCTTTGTCAATCTAGCTAGTGATTTGTCCGTTTGAAAGAGCCAACTTCTGGTCTTGCTAATTCTTTCTATTGTTTATCTTTTCCTTTCTGATCCTTATTATTTCCTTTCTTCTGGTAGTTTGGGCTTTTCTTCTTATTCAATTCATTCATATTGTTGAGCTGTTACAGATTTGAAATCTTTCTTGTTTAATGTATTCATTTATTACTAATGAATTTCCTTCCAAGCACTGTTTGCACTGTATCCCAAAGGTTGTGTATGTTGTATTCACTTCCGTTAGATTTCAGCTTTGATTTTTTTCTATGAAGTAAGCTTTTTTGTTGTTGTTAAGTGCCGTCGAGTCGGTACCGACTCATAGCGATCCTGAACAGGGCTTCCGAGGCTTTGTAAATCTTTATGGGAGCAGAAAGCCTCATCTTTTCTCCCGCAGAGAAGCTGGTAGTTTTGAACTGCTGTCCTTGCGGTTCGCAGCCCGATTCGTAACCACTATGCTACCAGAGCTCCTATTCCCCATTATAGGTCAGACAAATATAGGATTGAGACAATACTTAAAAATGAGTTTTTTGGTGGTTGTTGCTTTTGGTCAAAGTGACATACTGGAACCTGAGAACAGGATCAAAGGGAGTCCCCTTGGGCAAGTTACTTTGGGAGCTTCAGTCTCCTTATATGTTAAAGGGAATAATGGTGGCATGGAATTCACAGGACACTGTGACAGTTTTACTAAGTAAGATTGTTCCAAGTATTTTATATGCTCCTGCTGGGTCCTGGTAGTGGTGTATAGTAATAACCCCCAAGGTCAGCAGTTCAAACCTACCAACTGCTGCTCTGCAGGAGAAAGAGGAGGCATTCCAATTTTCAGAGATCCCCAGACCTTTCTCCCCAATCTGTTTTTCATCTGTAGGCTCTGCTGTAACTGTGACCCTGATGGTAACTGAAATACCAGTAGCACAGCTTCCAGTATGAGAAGAAGACGCAAGCTGCTACAGTCTGACAGACTGACAGACCAAGGTGAATGCTATAGATGCCACTACTGGAGGTTAGAAGGCACTCAGAAGACACAGTGGCCACAAGAACGGACTCAGACATTGTAACGATACTGAAGAAGGTTCTGAACCAAGCACACTCCCTTCTACTGGACGTGGTACAAGGAGTCAGAACCCAACTGAGGGTACCTACTAACAGTGCAGTCCTGGTGGGACACTGGAAGATAAGCACTGTATTGTTAACCGCAAGGTTGGTCGTTCAAACCCACCAGCCACTCCTCAGAACCCTTATACAGGGTCATGATGAGTTAAAACAGGCCTAAGGTACTTCACAACAATAGCGTTTTAACGTGAGCGACAGAAAGTATCTATAAGGTCAGTTTGAACCGCAAGGTCGGCAGCGGTTCAGGCTCACCAGGTGCTCCTCAGAAACTCTGTATAGGATCGTTAGGAGTCGGAACCAACTCGAAGGTACTTACCAATAGCAAATCTTTCCCAGAGGGAGCATGGTGGCTTTGTAGGATGAACACCAGACTTTGGACAGCAGGGTTGGCGGTTTGAGGCCACCAGCTACTTCTTGTGAGGCTTTCTGCTCCCACAAAGATTTACAGCTTCACAAACCCTTCACAGGTTCACTGTGAGTCGGGATGGACTTGAGCACTTACCAACATCTTGCACGGATGCCTCTATTAGACTGATTACCCCAAAGCCAAACGTTCAAAAATGTTTTCATAGTACAGATTTAGCCTAAACAATTTTAGTTAGTTTAGAATCACTGTTTTAGTACCAGAAGAAACTGTAGAGAGGATAGAGGGCCAGAACTTTCAAACTCCAGCATTCGAATCACCTGAAGGGCTTGTTGGCCCAGAGGGCAGGGCTGCACCTGCAAACTCTGATTCTGCAGGTCTGGAAAGGATCCCAGACTGAATGGGGTACACAGGAGTTTTGCCATGAGTGGGACTCAACCCAATGACAACAACAACATACTGTGTGAACAACTGACTAGTCGACTCCATTTTACTAGTAAGGAATCTGAGCTCTTTTGGGTTTATATCATAATGCGCTAAAGGTAGTTTTTCAGTTTTTCTAAATGGAAAACCTCTGCTATATCAAATATAAAAAAAAAATCAAAGCTTTTCTATTTTTACCTTCAGCTGCTAAAATATGGTTCTATACTTTAAATTGTACTTCAGAATCAAATGTTTTATTGTCTAAGGTTTTCTTTAATCATTGTTCACCTAAGCCATGCTCCATTCCTCCCCTCTTCCCAACTCGGGAAATAAAATCAGACAGTGTCGACAGATGTGATATGGAGAGGGGGGTGGCTCTGGTAGAAGTAAGCACTGGACCGCAAACCACAAGGTAGGCAGTTTGATGGCACCAGCTGCTCCAAGAGAGAACGCTAGGGCTTCACAGCCTTGGAAACTCTGTTATGGCAAGTTATGAATTAGAACCAACTCTATGGCGCTTAACAACAACATAGACGTGACCTAGGTTTTAACCAAGCGGATCTGAATTCTGGACTTGCAGTCAGTAACAAGGCTTGGTTTTCAGTTCAGTACTCCACCAAAGCAAAAAATGTGTTCAAACTATGGGGCTTGTAAGGTGAGAGCATTTCTACAACTCATTAAGGAAGACGTCAATACTCCTTTATTCAAAATCACCTTGAAAGATTCCCCTCTGCCTTCAGGTTTTGATACAAAGTTCTTCCCTTTTGGCTTCAGTTTAAATATTACTTTCTCAGCTACACTCAGCTCCTCCTGTGATGTACTCCATCTTCCAGCACTGTCTTACAGAACGACACAATAGTAATTGAAGCATCAACACAACGTGTCTCCTGTGATAGACCATAAGCTCTCATAAAGAACGAGCTGTCAGTTTTGTTCACCACTCCTTCCCAGCTCCACACACAATGCTGACACGTGCTGTTGTTAGCTATTCCAACTCCCAACGATCCCGGGGACAATGGAGTCACATGTGGTCCAGTCCATGATCAGTACGGATGGGACCCTTGGTACCTGTATGGCTTTCAATGGCTGATCATCCGGACTGGATTGCCAGACTTTTCTTCCTTAGTTTCAGAAGCTCCATCCTTTGATGCAAGCCTCCAAAAATGAGGCAGATGGCAGTTCCAGGAGGTTTCACTGGTGTCTTGTGTGGCAGATGAAACTTCTGCCAACGGATCACCAATGTCTCCATGTCTGACAGAATGTAAGTAACTCTAGGAATCAATAAATGGGGAATCGATTGTGGCCAGACACACTGCTTCATTCAAGTCCTCAGAATTATTCTCGTCTTCATTCAGCTTAGTAATGTGTATGTCTACAAAACAGTAGCGCTAGACTAAGCACTGAACTGCTGCTACCTGCAAGGTCACTACAGGAGAAAAGCAGGCTGTCTGCTCTCAGACAGTTAGAGGCTTGGAAATCCTAACAGGATGACCAGGAGTTGGAATCCACTCAAAAGGCACTAGTTTTGTTATTGGCTTTTATAATGCTTATAATTAGGAGCTCTGGTAGCGTAGTGGTTACGAATCGGGCTG
>NW_006408702.1:2398007-2402545 GCF_000296735.1 Chrysochloris asiatica
TGCTCCCGTTAAGATTTACAGCCTCGGAAACCCTGTACAGGGTCGCTATGAGTCGGAACCGACTCCACGGCACATAACAACAACAACAACAACATAGCTGTAGGTGCAGCACTGGTCATTGAGCCACAACCAGCCACTCTGGAAACCCTATATAGGTTTATATAGGGTCACCTAAGGAGCTCTGGTAGCGTAGTGGTTACGTATCGGGCTGTGAACCACAAGGTCAGCAGTTCGAAACTACCAGCTATTCCGTGGGAGAAAGGTAAGGCTTTCTGCTTCCGTAAAGATGTACAGCCTCAGAAACCCTGTGCAGTGCTGCTATGAGTTGGAACTGACTCCATGGCACTTAACAACACAGAGTCGCTATGAGTTGTTCGATCCTGAAGGCACTTAATAACATAGTAATTCTGAAATCAGTTCCAAAATTTATTTTTCTATAGTTTTGATATAAAACAATGCAAACATACCATGTAATTTGTAACTTCTGCATTTTAAATTATAATCAGCATTCCATGTCAAAAACTACAAATAATGCCCATAGTGGTAATAGTCTCGTTAAAAACGGAGCTCTGAGCTAATTCAGTCTTTACGTAGACACATGACAACATGCTTAATAGGAGCCACATCTGAGATGGTTGAGGTAAAGTGAAAATTAAAATTACATCTGATGAAAAAGGCCAACACAAATGTTCTAAGAACACTTAAAAGCTTCCTTTTAGAATCGTCTTTCCCTGGAGCAGGTCTCTATCCAGCCCCATTTCCTTTTTCTGCCAACTATAGTCCTGGTGTGGCGCTGTAGGTTAAGCACTCAACCACAAGGTCAGATTGAACTGCAAGGTTGGCAATTCAAACTCACTAGCCGCTCCTCGGAAACCCTATACAGGGTCACTATGAGTCAGAACCAATTCGATGGCACTTCATAACAACACAGCGGAACCAGGGCTAACAAGCAGAGACAGGACTGCCCAGCAACGCTGTATATGTCACTGGGGGGCAGTTCACAAAGCCCCAGGTCCCGCACATCCTCTGAAGTCCCAGGAAGGGTGCCTACTGTCACCTGAAGGAGAAACTGGTCATCCTTCTCACCAGGAGCACCAAACTCTTTCAGGGCCAAGGGAAAGCATCCTAAATAGTGGTTCTCATCTCTGCTCAGACACTGAAATCACTGGGCACGGAGAACAATCCCTGTGCACTGGACCCTTGGAGACCAGCAGAATCAGCACAGCTGGGAACGGGCTCGGCCTTTTTCCAACAACAGTCTTTCTATTTAGGGAATAAACTCAATCCTGGGTCAGGTGACTTTATAAACTAAAATATCAAAAACGTTGAGACAGAATTACTTAGTGTCCCTATACAGGATCACTATGGGTCGGAAACAACTCGACGGCACATAACAACAACAGCAAGTAAGAGTTCTGGTGGGGCCGTAGGATACACTGGACTGCTAACCATGAGGTCGGCAGTTCAAACCTACCAGAGTCTCCACAGGAGAAAGATGACGCTTTCTACTCCCTTAGAGATCTAAGCCTTGGAAATCCTGTGCAGGGTTGCTGAGTTGGAATAAGCTCGAATGCAGTGAGTGCGGTGATGTAAACTTATGGTTCCACCTTTATAAATGTCATGTTTACTTACGTGAGTGGGAAATGAAGTGTGTCTATGAAAACCTAGTCAACTTGGAGTTGAGGCAAAATGGAGGAGGAAGCAGACACAGCGAACAGACGTCTAAGAGCAAAGACCTCGGAGAATAAGTGAAGCAGGCAGAGGTGGTGGTCCTGGGACCCTGAGCGTCAGAAGTCAGGTAGAGAGGTGGACTGGGTGCTGGCTGGAAGAGGAAGAAGGAAACAGGCAGGCTGTGGGCTGACATGGGGCTACAAGGCCATCCTGAACTTTAGCAATCAGCTGTCTATTGATACAGCAGCTGCAGGTCCAAGGACAGACTGCAGGTGGGAGAGAAGGTGCGTCCAGCCCTTCCTAGTTCTCTTTCCCTCCTGGCACCTGGGGTGTGACCAGTCCCACCATTGCCAAGGCAGTCCTAAGTGACACCCTCCTGCGCACCTCAGCCTGGGTCCTTCTGCAGGCACGTGAACCCGCCCTGAACTACGGTACACAAACAGCAAAGCAAGAACTGTGTTCTTGTCTAGTCTCTATTACGTCCACCTGGGCACAGGTGGTGAGTGCTGAGAACACACCAACATATAACCATCAATTCGATATAAACACAAACACACCACAATGTCTCAGAGAAAACAGACAATTTCAGCTTACTCGAAGAAACAAGACAGACTGCCTCAAACAAGTGACCAAAATAGAGTCCAATAATATAATACCAGAAACGGAATCTGAACTACTTGATAAGGAATATAAAAGAATGCTATTTAGGTACCTTCAGCAGATTGAGAAAAAGAGCTGACAGAAACAAGGATAATTCAAGAAAATAATAATGAACACACTGACAAAATAAATGAAAAATTAGAAACCATACAAAAACAACGAATAGAAAGCCAGAAAGTTAATACTAAAACTTCAGAAATAAATAATACACTCAAAGGGCAGAGAAGTAGAATTGAATCAACTGAAGACCAAATCTCTTAATACTCCTCTTCGAGAGGAACAATCAGAAAAAAGAACAAAAAATCCTAAATGAATAACTTATGTGTGATTGGATTTCCAGAGCAGGAAGAAACAAATAAGACCATAGAAAAAATTGTTAAGAATTGCTGGGAAAAAACTTTCCTAACATCATAAAAGATGAGAACATAGCCATTCAAGAAATTAAATGAATTCCAAACAGGATAGGTTCCAAAAGAAAATCACTAAGACATTATTATAATCAAACTTTTCAAAATCAAAGACAAGGAAAAAATCCTGAGAGCAGCTTGGGAAAAAGAGTTACCTACAAAGGAGAATTAATGATTTCTCAGCTGAAACCACTCAAGCAAGAAGATAATTTGTTGTTAAGTGCCACAGAGTCCATTAAGACTCACAGCCATCCGATACATGATTTCCTAGGAGCAGATGGTGCACTTGAACCGCTGTCCTTATGGTTCAAACAAACCTGGCAGTTCAGCATATTAACCTATACAGCGCCGCCACACGTTCTGTGTCAGTAATTTGGTTCCAACTCATAGTGATTCTGTACAGGGATTCTGAGGAAGAGCTGGTGGGTTTGAACCACCAACCTTGTGATTATCATTCCAGTGCATATCCTATAGCAGCACACCAGGACTCCTAGAAGACTGAAAAAAGGGAAACCACAAATACCAGTTTGCAACAACAAAACACCAAGTAAAAAAAGGAAGTAACAGTTACAGGCATACCGAATGAAGAGGTAACCAAGTAGATTTCAATACAAAATTGAAAAAGGAAACCTAACTCTATATAACCCTAAAACTAGACCTAACACTACCTCAAGACCTACCCCTAACATTAACCCTGTTGTTGTTGTTAGGTGCCATCAAGTCCATACCGACCCATAGCGACCGTATGCCCAGCAGAACGAAACACTGCCCGATCCTGGGCCAACCTCACTATTGTTGCCACGCTTCAGTCCATCCATGCTGCTACTTGGCCAATCCACTTTACCAAACATGATCTCCTTTTCCAGCGACTGATCCCTCCTGACAATATGTTCAAAGTATGAGAGAGGAAGTTTGGCCATCTTGGCCTCCAAGGAGCACTCTGGCTGCACTTCTTCCAAAACGGATCTATTGGTTCTTTTGGCAGCCCATGGCACTTTCAATATTCTCCTCCAACCCCATAACTCAAAGCATCAATTCTTCTATGATCTTCCTTATTCACTGTCCAGCTTTCACATGCATATGACGTTATTGAATATACCATAGCTTGGGTCAGGTGCACCTTAGTCCTCAAGCTGACATCTTTGCTCTTCAACACTTTAGAAAGGTCTCTCGTGCAGCAGATTTGCCTAATGCAATACATTGTCTGATATCTTGACTGCTGCTTCCGAGTGTTGATAGTTGATCCAAGAAGAATGAAGTCCTTGATAACTTCAATCTTTTCTCCATTGATATTGATGTTGTTTATTGGTCCAGTGGTAAGGATTTTTGTTTTCTTTACATTGAGTTGTAATCCATACCGAAGGCTGTGTTCTTTGATATTCATCTGTAAATGTTTTACGTCCTCTTCACTTTCAGCAAGCAAGGTTGTATCATCTGCATATCACAGGTTGCTTTGTGAGTCTTCCTCCAATCCTGATGCCACGTTTTTCTTCATAGAACCCAGCTTCCCGGATGATTTGCTCAGCATACAGGTTGAATATGTATGGTGAAAGAATACAACGTTGTCGCACACCTTTCTTAATTTTAGACCATTCAGTGTTCCCATGTTCTGTTCAAACAACTGCCTCTTGATCCAGGTACAGATTCCTCAAGAGCACAATGAAGTGTTCGGGAATACTCGTATTTCACAATGTTGTCCATAGCTTGTCATGATTCACACAATCGAAAGCCTTTGCATAGTCAATAAAGCACAGGTAAACATCTTTCTGATAGTCACTGCTTTCAGCCAAGATCCATCAG
>NW_006408702.1:2403280-2408952 GCF_000296735.1 Chrysochloris asiatica
AGCATCTCTATGCTGGAGAGCAAGTTTCAGGGTCTCTTCTGACATCCATTTTGACCTTTTTCTTCTTTCTTGTCTTCTTAATGACTTTTTGCTCTTTTCACATATGATGTTCTTGTTGTCATCCCACAACTCTTCTGTTCTTCAGTCTTTAGTGTTTAATGTATCAAATCCGTTCTTCAGATGATCTCTAAATTCAGGTGGGATATATTCAAGGTCTTGTTTTCATTGTCTTCAGCTTCAGTTTGAATTTGCATAGGAGTAATTGATGGTCTGTTCCACAGTCTGCCCCTGGCCTTTTGACTGATGATATGGAGTTTTTTCATCGTTTCTTTCCACAGATGTAGTCAATTTGATTTCTATGTGTTCCATCTGGTGAGGTCCATGTGTATAGCTGTCTCTCATGCTGTCTAAAGAAGGTATTTGAAATGAACAAATCATTGATTTTGCAGAATTCTAACTAGTCCTAACCATAATCCTAACCCTAAATGAGGAGTTCTAGTATGGTGTTGTGGGTTAATGCACTGGACTGCAAAGTCAGCACTTCATGCTCACTAACAGCTCCTCAGATTCGCTATGGGTCGGAATCGACTCCACAGCACTTAACAACTAGTATGGCGCTGTGACACTGGGGGATGATGCACTGAATGGCACAATGGGTTTGAACCACAGGGTCAGCAGTTCAAATTCACCAACTGCTTCTTGGACACTGTATACAGGGTCACTGTGAGTTGGAACCAACTTGATAGCACTTAAGAACAACAAAGTGGCACCATAGGATAATACACACTGGACTGCTAACTTCTGTGGGATAATGCACTGGACCACACGATTGATTGAACCACAAGGTCGGCAGTTCAAACCTACCAGAATCAGATCCTCGGAAACCCTATATGGATTGCTATGAGTCAGAACAACACTAAAAAATGTCCTAGGCCTTGCCTAGACCTAGCCATAGTCTTAACCCTAACTCCTTACGCCAAATCACCCACAACCCCTGGCCCTAAAACCTTATCTATCTAGCATTCTGCCATCTAAGCTTTTAAATAATGAAAAACTGGGACCAGGTGTTGGAGAAGGATACCATTTTGGTATGGTGGAGGGTCAGAGAAAAAGAGGAAGACCCCCAGCGAGATGGATTGGCCGTGTGGCAGTATCAATGGGCTCAAGCGTGGCCACAGTAGTGAGGTTGGCCCAGGATTGGGCAGTGTTTAGTTCTGCTGTGCATAAGGTCGCTGTGAGTCGGTACCAACTCGATGGCACCTAACAACTACAGAAGTTTTAAATTTGATAGTACCAATTGAATAAAGCATTTAAAAATTAGCTAGTGGCACATTCTGTGAAATTGTGACACTTTAACATTCCCAGGTTATGATATATCTGTCAAACATTTAAACAACTGTTACTTGGACAGTTTAAATGATAAACATACAAATAGTCATGAGATATTCAAGGGACCACTCAGTTAAATTTCCTCTAGAAGCTTTTAGAACTTAGTCTTTAGGTGGAATCAGCACTGGGCAAACACCTGACCTAAATTTGCATGGGTCCTGAGGTTAAACTATTGCAAAAGTTCTCCACAAAGATTAATTTCTCATCTCCTTCTTTTGTTCTTTGTGACATTCATAACAGCTTGATTCTATATTCCGTAAATGTTATAAAATGGAACTTGTGAATTAAATTTATGCTTATGAAATATTATTTTTAATCCTTTTACATCTGAGCCCCATTGTTAAGAAAATTTAAAAATCGGTAGACTTGATGTTCCTAAAGCCTCTTGCAATTCTGAAATTCCCTAACTCTAAGAGTAATGGGAAGTCCAGGCGTGGCGCTGTAGGATAATGCACTGGACTGCAAGGTCTGTTTAAATCACACGGTCACCGGTTCAAATTCTCCAGTCACTTCTCGGAAACCCTATACAAGGTCACTGTGAGTCAGAACTGACTTAACAGCACTTAACAACAATAACAACAAGCGTAATGGAGGAGCCGTGGTAGCATAGTGGATTATGAGGTGGGTTGCTAACCACAAGGCCAGAAGTTCGAATCTACCAGCTGCTTTGCGGGATAAAGATGAGGCTTTCTACTCCCATGAAGATTTACAGCCTTGAAAACCTTATAAAAGGTTATGAGTCAGCACCAACCTGACAGTACACACGGCTATCTTGATGCAGCTCAATAGCCGCTCTGAGGGAGAAAAATGAGGCATACAGTTTCTGCAAAGATACACAGCCTCAGAAACCCTATACAATGTTGCTATGAGTTGGAAGTGACTGGAGATGTAGCATAGTGATCTGGATTCCAGAAAGAAGTAACAAACACATTCAGTGAAATTTACAAGCTAAGTCCATAAATTTATGGTACAGCAATGGGTGCAACTCTGTGAAATGTGTGTAAAGACAAAAATGGGTGTGCCAAAACCGGTGGTGACTGCAGTATTACGAACAGGTGTTTTCCAAACTTTCTGTAATGTTTTATAATAAACCAGGGAGAAATGATGGCAGAGGTGAAAGCTCATACCATTTAATGTTGCTGAATATAACAGTTTATAATTCTGGGAGCAAGGTGGCTGTAGAGGATAAGGGCTGATCTGTACACCATGGGACAGTCCACAAACTGCTCCATGGTTGAGGCTTTTTACTCTCGCCTCTGAAATCCTAGATTGGGAGGCTATGAAATGGAAATAGCTCGACAGCAAATAGCATCAGCAGGTACTTCAACAAAAAAGGGAAATTTAAAATGAATGAACTAGGATTGTTTCAACATACCACAGGAAAAAAATAAAAGTTCAAGTAGAGTACCATTGTTCCAAACTTTTGCCGTAAGTTTTCTTTTGAAACTGCTTAGCGTCTATTCTTTGGAACTGGCAGTCAGATAATCATACTTTCTAGGTTGAGTTTGGGTTCCAGAAGCAGTCAGAAGGGATTAAAAATTTTTGTGTGATTTGCCACTTGACTGAATGAAACAAAATTGTCATTTTTTTCTAATCCAAGCAAATGCTTATTAAGTATGGTTTAGATATTTTTATTTTTAGAAAACCTACACAGAGCTAGGGAACTAAATCTTTGGGGCTCCAGAGAAGAGGAATACTAATTTATTCATTAATCTATTTTGTTCAAATAGAGTGAGGCTGTAAAATGCACCTTTTGACTCCCCTCCTTACAAGTCTTTCCCCCCCCCCCCCTTAAAATGGATTTCTATGTACAATTTCATCAGTAGAACTGCTGGCCAAAGGGGCAAATTCTTAAAGGAAAAGTAAGCATATGTCACTAACACATCGTTGTACAGTCCTTCCATTAATAACACTCCTGCCTTTTCCTAAATATATACCAATTTAAGGCAAGCCAGCCTCTCTAGGTGTTCCTTCTCCCTCTCTGGAAGTCCCTTCTCAGTCACACCTGCTCAATTCTCTTCCTTAGTCTCTGTAATGTTAAGACCCTGAAGTGTTCAGTCTTCTGTGTTTTCTCTCTCCTTAGAACAATGCATGCACTCTCCATGTCTTCCTATGACTACAGCCACGCTAATAACCCCAGGAGCCATACTTGTGGGTTTCACTGTCTTTCTGGGCTCCACATTCAAGCATACCATTGCTTCCTGGAGACCTGGAGGTCCCAAAGGAGCCTTCTGCACAAATCAGCTCAATTCTATCGCTCCTCACACTTACTTTTTCCTGCTTTGCAGGATCCCTATCATCAAGTTGTTGCTATTGTTGTTAAGTGCCTGTATAGGTTTTCCAGGTTTGAACCACTGACCTTGCAGCCCAGCGCATTATCCTGCAGAGCCACACCAGGGCTCCTTCTAGAAACCTGGGCATCTTCATGGACCCTTGTTTCTCCTGCTTCTCTCCCTCTCCACGGGGCCAGTACAGTACTACTTCACTTGTGCCATGGATAAGTGCCGCAAATTCCTAAGGGCATTGTTTCTTGTCCCATCATATTACGATTTCCTTTAGAAAACCCTCTCCACTTTCCTTAGGATAAAGTCCAAACCACTAACCGTGACTTACTGGACCCTTGAAAATCTGACCCCTGGGGTCTTCTTCTGCGCCCTTCACAAACTGAGCTCCAGACTGTCTCTGAAGTTCTTGGAAACTGCACTTTTGAAACTTTCAGTCTTTACTGAGCCCGTTCTTTCTGACTATGCTCAATCTTTACCAACCCTCATTGAGACTTCAACTTGGGTCTCCTCGTTAGAGTAAAAGCTTCATGAGAGCAAATGATTGCATCTCTTTTGCTCATTGTTAGCATCGAACAGTCGTCTGGCCAGCAAACAGTAGTTAATTGAATCAAGGCGCTTAATAACCATGTGTGGATATATGGCCATCTCTCTTTTCCCCACTTTTGCTTTACCTTCATTAACGGGATTCCGTGAGGGTTCTTATCCTTGCCGGGAAGCATTCTCAAAAGGGTCCTTTCCTTCACGTCAGGCCAGGCATCCCCAGCCTGGTCGCTAGTAGAATCGCAGGGACCGACAGACGCCCACAGGACTAGGCACTCGCGTCTGAAAAGCGAGGGCGGCACAGAGCACCTTCGTATCTCCTGCTGCCTCCCCAACCCCACGTCCGGGGCCAGCTTTTCAAAAGTCGGCTGTCCAGTTGCCTCGCTAGCCGTCGAGCTCAGCAGCGGCTCGCACTTTCCTTCCCGAAGGTTGATAAAGCGACTCTACCTTAATACAGCCATGGAAGAGAACACCTGGCCCTTTCGGGGCACCGTAGTCCCGGAAAGTGCAAACGAGCCCCGCCCCCACCTCACGCATGCGCAGTGACCCCATTCGGCGTACAGTGTCTCTTAGCAACTGCTTCGAGTCCGCCCGTCGAGGGCGGAGCCTCGGAAGCCACAGAGGGGGGAACTGAGGGGGAAAGTGAGTGAGGCCAATCGGAGATGAGTCCCAGCCGTCATGGGCACGCCTCCTCTAACTGTCGTGACTGCGCAGGCAGCTTTACGGCAGTCAGGGGGTGGGGGCTGCTCGGGGACAGGAGGCGAGGAGGAAGCAACCAACCAACCAAGTCGCCCCCACCCTCTCCCCCCACCCACTCTGGACCTGGTTTACGGCTCCAGGCTCAGGCTCCAGTACGGCTGCTGATTGGCTGCTGAAGGCTTGGTCCCATCCCAGTGACCCCAAAGTGCTGGAGGGAGGGGGCGGGGGTGGCCCAGTGCAAAGTGCATCCCGAAAGCCCCCGGCCCGGAGCCCCCGGGACTGGCACTTTGGACTCTGTAAGACCCAGGACCTCGCCGCCCCGAGACTGCTTGGGTCCCTCCGTAGCTTGGAGCCTCCGGCCCGGAGCGCGACAGTCTCTAGTTCCAAGCCCGAGGACCGGGACTGCCCCCCCCACACTCGAGCCGGGACTTCCTCCCTGCACCCTGCCCCGCGGCTGCCCGGCGACCGGGACCACCGCCCCCAGCCTGCTGAGCTTTCTGAATGCTCCCTGGACTGGGGCCGTGAGACGCCGAGGAGGCTCAGGAACACCCGTGTCTGGCCCTGCCTGGAGTATTTCTTCAATGGAGAAGTTGGTGAGTGTGAAGGAGGCTGAAAGGAGGAAGAGAAACAGCAGCTGAGCGGACAGGTAAAGTCAATAACCTTCCCAGAGGAAGGTGCTGGCTGCAAGGGTCGGAAGGAGGAGAATCACTGTTCCCCCTTGCTTGTCCTTAGCCACTCTGCAGCCCCTTTCTTTGCCCC
>NW_006408702.1:2409052-2434452 GCF_000296735.1 Chrysochloris asiatica
CCCGCCTTCCTCAGTGCCCCCTCCTCCTCGCTCCTGGGGCATTGCACCGCTCACTTATTTCTGTTTTCCAGGCTTGAGCTGGCTGCAGGAAACGAGAGAGAGAAAGAGAGATAGCAGGAAGGGTTCTGCTCACCCAACAGAGAAGGAGCAGGCCGAGTACCTCTAAACCAACCTCTTCTAGAAAGGTACAGAGCACGGCCTTC
Source organism: Chrysochloris asiatica (assembly GCF_000296735.1). Classification (NCBI taxonomy): domain Eukaryota; kingdom Metazoa; phylum Chordata; class Mammalia; order Afrosoricida; family Chrysochloridae; genus Chrysochloris; species Chrysochloris asiatica. The sequence goes on from NW_006408702.1 coordinate 2,409,256, forward strand.
TCCGCCCCATTGTTTATTCCTGGCCCCTACCTCATAAGGCGGTGCTTTATTTTGAGGGTGGGTGCCTGGGGATGAACCATTTCCTAACCCCTAGTTTTTGAGCACAGTAACACTGCCCATGTCCTGATACTTAATCATTGAAAGACAATGACTTTTCTTCTCAAGAGATGTATTTTTCGCCTTTTCTCTCTGTACTGTTTCCCAGCTTTTTTGGGTACACTATGTCATTTACCTTGCTGTGAGGCTTTGAGACCTTTTTGCTGCTCTCCCCCACCCCCTTAGTCTCATAGGAATTCCACAATTCCCTGTTAATTGCTTGTTAATTCTGAATGACTCTCCTTTTTGAATAAACCACAATTCTCGACCCACGCCCCTCCTCTTTGCCCATCACCCTTCCTTGACTTCCATCAAAAGAGCTTTTGCCTTACCTTACTGACAAGGGTTTGGTAGAGGAAGGTAAAGCAATGGGTTGAAAGTTGAGTTGTTGGTGTGTGTTTTTTTTTTTTTTTTTCTGTATGCCTTAATCGTAAAAATGGTATGAAGGCACTATCTGCCCCTGAAGCACTTATGTATAATTAACCTTGGGCTTTTGTGTGTTGTATGAGGCAGATGTGAACAGGCCGTGAAACTATTAAAAGAAGATAAGTAATGCTTGTTATATTTAAGATTTTCTAGAACTCACTACATTTTGCTAGCAAGCATTTGATGCTCAGGAATTTAAAAACAAAAGGATGCTTTTGGTGTGTTTAAAAATCTGGAAATCTTCATGAATAAGATTTGTCATGTTAAAACCCTTAACAGAATTTGCTAGATTTATTTCTTTATTGTAGTGAAAATATACACACCAAAACATTCTCCAATACAACTTTCACATTTATGACTCATTGACCTTGATTATGTTGCTTCTCCTGTGCCACCAAGATTGCTCTGTTCTCCCAAAGTATTCCACCTCAACTAACAAACACTCAATACAAATCTCTCCCTTTAAGCCTCCCCTCCTTCCTACCCACCCACCCTTGATAATCAATTATCATTGGTTTCTATGTATTTCCTTATGTCATATGTTGTTGTTGTTGTTTAGTGCTATCGAGTCGGTTCTGACCCATAGCATCCTGTGTAGGGTTTCTGAGGAGCAGCTGGTGAGCTTGAACCGTGTACCTTGTAGTTCAAACGGCTTTGCTGTCTGGTGCATTAATCCACAGTGCCACCCCAGGACTTCCCATTCTGTGTAGAACCCATATTTTGTTTATCCATTCATTTGTTAGTGGACACTTGAGTTGTTTCCAGATTTTGACTCTTGTGTGTGCAGTGAACAGTGGTGTATAGGTGGAAATATGAGCATCTAATTTATGTGGTCACGTTTCTGCTATATTTTGTTTACTGTTTCTGAAAATGCACAAAAGGTAAGTTTAGTACATTAACATAATTCCTAAAGAGAGTTCAGGAGGAAGGAAATTATACAAGAGTGAATTCCGAAATTGGCCAGTTGACTTACTCTTTGAATACTTAGTTGATATCAAAGTATAAAGTGACTTATTAATCTCTGGGTGATTTTAATATCTTAAATTGTTGATATTTTAGGACAAGAAAGCATGTAAGATGGCAGAAGTCATTAAGAAATCTTTGCTCAGATATACTGGACTTTTCTTCCTTTCATAAAAAGAAATTTGGGTCTTTATTAGCCTGTCTAATTGTCACAACACAATTAAAGATACTTTTAAGGGGTTTCCAAGGGCTTGCATAATTTTAAGACCTGGGACTGGATACCAAATGGGAGGAGAGTATTGTCTACTGAGTAGGGTTTAGAATCAGTATTTACAGATGACTACTCGGTGGTGATAGAGTACTGGGGTGGCGCTGTGAGCTAATGCATCAGATTGCAAAGTCGTTTGAACTGCAAGTTCGGTGATTCAAGCTCACCAGCTGCTCCTTGGAAACCCTATACAGGGTCGCTATTTATCAGAATCGACTCGATGACATTTAACAACAACAACAATATTCCATGGTAACATTTTCAGGACAACCTTTATTTGTGTATTTAGGGAATCAAAGGTAATTGACAGCTTCACTCAGTAATCTACAAAGTGCAAGACTGTAATGTTCAGTATTTAAATATGGAAAGCATCAGAAAGATACTTTGTGATTACTTTCAAAGTTAAAAAAGATGCAAAAATATTTCAAATGTGCTTTTAAAGACTAAATGAGATACTCAATTTCTATTCACATTTTCTTAGATTTTTTTTTTTTCTGATTGACCTTTAACCTTAGGAGGGTTTCATTTCTGAGGTGTCTCCCCCCCATGGTGAGGAAGCTGAGTCTCTGACTAGAGTCAAACCTGTCAAGTCAGCAGAAGACTGCTTTGCCTTGATTTTTTGTTGGTTCCTTCTTACTGCCTAAGTAATATTTCATTGATTCTCTCAGCTTCTAATAGTGTTTCTAAGATTAGGGAATATTTATAAATTGTCAGCATCTGTTATGCTCCTAATATTAGCTGAATGAGAGTATTTGGTAGAAGTTATGCCAAACATTTAAAATACTTACTTTGGGTATTAATTTATCAACACAGCTAGTTAGGCACTTTATATTTTTTCAATATGGCAATTAGCTTTGTGTTAATTCTATTGCCAGTCACATGATTTCAGGGAGGAAAGAAAAGATCATCTAGTCTGTTTGGTAACCAATTTAGATTTTAATCACATAGGGAGAAAAAGAACTGATTTAAACCGAAACTGTTCCATGATGAACCTACTCATGACTCCATGGGAGAAAAGACCCGGAAGGTCTGGAAGATGGTTCTATGCTGTCGAGTCAATTCCCACTCACAGTGACGAGGAGGCACTAAGACACCCCTTAGGTTTCCTAGGCTGAAATCCTTCCCTCTTGACTGGAGCAGATCCCCCAGGCGTTTTCTCCCACAGAGCAGCTAATGGGTTGGAACTCAGCCTTAGAATTTAGCAGTCCATCTCAGAACTCTTGCACCACTACGGTTCCCCTTAAAGATTGTTGTTGTTAAGGGCCGTCTAGTTAGTCCGGCTCATAGTGATCCTGTATGGGGTTTCCAAGGAGTGGCTGGTGAGCTTGAACCATCGACCTTGTAGTTCAAACTGTGGTTTGAACTGTCCAGCGCATTAGCCTGCAGCATCTCACCAGGACTCCCCATAAAGGTGACAGCTTAGGAAGCCCTGTGCAATTGCCGTCATACAGAGTTGCTATGAGTTGGAATCTACTTGAAGGCACACAACAACAGCACAAGGGGATACTGTCAGACATAGGTTAATAGGATGATGGCAGAACTCATAATTTATGATGCTTGTAATTTAAAGTTTTGAGTTTATATCTGTATAAGTGATTTGTAATTTTCCTCTGTTGCCTCATCCAAATCTCATGAAAATTGCTTTTTCCCCTGGAACTTACACGTGACTTACAGATACATTCATTGTACATAATAATTAATCCTCATGTTAGGTAGTGAGGCAGAGTAACTTGGAGGAAATATGAATACCCTTATTTGATTTGGAAGGAGCTCTGGTGGGACAGTGGATAAAGCACTCGGTTGCTAATTGAAAGCTGACCAGTTCGAACTCACCAATAGCTCCTGAGGAGAAAGACGTGGCGGCGCTCTGCTTCCTTAATAGTATCCAACCTTGGAAACCACATGGGGCAGTCTGCTCTGCCCTCCAGGGTCGGTAGGGGTCAGAATCCACTGGATGGTGGCAGTGGGATAGGCTTGGGGGATATTGGATTTGGAACATAAACACTATGTTGACTGTGTTGATACTAAAATAACACTTCTAAATTTATTCTGGGCTCCAAGCTCTTGATACACAAGTAGAGCTCAACAGCACGCATGTCAGCTGTGCTTCACACTCCGATTGGACCTTACGGTGTTTGGTACCGGCCTTTGCACTTCTGTCTGATGAACCATTGGTAGATTTTTCCCTCAGAGCTAAGATCAGAGTAGCTGCTGATTTTATTTTCTGGCCATCCTGTCTCTTTGTTTACTCTGCAAAGAAATGCTTATTTCTTTTTTACATACAAGCTGTTCCCTTCTTTCTAGTTTGTATGAAATCAGAAACCCCATCCTAACTTGCGTCTCTTATTCAAAAATGTGTCAGCTCTTAATGCGAGAAGCCATTAATAACTAATCATTTATGCTAAAGGAAGTTGGGAACGTGTGTTCAGTCAGAATTGGTGAAGTTTATACAAATATTATTTGGGACAGGTCTTATATATATTTTATTGAATGGTTATTTTATTCTTTAAGAACATAGACTTTATAAGCAGTACGAAGCAAGAAGTTTCTGTGTTAACCAAATGATTTAAGTTCGCTTGGCATCAATAGGGAAACTAGTTTTAAGCTAGAGGTTAAATTTAAATGATATGAATTTATGGTTTCTAATATGGGTAAGAGTATAAAAGCTTGGAAGCCTAGATGATGTTCTTTTGAAATCCTCATGTAGAATTGCAAAGATAAATGAACAAAATTTAAACACAATTATTATCATTAGGCAAAAAGGTTTCCCCCCATCGTAGTAATAACACACGTTGGGTACCGTTGTGAAACCGCACTGGTTGGGATACTTATTTTTTCTTTATCTTAACTGTGAAACATGAGGTTGGAATTTGTAAGGATTACTTCCTCAGAGTGGCAAGAGCTCTTGAGTTTGCAAGTCAGTATTTTAAAAGAACTTAACGATGAGCATATATTATTTAGAACATTATACCTCCATCACTGTAGTTCCATGTTTGTTTACTATGGGTGCCATCCGTGAGCTCTCAGATTTGAGACTTGCATCTCCAGAGGGTTGTTGTTCTGTGCCGTGGAGTTGGTTCCGACTCATAGCGACCCTGCACAGGGTTTCCGAGGCTGTCAATCTTTAGGGGAGCAGAAAGCCTCATCTTTCTCCCACGGAACAGCTGGTAGTTTCGAACTGCTGACCCTGAGGTTCGCAGCCCTGTTCGTAACCACTACGCTACCAGAGTTCCTCCTGCGGGTAAAGAGGCGTTTTTTCCATTCTCAGGTCTGCCCATCCCTGGTTTGTCATAGGCACTTGTACGTACCAGTGGATGTTACGTTTTTGTTTCTAACTCACGAGTTGGCTGTTTCCCCATTTGTGCTTATCAGGTGTTTTGTTGTTTTTAAGTGCTGTGGAGTCTAATCCGATTCATAGTGACTCTGTATAGGGTTTCCAAGGAGCAACTGGTGGGTTTGAACCACAGATCTTGCAGTTAGCAGTCCAGCGCTTATCCTGCAGCGCCACACCAGGACTAATATACCAAGAGAAAATTACATGTCTGATGCTTTCGGCTATCAAGGTATTTTGGTAAGAAATCCTTGGCCTCCGTAATGGAAGGCGTTGCAGGTGCCAGGGATCATGTGCACGTTTTCCCTGTGAAGATTGATACCCCTTGTAAAGAAGTCTTCTTAGTTTAAGTCTGTGGGTATTGTTTATAGTGCTTGGTGTGATCAGAACCAGGAAAAATCTTGAAATTTGCAGACTTTGTATTAAAATATTCAGAGGTAGTGCCTGTGGCCTAGCATACAATAGGCATTCATTTGTTTGATTGAAGTAGTACTCAAGAACTTGTGATAATACAAGTTAAAACTGTTGGTGCATTCTTCTTGTTGGAAGCAATAATTTAGTCACTTCTTTTGGGAGGCAGGGAGTCGTGAGGACACTTAGAGGTAATGCCCATTCTAGAAATGAAGATGTACGTGGGAGAGAGACCCAGATATCCTGCTTGGGGATTCTTGAGGCTCACCGGTGAAGGCACAGTTCCGCATGTCAATATACACTTTTAGTTCAGCTCTAGATTCATAGGAAACAAGGTAGTGTAAGATTTCCCATATGCCTCAGACCAGTTTTCCCTCGGTTATTAATATCTTGATTGGTAGGTACAGTTGTCCCAATATTATCAAGTGAAGTCCACAGTTTATTCAAATCTATATACTTTCTGATACCTACTGTCCCTTTTCTGTTACGAGATTCCATCCTGTGTAGCATATTACATTTAGTTGTCATGTGACCCTTTCTGAGAAGTTTCTTGGTTTTGATGACCTTGACGGTTATCAGTCAGGTATTTTGTGGAAGGCCTCTCAGTTGGGTATGTCTGATGTTTCTCTTAGGACTAGGCTGAAGTTAAGGGTTTTGGGGAGAAAGGACCAGAGAGATTGTCATTCTTAACCAAGCGATCTGCATGACCTTAATCACTTAGCTGAGGTAGTGTCTGTCTGCTTCATTCATTTCAAATGACTCTTTTTCTCACCTCTCTACTGTATGCTTTGGAATGAAGTTACTATACAACATCCGTAGTTACAGAGTTATGGTCCGTCTTCTAGAGGGGTGAATAGATACTTCTACATGGAACATTTATCTCTTCTTCCTCATTTATTATTCATTCAAAAATAAGTTTATACAGTTAATTTGTATCAATATGGACTCATTTGTATTTATTTTATAGGCTGCGTTATAGTCCACTGCACTGTTACTTGATTTGCTCCTCAAATTGTTCTAGCTTTGGTCCTCTGATGTACTCTCATCTTTGCAGCACTTTCTGGTATGATATAAGGTACTCCAGGTTTATTTTGTATCTATTCTGCCGTAGTCCTAGAACCAACCATTTCTGTAAGAATGAGTTTGCGTTTTGTAGGAGGTGTTCTGATTATGTCAATTATTATAAATAATTGTAGTTGTTGTTGAGTGCCATCGAGTTGGTTCTGATCCACAGTGACCCTGTATAGGGTTTCCAAGGAGCGGCTGGTGAGCTTGAACCACTGACCTTGCTGTTCAAACCGACGACTTTGCAGTCTGGAGTATTAACCCACAGCGCCACAACAGGCCTCCCATTAGGAATAACAGAAATGATTTCTTCTGTTTGGCGAATCATAGGCATAGCTTGAAATCAGGTTTTATTTCTAAGTGAAAGTTGATAAAGTATTTGATCTTTAGAGAAGTTTGACGAGTTAAAATATGTTATGAAAAGAAGAAAGGGTGCAAATGAACTAATTTGGATTGGTTGAAAATTGTGGTGTGTGGCTGGTAATGCCCCCTATTTCTTTTGTCCATAACACAGTACGTTGCCGGGTGGCACGGCCTTTCCTTGTCCAAAAGTTAAGTGGCAGAGAGCTTCGCATACCCAGTCTCTGGGATGGGGCAACGGCTCTCCCGATAAATAATTCCTAGCGTGATTCTGACGTAAAGTGTGGAAGTCAGATTCCTTATATGTGCTGCCCTTATTCATAATGGAGTGCACATAGCTAGGATTTCATGGCGGAGAGAAAGATATTTTTCTTTAATTGTTAGAAGAGTTTTTTTCAGAACTGATATGGGGAACTGAAATAACTGTTAATGCTTGACCTAGTTTGGTATATAGATAAAAACCAAATCAGTTACTATCAAATCAGGTCTGAGGCATAGTAATTCCGTGTGTTACAGAGTTCAGCTTCTTCATAGGGCTTTCTTGGCTGTATAGTCTTTATGGAAGCCAAGCTCGAGGGCTTGCTGTGGTTGCAGTGTTAGAAAAACCACTTGTGCCCGTCAGGGATGGAGCTGTACGGAAAGGAGCAGTCATTTCAAAGTTAGCGACATGATGGCTTTGGTGTGTGTGAAAAACCAACCTTTAAAGATGCCATCTTACAGTTCATAGAGATTCCCGCTGGGGCCTGGCCACTATACGTGAATACACAGGCAGCAAGTCTAGAAATACTATTTTGAAAAGAAGAATCTACTTGCATCCAGAATCCAGATGCGTATATTTTATCCCTTGTTTTCTCTAGTTTAAAAAAACTGCCTTTTCAATAAAATAAATACTACCTTAAAGGAGCTCTGGTAGCGTAGTGGTCATGAGTTGGGCTTCTAACCTCAAAGTCTGCAGTTCGAAGCTACCAGCTGTTCCATGGGAGGAAGATGAGGCTTTCTGCTCCCATAAAGATTTACAGCCTCGGAAACCTGGCGCAGGGTCTCTATGAGTCAGAATCGACTCCATGGCACACCACCACCACCAGTATGCCTGAGGGAGTTCAGGTGTGGTACTTTGGGTTAATGCAGTGAACTACAAAGTCGGCTTGAACCGCAGGGTCTGTGGTTCAAGCTCACCAGTCGCTCCTTGGAAACCCTGTTAGGATCATCCCTATGGGTTGGAACCAACTTGATGGCATTTAAGGACAACAACAGTATGCCTGTTGGCTGGACGCTCCGTACCCCATCTTTAGGGGTGAAATGTAAGCACATTGAAGGGTAGACTGCCCAGCAGCTATGATTATGATTTGTAGGAATTTTCCTTTGACAGTTGTTTTCCTTGACTTCAGATTGAGAAAGCTCGCCTGCTCTGTAGTGTGGCTACACACTGAGCTGAGTACCCGCTGTCCACGATGCTCTATGCGCACAATGGTTATTAGGCAGCGTCTATATCACAAGAAAGGAAACGCTACCATAAGGTAAGTTTTAGAACTGGATTCAGAGTCATCTCTGCTCTTCTGAGAGGAAAAAAATAACAATTTAGCTTTTACTTTTCTCTGTTATATCTACTGATCTACACTAAGTACAACACTGAAAAAAATCCAGGTTTGTTTTGATATTGTTTGAATTATTTTTTCTTGCATGGTAGATGTCATTTAAGTGCTCAGACAATCATTAAAAAAGTTCTTCTAAAGGCGATTGCTATGAGCATCTACTAATAGTTTTCATTAATTCTGTCTGGTGATCATCAGCATTTCTTCTTATGGCATTAAAAAAATAAACCAATTCATAGGGGTTCTTGGGTTTGACATTTCTAAGACAAGAGTCTTAATTTTAGTGTCAGTTGAAAAAGTGAATGGATGGGGAAAGTCATGTTCATTAAGAACACCAATTATGATACATTTCACAGCTTGTCCCAAATTCTTAAATAGCCTGAAAGTCAGTCAATAGTGATTGGGGCCTAATCACTTAATAGCGATATCTCCTTGAAAATCCTGCCCTTCTGAACAAGCTTAATGCACACGATTCTGAAGAGTCACATTGTTATTGTTACGTGCTGTCGAGTTGGTTCTAACCCAGAGCGACCCTGTATAGAGTTTCCAGGAGCGGCTGGTGAGCTTGAACCACTGACCTTACAGTTCAAATGCCTTTGCAATCCAGTGCATTAACACACAGTGCCACAGCGGGACTCCAGGATTCACATGGTGAACAGCTATGATTACTTACAGGAGGCAGACAAGCACACCAGAGCAGTTCGTATCCATTGTTGAATCAGTTCTACCATGACTCAAAAAGGCTGTCCTGGTGAAAGTGATGACGTCCACGCATAGTCCACTTTGTACCAGAGACTGTCCGTCCCTGGTTTTGTAGGCTTAGTTAAGGTAGGAGGCAAAACTTACATGTGCTTCACCAAGCACCGTAGCTGAAGAGCTCTGCAAGTTCACTCCGCCAGCTGTTTTCTGTCCCCAGTGCCCACACGACACACACACTTGCTACACAGAGTACAGTGTAGATCACTAAGGAAGGGTGGTGGTCAGACACTTGGGTGCCTAACTTGTAACTGTATGTCTTTAACTGCACTGCATGTTTAGACAAATCATTAGGCCCAGTAGGGGTGGGGAGTGGTGGCTTGATTTGAAGCCTAAAGCTGTTGGTAAGAGCAGGAGTGGGGAAGACCATCTCCGGGCTCTTTGAAAGGATTGCTTCCTCACACAAATCATCAGGAAACCTCGTTTCTCAACTTTCTCTGAGGGAATAGCTATTTGTAGCATTCAGCTGCTATTTTTAAACTATGCCATGTAAGTTGTTGCTGTTAAGTGGTGGTGAGTCCTTCAGACTTGTAGCCACCCTGTATAGGGTTCCAAGGAGCAGCTGGTGGGTTTGAACTGCCAGCCTTGCGGTTAGCAGCCCAGTTCTTGTCCTGTGGCACCACACCAGGATATGCACACACATACAAGGTGTAACTTGACACCAATTCAATTTAAATTTTTCTTACATTCATGAAGGAGATCTCATTTTATATTGGATTTGAGTATATCCCTCTTTTGTGCAGACACCATTTTCTATGTGTAAAACAACATTAAGACATTTGATTGTACATTTTAAGCTGTGAGGATTTGACCTAAACTACACTGTATAATATGTAATAGGAAATTCTGCAACATCACTTATTATTGGTAACAAAGATTACCAGGAGATGTCTAACCTCCGTATGAGAACAAAATGTCTTAAGAGGGTGTTATTTTTTTTTTTTTTAGGAATGGAGGCTACTAATTAAGATGACTCTAATCTAGTCTTCAAAATTAGCCCAGATAAAAATGGCTTTCTAGAAGCATTTTTTACATGTTAGTTTAAATTTCTTTCTCTATTTAAAAGCTTTTAAAAACTCAACAAAACATTTTTTTTGTGTACACACACCTATAAGGTGCAAATGCCCACCAATTCAATCGAGACCTCACGTATTTGTACAAAGGATATCTCCTTTTACATTGGATTTGGGTACTCACCTCCGACTCACAGCGGCCCTGTGCACAACACAATGAAACTTGGTCCCGTTCTTCATCATCCTCACGGTTGCTAGGCTTGAGCCCAGTGCTGCTGCCATTCTGCCAATCCCTCTTGTTGTGGGTCTTCCTCTATTTCACTGATGTTACCAAGTCCACTTTACCAAGCATGATGTCCTTCCTCTAGGGACTGGTCCCGCCTGATAATATGAACAAAGTATAGGAGATGAAGTCTGGCCATCCTGGCTTTTAGGGAGCATTCTGGCTGGACTTCCTCCAACACATTTGTTAGTTTTTCTTGCAGTCCGTGGTACTTTCAATATTCTTCTCCAGCACTATCACGCAAATGCATCGCTTCTTCTGCAGTCTTCCTTAATTATTGTCCCAACTTTCACATGCATGTGAGACGATTGAAAATCCATGTTTTTGGGTCAGGTGTACCTTAGTTTTCAAACTGTGACATTTTTGCTCTTGAACACTTTAAAAGGCCTTGTGCAATAGATTTGCCTAAGGCAATACGTCATTTGATCTCTTGACTGCTGCTTCCATGAGTGTTGATAGTGTATCCAAGAAGAATGAAGTCCTTGACAACTTCAATCTTTTCTCCATTGATAAGAATGATGTTTATTGGTCCAGTGGTGAGGATTTTTGTTTTCTTTACATTGAGATGTAATCCATACCGAAGGCTGTGCTCTTTGATCTTCATAAGTAAATATTTCAAGTCCTCTTCACTTTCAGCAAGCAAGGTTGTATCATCTGCATATCGCAGGTTGTTAATGAGTCTTCCTCCAATCCTGATGCCACGTTTTTCTTCATAGAACTCAGCTTCTCGTATTATTTGCTCAGCATACAGGTTGAATAAGTATGGTGAAAGAATACAACCCTGTCGCACACCTTTCCCAATTTTAAAACATTCAGTGTTCCCATGTTCTGTTTGAACAACTGCCTCTTGGTCCAGGTACAGATTCCTCATGAGCACAATTAAGTGTTCCGGAATACTCATACTTTGCAGTGTTGTCCATAGCTTGTCATGATCCACACAATTGAAAGCCTTTGCGTAGTCAATAAAGCACAGGTAAACATCTTTCTGATATTCTCTGCTTTCAGCCAAGATCCATCAGACATCAGCAATGATATCCCTTGTTCCACGGCCTCTTCTGAATCTGACTTGAACCTCTGGAAGTTCTCTGTCAATGTATGATTATAGCCGTTTCTGTATTACTGTTAGTAAAACTTTATTTGCACGGGACATCAAAGAGATTGTCTGATGAGTTCCGCATTCTGTTGGGTCACCTCTCTTTGGAATGGGCACAAATACGAATGTCTTCCAATCAGTCAGTCCGATAGTTGTCTTCCAAATTTCTTGGCAGAGATGAGTGGGTGCCTCCTGTGCCGCCTCACTTTCTTGAAAGATTTCAATTTTTATTACATCAATAAATAATAAATAAGGAGCAGCATCAGTAAAGCTGCTCCTTAGAAACCCTATATAGGGTCTCTAGGAGTTGGAACCGATTTGACAGCACTTAACAACAGTAACTTTGAATATATGTAGAGTACACCATTTGGAAAATAAATTAGAAAAGTGAAAGAGGATATGGTATCAAGGTACTAAAGCAGGAGACTAGAAAGAGCAACAGAAATAAGCAAAAGAAAGGTGAATAAAATCTAAACATTGGCTCTAATTTACTTAGCCTCTCCCATTCCTTTTCCTCTCTCTACCACCCATATCCCTAACTGTCCACCTGTGGACTGAAAACAAATAAAATGTATCTGAACTGCTTGGAATCCTGGTGTGGCATGGTAGAATAAGCCCTAGACTGCTAACCTAAAGGTGGGTCATTCAAACCCACCAGCCACTCCTTGGAAACCTTAGTGTGATGCCCTAGGATAAGCACTGGACAGCAAGGTCTGCAGTTCAAACGCTCACCAGCCGCTCCTTGGACACCCCTTTACACAGGTAGCTGTGAGTTGACACTGACTTGACAGTACTTAACAATAAGAAAAATTGAAATACTTTAAAACAAAACCAAAACCTCACTGTCAGGGATCTTTAGGAAGTATTGGGTGGTGCAGATGGGTGAGTGGTTGGCTACTAACTGAAAGGTTGGTGATTCCTATCTACCCAGAGGCACCTCAGCGGACAGACCTGGTGATCTACCTCCGGAAGGTCCCTGTCACTGAACACCTCATGGGCACAGTGCTCCTTTGAGGCACATGGGCTCATCGCCGTGAGTCAGCAACTGGTTAGTGCTCACAGTCTATGATCTGTAGATCTGATATTCACACTTGTAAACTCACATCTATGGTAGAATTCTTGAACGGTTTCTAATCAGCTTCCTTAGTGAAGCATCCAGTATATCAAAATGTCTGAATGGGGACTCCTCTAATTCCTCTGTTGCTCCCCATAATTTTAACTGCCTAGTTGCTGCTGCTGTTAGGGCCATGTGGTCCGTTCTGACTCGCTGTGACCCTATGCACAGCAGAAGGCAGAAAGACTGTGTGGTCCTACGCCGTCCTTTGAATTGTTGCTACACTTGAGTCCATCACTGCTGCCCCTGTGCCAGTCCATCTCACAGGTTTTTCTCGTTGTCAAATTGACCTTCCACTTTACCAGGCACGATGTCTTTCTCCAGGGACTGGTCCCTTCTGATAACATCTGAAGCATCACCCCCTTTTAAAAAACAATTGTCATTTAAAATATGGTGCTGTACTCATGTTACCAGAGTCCTGGTGTGGTGCTGTAGGAGGAGCCCTGGACTGCTAACTACACGGTGGTTCAAACTCATCCGCTGCTCTTTAGAAGCCCAATAGCAGGGTTGCTATGAGTCATAAGGTGTTTGTTGGGGGTTTTCAGAAGGCCACAAGAGAGATTTCATTTTAGAGATTTAAACTGTGTCTCTGAAATTATTCATAATCGTTGGGAAATTGCTTAAAGTTTTTATCTTAATATGTAAGGAGGCTTCTAAGAGTTCATGGAAAAATGGAATTGAAAGATAATGGAATTTTTCACAAACTTTATGAAGTCCCCCCTCAAACTTTATTAGTTATAATATGAGCTATTATTACTAAGGTTTGTGTGATTAACAATGAAAACCGCTTTGCTGTGTAATGGGCACAGGACTAGTTACTCTACAGTAGATTTCATGTGCTCTCCCCATACAGATTGATCTCTTGACCTAATGAAGCCTTGGTAAAGCGAGGACTCAGCTAGGATGTTACACCACCATTGTCGAAGGAACCCTGAGCTCCAGGAAGAATTGCAGATTCAGGCTGCCGTGGCTGCTGGGGACGTTCACACCGTCCGGAAGATGTTAGAGCAAGGTTATTCTCCAAACGGCCGAGATGCTAATGGCTGGACCCTGCTTCATTTCTCTGCAGCAAGGGGAAAAGAGAGATGTGTCCGAGTATTTCTAGAACACGGAGGTGAGTTTGCTAGAAGCAAGTCCTTTTCCCCAAGTGGAAACGTAAAATTCAGTTGTATTTCATTTATGTGTGCGTGACATTTTCAATGCTGCTTTTTCAGTAATACTCAACATCTTTTTCTTGTGAAAATTTTATATATTACCCTGAATCTTGCTTAAAACCAGATTGTGTGAAAGATTAGTTTGGTACATGCATCCTTTTTAAAAACGTCTCCTCTAAATGGTGCCATGGAATCTTGGTGTGGCGCTGTGTGGTAAAGAAAGCACTGGACTATAAGGTTGGTTTGGAAACCCTGTGCAGGATCGCGATGAGTTAACTCCATGGCATTTCACAGCACCACAGCATGTGGCGCCATAGGATAAGCAGTCCATCTCAAGGTCGGTGTGAACCACAGGGTCGGTGGTTCAAACTCACCAGCCACTCCTTGAAGACGCTATATAGAGTTGCTATGAGTCAGAACTCACTTGCTGGCACTTTAAAACAACAACAACATAGCTGGTTAATATGAAGTCAGAGTTCTCCTTCTATCCCCACTAATCAACCCTGCCTAGATTTGCTTGGTAGCTATTCTTGCCAAGTCCTAGTGGCTGTGATACCCAGAATTACACAGTGGGACACGCTGTCCTTGTTGGTGGGTTACTCAAGCAGATCCACGTAGTCTGTCTAAACATCATTACTCTGACAGTACCTTAGCCTGGAAATGTACCACTTTTTGTTTTCTTTTGAAGCTTTCTTATATTCTTACTGTTTTAGACGACTAACCGTTTCCAGAATTGCACACAGTTTCTAGGTGTTATACAGAAAGTGGTTATCTGAAGTTTTAATTTTTGTGTACCATAGCGGTTACAAGTTGGACTACTGACTTCAAGGACAGCAGTTTGAAACTACCAGCTATTCCGTGAGAGTAAGATTTACAGCCTCAAAAACCCTACACAGGGTCTCTGTGAGTTGGAACTGACTCCACAGTACGTAATCAAGCACTCAGTGACGCCTTGGTGGAGCTGTGGTTAAAGCACTTGGCTGCTAATTGATAGATTGACAGTTCTAACCCACCACAACTGGTTGGCTGAAGAAAGATTGTAGCAGTCTGCTTCTGTGATGATTTGTTGTTAAGTGTCATCGAGTGGTTTCCGACTCATAGTAACCCTCTATAGGGTTTCTGAGGAGGAGTTGGTGGGTTTGAACCACCTACCTTGCAGTTCAAGCTGACCTTATGGTCCAGTGCATATCCTACAGTGCCACACCAGCCTCTCCTCGGAAACCCGAAGGGCCAGTTCTGAGTTCTAGTTTGTCTCCGATCCTGTGAGTCAAAATCGACTCAGTAACAGTGGCGTTTTATTTTGTGATGTATGTGTGTGCATAGAAACACAGTCACAGACACATATGTACGTGTGTGTGCCATACAAACCTTCCTTTGATACTTTGTTTTTGCTTGAAAAAAAATTTATGCTCATTAATTATTTAAACTAGTTTGTCCTATACATGAATTTGCTTTTCTTCCCAGCTGAATTACAACTAATTATTCCTTTTATAATTATGGAGCAAAGCAGCTTCATTGGAGTTCAGTTTTTCATATGCCATAATAGATCCTGAATCTTTCATTAAAGTTATTCATTTTATTTCTAGACTCCGTTTTATCGTAAGGAGAACCAAACATACTTGCATCCTGAAGTACATAGAGTATTAGACATTTCACAGTTCAATGAGGGTCATATGAATTAGGTGGACATCTGGATACTATGGATGTGACCACAAACTAATTATAGGGTGGTGCTAGACCGGATGTGGCAGGGCCAGCCCCAAGGTGGCAGTGAAGTGCCAGGGCTAGTTGACTGTGGAGAGGCTCCAGTTGTCTGTCTTCCTCCCTGCCTGCCACTCAGGCTCATGCGTCATTTCTCCCTAGAACTCGAAGTATCATCAGACCCTCTTTTCTGAAGGAGGAGTGTGTAAAAGGAAAACCAGGAAAACATCTGACGAAACTAAACGGTGCAGAGAGAATCAGAACACTTAAAAGTTTGGCAATGCTTCACAAAACTAAGACCAGAGTCAGAACTCAGCAGTTTTTATATTGCACTGGTACTGCCTTCTCTTCTGCCGTATAACAAAACAGTAAACTTTTTTATTTTTAATAATATATATTGTTGTTGTTAAGTGCCATCAAGTCGGTTCTAAGTACCATCGAGTCGGTTCTGACCCATAGCAACCCCTGAACAGGGTTTCTGAAGCTGTAAATCTTTGCGGGAGCAGAAATCCTTATCTTTCTCCCACGGAGCAGCTAGTTTTTTCAAACTGCTGACCTTGTGGTTCACAGCCTGATTTGTAACCACTACGCTACCAGAGCTCCTGAATAATATGTATTGTTATATTATATATATATATATATGTTGTTGTTGTTAAGTGCCGTCGAGTCGGGTCCGACCCATAGCGACCCTGTACAGGGTTTCCGAGGGTGTAAATCCTTACGGGAGTAGAAAGCCTCATCTTTCTCCCGCGGAGCGGCTGGTAGTTTCGAACCGCTGACCTTAAGGTTCGCAGCCCGATTCGTAACCACTACGCTACCAGAGCTCCTTTATATATATATATATATGTGTAATAGTTTGTTTTTTGGTGAAAGACACTGCAGACCTCATTCCCATTCAGCAGTTTGTGGACCGTAAGTTCAGTGGCACTGTTGCTGCTTCCTTCACATGGTTTGTCACCTTCTAGCTGTTTCTCTCCCATTCACGTAAGTAAACTCCATGCACCCCAACCTCTCACTTGCCTTTAAAATAGCCGCTGCTCATTTGGTCTCAGATAGATGATTTTTGTTTTTTTGAATGTAATACCCCAGGTGATAATCCTTACTTTTTGAGATAAACTGTTACTTAGTTTAAAGCTGACTTCAGGGCATGCTTTTTAAGATTTGAAGAGCAATCTCAAGGCCATAGTCTCAGTCCCCTCCAGCCTCAGCAGGTCGTCTTGAGTCTGGATTCCTTAAGACTATAACTCTGGGTTCCACATTTTTGTCCCGTTTTATCAGGATCCATCTCTTGTGTCTCTGATCAGAATGTTTGATAGTGGTAGTCGGCACTCTAGTTTTCGGATCTTAAGTTAGAGGAGGCCATTTGTCCATGTAGAAAATCAATCCTGTAGTCTGTTCCTTCTCTGACTCTTAGGCTTCCTTCTTTCTGGTTTTCCAGATAGACATGTAGCAATAGTTGTGTGTTAGCCACACTTTTTAAAACTTTAATTAAGAATAAACCAATTCAGTTCCTCAGCATACATAATTTTGTCTTTTTTTTTTAATGTTTTACTGTGAATTAAGTGATAGTTTACATGGGAGAACATTAGTTTTACGTTCATCCTATCATATATTGTTTCATTGCCATGGTTACAGTCTCCTCCATGCATCATCAACCAAACCAAGGGTATACCCTGCAAGCCTGCCCCCAGTCATCAGCACACAGCCCCTCTCCCTCTCTGGATCTCAAGTCCTCAGCTGCTCCATCGCTCCATGTCATCGTCTCTGCCTCCATCTCAGGCATCACTGCTTCTCTGGGTAGGGTCCCGCTCTCAGCTCTTATCCCCTTCATGGACCCTAGGGACCTCTGCTCCTAGACTGAAAAGTTAATCACTCCTCTCCTTGCTACAAAATGTCTACCTTTACATTTCCAACCCTCACAATCAGTGCTGGTAACAGTTACTCACTATTGTATCTTAAGAGACCTATCCACATTTCCTTTCATCAGCCCCGCCCACATAGATTGACTACTACTCAGTGGAGATTCTACCTTCCTCCAGGCCCTCTGGATCTAGATTCCCTCTTGAAAGCTTGTAAGCCCATCACTTCTTGACTTTGTAGCCGCCCCCCCCCCCCCCCCCCCCATTTTGGGTAGCCAATGCCCAAGTTGTCCATTCCTGTCTACTCTGTGTATGGAGGGGATGGGAATGATCCTCGCTGTAAAGATTTGTTACCTCTTTTGAGCTACTGCATCTATAGGTGTAAGTCAAGCTCATCAAATTGTAACAGATTACTCTTTTGTTCCTCTTCTTTCTTCTTCTAATTGAGCTCTGATCATCCAGTCATTAAAGCCAGGTCAAGTGGATATTATATACAAGTGTGGGTGTTCTTGTGCATATGCCTTCTCTTCTGATCAGCTGGATGCTTCATTCTCCACTCTAGTCCTCTGTGGCCATGTCACTGGATTTTGTCTTCTTAACAAGCAAAAATCCTGAAAAAAAAAAAGACAAAACCACATTCACCTTTGGTTAGCTCCCAATTCTGCTCTGTCTGACCCTGCCCAAGAGTAATTCGTGTGATTTTGGTGTTTTATCGCTAGAGCATTTCCTAATCCTTTTGCATGTACGCTTAAGAAAAATGTGGTATTGTAGTGTGTGTTTGGAGTTGTGGTGTTACACTGTGGGTTAATGTGCCAGACGGCAAAGCCATTTGAACTGCCAGGTCGGCGGTTCAAGCTCACCAGCCACTCCTCGGAAACCCTATACAGAGTTGCTATGGGTCAGAACCGACTCGATGGCACTTAACAACAACAACAGTGTGTGTTTGTTTTGAGCATAAATACCACTGACTGTATTAGTTTATAACTCTTGTGTTTTATGCAACACAAATGACTTGAAGATTTTTTTTATCAAGGACTGGCAGAAATATATTCTGTGAAAGAGCAAATAGTAAATATCTTAGTCTTTAGGAGCCACAGATAACATGGTAAACGAAGGAGTGTGCTTGTACAAAATCAGGTGAGGGCCACCGATGATGAACCTTGTTATATACATATTTACATAATATATTTATACGTATACATGTGTTCACTAATTTATATACCTTTGGTGGTGGTTTTGTGCTGTGGAGTCGGTTCCAACTCATAGCGACCCTGTACAGGGTTTCCGAGGCTGTAAATCTTTACCGGGAGCAGTAAACCTAATCTTTTCTCACACGGAGCAGCTGGTAGTTTCAACCTGCTAACCTGAGGTTAGCAGCCCGACTTGTAACCACTACAATACCAGAGAGCTCCTGTATTGAAATATAATTTGCATGCAAACCACTCGTTTAAAGTACACAATTTTAATTGGAGTATACTCAAAAAGGTGAAGAGTATTTTCAGAGACTACTTGAATATTCAGTTTGATATCCATCATCACAATCCATTTTAGAACATTGTCATTAGTCCAAAAAGAAACCCCCACACCTGTTCTGTGTGACCACCATGCTTTATAAGCGCTGAATGCCGTATTTATCAGTATGGATGTATTAGCATTTGGTCAGTCATTCTCGAGTTTTGTTTTGTTTTGTTTGGGTCGTTTTTAAGAAAGACTAAAATTCTCTCCGTGAAGATATTACTCTCTATTTCTGAGATAATAATGCCTACATACCTGGCTAAAAACCAAATTAAAGGTGTTAGAGCTGGGTCACTGAGAGCAAAATGCCTGCTCTCTAGTCCCAGCCCCTGAGCCCGCTTTGCAGAGGAAGCCGCTTTTATCTGCAGAGACCCTCTCTACATAGCTCCTTCACCTTCTACGTGCTCTCCCCTTTTACTCTGTTCTGTAATTTGATTTTTTGCTGTCACATAACAGTTTAGCATACTGGTACTTTGTTGTCAGCATATGAATTTTTTCAGATGCCATTTTATGCCGTAACCAGGCATCTATTCTCGGA
Organism: Chrysochloris asiatica; assembly: GCF_000296735.1. NCBI lineage: Eukaryota > Metazoa > Chordata > Mammalia > Afrosoricida > Chrysochloridae > Chrysochloris > Chrysochloris asiatica. Next base: position 2,428,794 of record NW_006408702.1, read on the forward strand.
CATTTCGGTTTTCATATTTCTGCTACTAGGAAGTCTTAGAAAAATGCCCTTGGAAACCTTATACAGGGTCACAATGAGTCCGGTCCAACTTGATGACAGTTAACAACCATAGACATATTTTTGGAGTCCTGGTGTGGTGCTGTAGGTTCAGCACTGAACCACAAGTTGGCAGTTCAAACTCACCAGCCGCTGTTCGGAAATCCTACTCAGGGTCGCTATGAGTCCACACTGACTCGATGGCACCTAACGAAAATGTGCGTCTTTCTACATATACAAGAGTTTGTCTATTGGATAATTCCTACAAGGCCCATTGCCAAATCAGAGATGTACTGATTTTCTGATGAATTTGGGCAGATTGTTTTCTAAAGTGGTTGTCATTGCTACATCCTACCGACCAGGTAGGGTAATGTCCACTTCCCTTCCTGTCCCTGTCGTGCGTTACTAGCTAGTTAGCTTTTCTGCTGTGCTGGCCTCTCTGGTTTTTAATTGCAAAGATGACGTTTACAGGTAACAGTATTGGGAGACTGTTGTTTATTTCATTGATTTATAGAAATTGTCCTATATGTTCTGCTTTGTTTGTTAAGTATATGTTGCAACATCTTGCAATTTGTATCCTTTTCATAGACTTGATATTACTTGTGTGGCTAGTGAACAGAAGACAGCATTTTGGTGAATTTTATTCGTTTGGTTTGTGCTTTTGTACACTTATTAGAAAGTGATCATACCCTAAGGCCATTATATTTTCTTCCAAAAAGCTTTATGGGATTTAGACCTTTAGTCTATTAACATATCTTAACTTGATTTTTGTGTATACTATGAGGTGGTAAAGGAGCTGTGGTAGCTGTAAAACTACCTGCTAAACTCAAGGTTGGCAGTTCAAAACTACCAGCTGTTCTGCGGGAGTAAGATGAGGCTTTCTGCTCCCGTAAAGATTTACAGCCTCGGAAACCCTTTACAGGGTCGCTATGAGTCGGAACCGACTCCATGGTACTTAACAACAACAACAACATGAGGTGGTAAAGGAACTCTGGTAGCATAGTGGTTACAAATCGGGCTGCTAACCTCAAGGTCAGCAGTTTGAAACTACCAGCTGTTTCATGGGAGAAAGATGAGGTGTTCTGCTCCCGTAAAGATTGACAGCCTCAGAAACCCTGGGCAGGGTCACTAGGAGTCGGAATCGACTGTACTGCACATCACTGCTGCTGCCACAAGGCGGTAGGGGTGCAATTTCATTTTCTTTCCATAAGGATTGTCAACATCATTCCTTCTTGCCTCTTTGCTGTGCACAACCACACGTCAAGTTTTCATGCTTTTTGCTTATTTGATTCCGTTGTCCGATTATAGTCCCTGGGCTGTATAAAAAAACAACACTAAACCCAATGCAACTGAGTTGATTCTGACTTTGACAGACTCCACTTGGTGCAGAGTAGAACTGCTCCACAGGGTGGTCTTGACTGTAATCTTTTCAGAAGCTCATTGCCAGACCTTGCTTTGGTGGTGCCACACTGGGTAGATTAGAACTGCCAAACTTTAGGTTAGTAGACAAGTAGAAACCGTTGGTGCCACTCAGGGAGCTTTAGACCGATAGAAGACTTTTTAGTACTTTTGCGCTATAACACTTCTTGATACCTGGTTGGGAGTCTACATTCTCGCTTGTTTATTTAGGGTGTCTTGGCTCTTCTTGGCTCTTTGCACTTCTGTGTAAAACAACTAAAAAGAAAATGTTGGCACAGCCCTTCATTTGTTATTATTATTATTTTTTAAAAGCTTTTATTGTGAATTGAGTGAAGATTTACTGGGCAGATCATCAGGTTTATATTCACCAAATCATGCAATGCTTGCAGTCCCCTCCATGCACCATCAGCTAACAGTATTTATTTCGATTACATTTTTTTGATGTACATGAACCACATTGAAAATATGTATTCACTTAAATGTCCAAAGAGCACATTTTGCAAGCCAGCCTGCTGCCCACAGACACACACTGCCTTTGTTAGTCCATGGCCTCTCATCATCCTCTGCTGCTCTGTCTCTCTATGCCATTGTCTCTGACACCATCTCTGTTGTCCCCATTTTTCTGATTAAGATCCCTCACTCCTCTCATGTTCCCTCTTGATGGTCCTAGGGCCCTTTGTTCCTGAAATGACAGATTAACTGCTCCATCCTTTTAGTTACACCTTTTCTACTACGTTTGCAGTTGTGACACTCGCCATTAAGCCCGAAAACGATTACTTACAGTTGAATCATAAAATCCTATCACCATATCACCAGACCTATCTGGACAAGAGGAAACCTGTTTGTTCAGTGGGGATTTTATCTTAACCTGCCTCGTTCTGACTCTTAAGTACCATCATAAAAGCTTGTAAGCCAGTTACTTTGTGCCTTTATAGCCCCCCCAATTTCTATGGCCTAAGTCTTAAGTTGCCTGTCCCTATTAGCCCGGTGTACTGAGGAGGCAAGAACCCTTCCCTGTCGGTTGGAAGTTTGGGCAACTTCATCCATAAGTAAAGGTCCAGTTCATCAAGTTGTAGCAATTAACTTGCTCCTTGCGTCAAACTTCTTTATTTTCATCTGAACGACTTCTGGTCAACAAGCCATCCGTGCTAGGGTGCTGTCTGTAAGTTTGGGAGTTTTTGCACACCTTCCCCCTACTTCAGACCAGCTGGCTGCTTCGCTCTTAACTCTACCCGCAGTGGCTAGGTCAGTGTTGTTGGGCTCAGGAGTTCACATGTCTCTCTGATCTTCAAACCAACCAGCCCTTCCTCTTCTCTCTCTCATCTCAAGGTCTTTGGGTGTCTATGGAACATGGCCAGACTCAGCCCGTGTCTTCATTGCTGTATTTCCTCCCTTGCCACACACAAGTTGACCAGGGTGGTTGCCAGCTAACCTTCAAGACTGTTCGAGTTTTCTCTTTGAGTTTCAGTCTTAGAAGGGGGTTTAGCCTGCTGGGCTGACTTTTCTTGCCTTGATGGGTCTAAGGCAGGAAAGCTTGCTTGATATTATCACAGCCAAACATCCCTGCCTGCCTACCCCCCCCCCCCCCCCCCTTTCTTTTAATAAGTATCTTGTCTTCCTCTAGCCATTCCGGGATGGTCTGCATGTCTTTTCAATTGGGAATGTCCCACCTCAGAAGGTCCTGGATGGGGCTCAGGATTCCACAAAGGCTTATAAGAAGCCTATTTCACAGGGCACATTCTAGTATCCTAGGCTGAAGACCGACTTAACAAGCTTTCTGTAATCATATTTCCCAATATTCCTTTCTATCCCACTTAAATTCTGTATTACAGTGATAGGCAGGGGAGACCAATATTCACAAAACGGTCAAATTACCATAATTTCCCTCCTTTACCCATTCAGACCATGTCTCTATCCCTATATCACAGAGGCCTGTGGGTCCCTAGCTGTGCTTACATCCTAACCTACCGCTATCCCATTTAGCCCACGCAAAGCTCCCTTAGTCTTCTCTTCTCATCCCCCTTCATTAGCTCCTTCCCTTGGTTCATTGCCCTCCGCGTCACTAGAGCTATCCTGAGTCTGTTGCCTAACCCGGGAGTTACTGTCCTCTTTTTTCCCACCCCTGGTAACCCTCAAAGAATTGTTCTTTTAGTATGGAAATCTTTTCTTAATGTACCAAAGTTTGTTTATCCATTCTTCCACTGATGGGCACTTTGGCTCTCTTCATCTTTTTGCTGTTGTGAGTAGTACTGCTATGAACATTGGTGTGCATATATCTACTCGTGTTGTGGCTCATATTTCTTGTGGATATATACCAAGTAGAGAATTGCTGGATCATAAAGTATTTTTGTGTTTCCAACTTTCTGAGGAAGCGCCATGACATTTTCTAGAGTGGTTGAACCATTTTACAGTCCCACCAGCAATGTAGGAGGGTCTCAGTCTCTCCACACACTCACCGCATTTTTTGTCCTCTGCTTTTTTGAACTTCACTGTTATTTCTGGTGTGAGATGATATCTTGTTGTTTTGATTTGTATCTCTAATGACTAAGGAGCTTTGGTAGCATAGTGGTTAGGAATCGGACTGCTAACCTCAGGGTCAGCAGTTTCAAACTACCAGCTGTTTCGCAGGAGAAAGATGAGGCTTTCTGCTCCCATAAAGATTTACAGCCTCGGAAACCCTGTGCAGGGTCACTATGAGTCGGAACCGACTTCACAGCACATAACCACTACCACCAAAATGACTAATGGGAGTCCGGGTGTGGCACTGTGGGTTAATGCACTAGACTGCAAAGCTGTTTGATCTGCAAGATCAGTGGTTCAAGCTCACCAGCTGCTCCTTGGAAACCCTATACAGGGTCGCTATGGGGTCAGAACCGACTCAATGGCACTTAACATGATCATAAACATTTTTTTATATGTTTGTTGGCTGCCCAAATGCCCTCCTTGGTGAAGTGTCTGTTCATGTCCTGTGCCCGGTTTTTAGTTCGTTTTTTGTCTTTTTCTCGTAGAGGTGTTGTAGTTTCCTGTGGATTTTAGAAATTAGTCCCTTGTCCGATATGTCATTGAGAAAAAAATTTTCCCAGTCTGTGTGGGCTTCTTTTTATTCTTTTGGTGAATTGCTTTGATGCACATACGTTTCTAAATTTTAGTTTGTCCCAGTTACCTGTTTTGTCCTTTATGGTTTGTGTGGGTTTTGCCATGGTTGATAATCTATGTATGCCATGAATTAGAGCCCTTAAGTTTGTCCTGATTTTTTCACTGATGATCTTTATAGTTTTGGGACATTTGTTACCTATTTATATAGCACATTTTACCTGCTCTTCTTAACCTTCGTAGAATAAGAGACTCCCAGAGTAGATTTCTTGGCACACCCCTCCGCACCCTCCCCATGGCCATGTGTGATGCTTAGATGTGTTCTGTATTTAGTCTCAGACCTGTCTGCTGGTCTCTAACCAGTATATGCAGCTGTTAGCTTCAGTTTGTCCGCTGGACTGCTCGTTGACATTGCTAGTCAGAAGGGTGTGAGCCACTGCCCACAACAGTATTCTTCCTCAGCAAATTGATAATGCTGGAAATCTAGAAACCCGTCTTGACACCTTCCTCCTTAACCTTTGATGTGATCCGTTGTCAAGTCTGCTTTTCACAGGCAGCATCACTTTGGTAAAGGCAAGGGCTGTCCCCGCGCACCCCTTCAGCCTAGCAGCTTGTCTACACCCTCTAGCCATCTCCCAGTAATTTCATCTTTTACAAATTATTTCCACTTAAAAATACTTCAGTGACTTCCCATTTCTCTTGGGCTAACATCTCAGCTCTTTAATGCTGTCTTCAAGGCACTGCTGTCTCTGGCTCTGCTTACTCTCCAGCCTTGCCTTTGAGCTGTGGCCTCTGACATTCCAGCACACACACCGTGTTCTGGGGCTCGACTGCCTATCTTATATACAGGAAAACTGACTTCCGGTCCATGGCTTCTTCTAGACCATAAGAATCAGTGATGTTGGTTACGTTCTTCACATTGTGTCAATGTTTTCTTCACATTGTGTCAATGTTTTCTTCACATTGTGTCAATGTTCTCTTCACATTGTGTCAGTGTTTTCTTCACATTGTGTCAGTGTTTTCTTCACATTGTGTCAATGTTCTCTTCACATTGTGTCAATGTTCTCTTCACATTGTGTCAGTGTTTTCTTCACATTGTGTCAATGTTTTC
>NW_006408702.1:2434557-2448674 GCF_000296735.1 Chrysochloris asiatica
CCCCCCCGCCCCCAAACATTCTCATCTGTGTTTAAAAGTAGTAACTGTTGTTGACCTTTTGATCTTTTGTAGTTTGTTTTAAAAATATTCAAGGGTGACAGTCTTACTCTTTGGGCTAAGCTGTTACTTAGTTTGAGGATGACTTTAGGATCATAGTCTTGGGGTACTCCTTTGGTCTCCGGTAGCTTCTTTAATGATTGGAATGTCAGTTCTAGAATCTTCTCCCTTTTTATTAGAGTTCACTTACTGTGTTCTCTGTTAGCGTGTTTAGTAGTGGTGGTCAGGTCTCATCTAGTTCTGTTCTCAGGGGGAGATAGATGGCGATGATTTGTATAGATAGTTGGTCTGATACTCCTTTCTCTGTTTTTTACATTTCCATCTTTCTCTTGTTTCAGATGAAGAAAGACAAATAGGTGTATGTTAGATAGCCACTCAGACGCTTTCATGGTCCCATATGCTACTCACCGTCTGGCAGGAAGAGCACATTTTTCAGAGCTGTGTTATGCCAGTTGACTGTGCAGCCTGAGTCCTCAGCTCACCACAGCCTGGGCCTCTTGCCTGCTCATGCTTCTTCCTCCCTCAAGTCTCCCTTTCCACTTGCTCAAGGAACTGCAGCTTAGGGCAGATTCTTTTGTTACATTGTCACTGTGCTCTGTACCTTTTCACTGTGGCACCAGCACCAGCACAGTGCATTTGTTTTCTTGTGATGTCTGAGTCCAGGTGTGGCTATCGGATAGTGCCCGTGACCACATGGTCGGTTTGAACCGCTCCTCAGAAACGCAATACAGGGTCACTATGATTGAAACCGACTGCATGGCACTTAACAATACAACACCTCTGATGTGGAGTCCTGGTCTGGCGCTGTAGGATAAACACTCCACCACCAGGTCGGCAATTCATATTCACCAGCTGCTTCTTGAAAACCCTATACAGCGTTGTTTGCTGTGAGTCGGAACCGACTCAACAGCACTTAATAACAGCAACTATCTCTAGTCAGTTTGAAGTTTCGTGAAAGTAGAACTCATATCTTCTTTTGTTCCTATCAAGTAAAAGAGCGTGAGAGAAAACAAATAAAATGAGCCAAGCAGTTCACTGAGGTAATTGGTTCCCAGTCTTACAGAAATAGGCAAGATTAGTCCTTTTATCCAAAATATTGAAGCTGGGCCAGTGCTTTGGTGGGCTTAGAAGACTGCATGAATTCTTACTACCTGTTCTTTTCTTAAAATCTCCCCGTTTCTTTAGGAGTCTCTAAGCATCTTCTATTACTACACATATTTTGAGACATGAAATGAGGTCAGTTTCAAATAGGCAAATCACGTAAAACACAAAGGCTCTTTTTTTCCTTTGTGTATGTGTGTAAGTAAAACCGAAACAAAGAGAAAAAAATAATTCCTATAAATGAGGTGCTCACTATAATTTACATATAGTAATTTAAATGCTCAGTAATTGTTGTCTGTAAATCTATGTTGTTGTTGTTAAGTACTGTGGAGTCGGTTTCGACTCATAGCAACCCTGTACGGGGTTTCCGAGGCTGTAAATCTTTACGGAAGCAGAAAGCCTCATCTTTCTCCCGCGGAACGGCTGGTAGTTTTGAATTGCCAACCTTGAGGTTAGCAGCCCGATTCGTAACCACTACGCTGTAGGTAACAATTACTGAGCATTTAATATATAGTCCTAAATCCTCACTACAACTCTGAGACAGGGATGATCATTTTTCCCATTTTCCCTTTGAAAACATAGGTGGTTAATTAATTAGCCCAAGGTCATCCACTTTTTGACCACTGTGGAACTGAGATTTAAACGCACCGTCTTAGCCATGATTCTGTATTGCCCATGAGAAAGCGAGGTAAGTGCCCGTAATAAGGACCACTCAGTGTCTGCTGGGGATAGCCTGAGGCATGTTGGAGAAACCAAGGTTTGTCTTGACATCTTGAAAGGTGAGGTGTGGCTGGGAGCTAAAAGAATGGGGATGTGGAGTTTTTCCAAGGTGATGTAATACTGAAAGGTTGAAGGGGGGGGGAGGGCAGCATGTTTAGTTTTAAGAACGGAAAAAAGTTTAATATGGTTGGAGCATATACAGCCACTTATTCTGGAAATAGTGGTAAGCTGATGAAACATTTGAAAGAGGAGACACAAGGAGGCAGATGGTAAATAAGCAATTGCCTGATGGCAAGTAACTCAGTCTTCAATTTACATACCAACCACTAAGGCCAAAGACAGCGAAATCAAAGACTTTTACACATTGCTACAGTCTGAAATTGATCAGATACAATCAGGATAATTACTGGTGATTGGAATGTGAAAGTTGGAAACAAGGATCAGTACTTGGAAGATGAGGCCTTGGTGATATCTAATAAGACTCTAGGGGCGCCCATGATAGAATTATGCAATGCTAATTCATCGGAAAGTACCTTTTTTTTAGCAATGCAGACAATGACTATACACATAGATCTTGCTGAATGGAATATATAGGAATCAAATCAACTCCCTCTATGGAAGGAGACAATGGGAAAGGTCAGTATTATCTCTTAAGACAAGCCTAGGGGCCAACTGACGAATAGACCACCTATTGCTCATCTGCAAGTGTAAGTTGAAGCTGCAGAAAATTAAAACAAATCTGTGGAGCCATAGTATGACCTTGAATATATTGCATCTGACCTTAGAGGCTCTCTTAAATAGATTTGACTCAGTGAACACTAAAGATTGAAGACCAGAAGAGTTATGGGCTGACACCAAAGACATACATGAAGAAAGCAGACAGTCACTAAAGAGACAGGGAAGATAGAAAAGACCAAAATGAATGTCAGAAGTGACTCAGAAAATGTAACTTTGGAGCACAGAGTACTTACTCAAAGTGAACAGAAGAAAAGATGATTTAAAAGAGCTGAGCAGAAGATTTCAAAGGATGGCTTGGCTATAATGAAATGTACAAGACTTGGTGTTAGAAACCAGAAAGAAAAATGAACGCTTGTCATTTCTCAAGCTGGAAGAACTGAAGGAAAGAAATTGCACCTCGAGTTGTAATATTGAAGAATTGTGTGGACAACATATTGAATGATGCAGAAGCCATCTAAAAAAGGTAGAAGAAATACACAGATTCACTGTACTAAAAAGAACTGATTGCTATTCAACCAGATAGCTTATGGTCAAAAACCAGTGGTACTGAAGGGAAAAGTTCAATGCTGCTTGAAAGCATTGGTGAGAAACAAGGCATCTGGAGTTGACAATAATACCAGTTGAGATGCTTCACAAAACAAACATGAAATTAGGGGTGCTTACAAGGAGCTCTGGAAGCGTAGTGCTTACGAATTGGGCTGCGAACCTTAAGGTCAGCAGTTCGAAACTACCAGCCGCTCCGCGGGAGAAAGATGAGGCTTTCTATTCCTGTAAAGATTCACAGCCTCGGAAACCTTGTACAGGGTCTCTATGAGTCAGAACCGACTCCACGGCACATAACAACAACAACTCATCTATGCCAAGAAGTTTGGAAGACAGCACCTGTCCATTCAACTGGAAGCAATTCATATCTGTGTGCACTCCAAAGAAAGGTGATCCAATAGAATGTAGATATTATCAAGCAGTATCATTAATATCACACACAAGCAAGATTTTATTATAGATCATTCAAAAATGGCTCCAGCTATACATTGATAGGGAGACCTGGTGTGGTGGTATGAGTTAATGCGCAGGACTGCAAGGTCGGTTTGAATCACAAGGTCAGTGGTTCAAACTCAACAGCCGCTCCTCGGAAACTATTCAGGGTCAGTATAAGTTGGCTCTGACTCCACAGCACTTAACAGCAGCAACGTAACATTGATAGGGAACTGTCTGAAATTTGAGCTGGGTGATTGAAAAGAGACTTTGGAACAGGGGGTATCATTGCTGATGGCAGATGGATCTTGGCTAAGAGCAGAGAATACAAGAAAGATGTTTACCTGTGTTTTATTGACCAAACTAAAGCAATTAACTAAAGCACTTAAAACAAAGTTTGGATAACATTGCAAAGAATAGCTATCCCAGAACGCTTAACCTGTATTGATGCAGAACCTGTACATAGACCAAGATGTGGTCCTTTGAGCAGAACATGGAGGTACTCTGTGGTGTAAAGTCAGGAAAGGTTGTATCCTTTTACCATCTTTATTCAGTCTGGATGCTGAGCATATAATGTAAGAAGCTGGGCTATATGAAGAAGAACAGAGCATCAGGATTAGAGGGAGACTCAAGGACAGCCTGCAATATGCAGATGATCCAACCTCACTTGCTGAAAGTGAAGGCAGCTTGAAGCATTTAGCTGACAAAAGGCAAAGAGCGTAGCCTTTGTATGGACTACGCTCCAATATAAAGAAAACAAATCTTATTCCCACAACTGAATCAGTAAGCAAAATCATGACAAGTGTAGGAAGGACCGACGTTCTTCCAGGATCTACAACCAATGTCCATGGATTCGGTAAATATATTAGCTGCGTTGAAGAAATCTGCAAAAAAGTCTATAAAACATTAAATAGCAAAGATGTCACTTGAGGTCATAAGGTGTGTCTGATCCAGTCGCTGTATATCCCATGAGAAAGGTGGGCAATGAAGAAGGAAGACCCAAGAAGAATTGACCATAATTGAATTGTGGTTCTGGCAATGAATATTGAGTATACCAAGATAGTTGGAAGCAATTCATATCTGTATGACAGACTGCCAGAAAGCCTGCACCATGGATTGTCAGATAACCACACAAATCTGGGTAGGAAGAAGTATAGCCAGAAGGCTCCTGAAACATTAGGCTTAGGAGAGGAGGAGTGTTGGAAGGAAAAATGAACCAAATGCAGTTTTTAAATGATAAGTAGATGTTCAATACAGGCCACTCACCCAACTAGGCATTATATCGCTTAGGTATGCTAAAGGGTCAGATTTCACCTGTCAAATCTATACACCTACATGAGCAAACACTTGTGAGTGATCATATACAATTAACAAAACTCAGAATCAAGAGTCTTTTGACCTGTAAGATGGTGAAGGCCATGCTCTGGTTGAGGGTGGTGTGTGTTGCAACCTCAGGAGGACGTCTTTGGGGAGCAGCTCTCCTCATATGAAGACCTATTATTGATTTGCTACTGCAATGGAAGAGATCCAATGTAGTGAGAAAATGAGCCTGTTGAATTAGGTTACTGGTAGTATGTGTGTCTAAAAGGAGTAAAAAGTGAGGCTCTCTGTAGCTTCAGCCACAGTGTGTACCTGTGATTATTTAAAATAAATATATTTCCCAGTAACATTTGCCACATTTCAGTTGCTCAGTAGACACATTACTTGTTGTGAAGTACTGGGAGTTGGTTCCGACTCACAGACCCCGTATGGAGTTTCCAAGGAGTGACTGGTGAATTTGAACCCCCGACCTTGTGGTCCAGTGCCTTACCCACAGTGCCACATCAGAGTACCATATTGGATAGTGCAGCTGTAAAAGAGTCATCGTGGTAGACAGTTCTGTTGGTCAGCACGTAGAAATTACACCATGCTGCTTTACTGTCCAGCATCCTGCTTCCATACAATGACCATTTTAAACACAGGGCATCCGCTGTACAAATCGTGATACTGTTTCTGATCATTGTGGTTCCATTCCGTCAAGTCGATTGTAACTCATAGACTCATAAACCCAGGGTATCTTTGTGGGTGCAGAAAGCCCGTTTCTTCCACTGAGCAGCTGGTGGGCTTGAACCGCAAACCTCGTGGTTTGTCCTGCAGTGCTTCTGGTCCAGAGGCACCATGCTCCCTTGAGTCTCCATTTGTTGTTGTTAAATGTCGTTCGGTCGGTTCCGACTCACAGCAACTCTTTAGGGTTCCCGAGGAACAACTGGTGGGTTTGAACTGCTGACTTTGTTGTTTGGAGTGGAGTCCTGATCTATAGCGCCACACCAGAAGTCTCCATTGTTGTTGTTGTGAAGTGCCATTGAGTCAATTCCGACCCATAGCAACCCTGTATAGGGTTCCCGAGGAACAACTGGTGGGTTTGAACTGCTGACTTTGTTGTTTGGAGTGGAGTCCTGATCTATAGCGCCACACCAGAAGTCTCCATTGTTGTTGTTGTGAAGTGCCATTGAGTCAATTCCGACCCATAGCAACCATGTATAGGGTTCCTGAGGAGCAGCTGGTGAGCTTGAACCGCCTACCTTGCAGTTCAAATGGCTTTGCAGTCTGACGCATTAATCCACAGCGCCACACCAGGACTCCAAAGTCTCCATTACCAGGGTGGAAATTGTGAAAAACACATCGTTTTCTTTTTTTTTTTTTCCCCACTTCAAAGACCAAGGTGGACTTTTCAAGAAAACACAAAGAAACTGTATTTTTGACAGTGCATTTGTTAATTTTCAGATTTAGAGTACATGCAGATTGACCTGGAAGGCAGTTGGCTGAAGCTCTTGAGAATAAACACAAAGGACATTCATGTAGAACCTGAGAAAGGTAGCGCAGGTCTCATCTCAGTAAAGTAGTGCACAGTTTCTAGGTGGAGCATGTGGACAGAGAGACGAGAGATCAGGGGGTAATCAAATCCAAACCCAGAATGCTTACAAACTTTTTAGCTTTCCAAAAATGAAATTTGCAAACGATCCCAAATTTGGTGCAGCAGGCACATGGGTGGTGGGCATTTGTGAGAGCACTTTTGGAAGTAGTTGGGGAGGGTAGTACATGTTAGCGCCTAAACATTGGTCATTTTTACCTAGTCATTTCTATGAGAAACTCAGCAACCATCTCGTCCATAGAACTCTTGACTCAGGTTTGATTGAGTCATTGACATGACCACACAGGCTGACGTTAGGGGGTTTATTTAGCAAACCTGCATAGGGTTTCTGAGAGTGGCCGGTAGGTTTGTACTGCCAGCCTTGTGGTTACCAGTCCAGTGCTTGTCCTACAGAGCCACACCAGGAAAGCTAGCAGGCTACCATTCAGGGTCAGACATGTTCAGGGCACAGTTCTCCCAGTCAGGAAAGCCCCCTCTGTCGTGACATCAGGCAGACCTCTCTCTGACCCGTGGTCCCTTGGCCTGGCCTTTTGCCCCGCTCTGGCAGAGTTACAAAGCTCATTTAGGGCTGCTGATAAATGCTCACGAGGCATACCACTCCACTGGAAGCCTTATCCTCAAGGCACTTGAGTCTAGCTCTGTGGGACAGTAGACAGTGCACACACACACACCCCCAATTAAGTGCTTGTGGGTACCCACTTTAAGCAAGCCACTTGCCCAGAGTCACTCAACTGCTTGTTCCATGGGCTGAGAAACCCCCCGTTCTGCTTCGTACTCGGGCTCTTGGTTCTGCTGCTGCTGCCTCTGTGCCATTCCTGAGATGTCTTAGCTTCTGTCTCTGAGTTGAGGAGACTCAGTGTACAGGGATCTCAGAGCAAAGGATGGTGTGAGATCCCCTCCTGCTTCTGAGACGGCACACTTTATACCAGTGTATCTGCAATCTCAGTCAGTTCACTGTTAGTAAACATTCACAGCTGAATCTTTACATTGGATCCATGACTCTCCCCATCTTCTCTAACCTAACCCATCAGGAAAACAATCATTTGGTTGGAGTTACAAAGACAAAGGTGGCATATTAAATTGTTCACGGCACCACAGTTCACGTCTGTTTTTCCCTCAAAAGAAATAGTCTTTTTAAGTGCAAAACACAACTTCAGTGCAAAATGATCATCTCTCATTTTATAGAATTTAAGAAATGGAAGCCTTCTCAGTGCCAAGTATAGGAAAAAGGATGAATGAATTAGAGTATGAATTACAGAGTCCTGGTGTGTTCACTGTTCATAAAACAGTGAACCACAAGGTCTGGTTCAAACTCAGCAGCCACTCTTTGGAAACCACGTATGAGTCACAACAGGGTATCATGCTAATATGTTAATTTTTTTTTTTTTTTTTCATTGTGAATTGAATGAAGGTTTACAGATTTTTACATTCAGTAAAAGATACTTTGCTACATTACAATGATTGCAATACCTTCCATGTACCATCAGTTAATGGTATTATCTCTGTTAACTGTTAATTCCCCCCTTGTGTCTCCTGGTACCGTCGTATTTCCTCTGCTGACCTTTTTCTTGTATATTGCCTGCCCTGTCACCTATATTAACATTCTGCCCCATGAATAATTTTCCCTTTACCCCCTATAACCATCATAGATGGTTTCTTTTATCAAGAAAACCATTTCTTTTACAATATTATTTTCATACAATATTTGTCCTTTTGTGATTGACTAATTTCACTCAGTAAAATGTCTTCCAGGTTTATCCATGTTAATAAGATATTTCACAAATTGATCATTATTCTTCAACATTGTCTGGCATTCCATTGTGTGTCTGCACCAAAATTTGTTTAACCATTCTTCCATTGAAGACATTTAGGCTGTCTCCATCTTTTTGACGTGTCTCTTGTAGGCAGCATATTGAAGGATCCTGTTTTCTTAATCCATTCTGCTCTCTGTCTCTCCTGATTGGTGCATTTAATCCATTAACATTCAGTGTAATTATCAAAAGGTGTGAATTGATGGATGTCATTTTGCTGTGTGTTCCACATAATGTTCTACACTGAGTTGAGTTTGTTTGTGGATTTTCATCCCTGTTTAAAACAGTTTTCTCTTGAAATCTACTTGACTTCCTTACCATGTGCAAATTCTTTATCTCCACGATTCCCTCTTTTTGTTTTGTAGTTGTCTTCATTATACATTGGTATCTCTCGTTCCCTATATTCAGTCTGGCAGGCTTATTTTACTTTAAATACTTCTACATCTGGATTGAGTTCTGGGTGGTGTGGTCCCGTATGTTAATCTCACGTGGTTGTCTGCTGATGTTTCTCAGTCCAGAACACAACCTTTATCATTTTACTGTTGTGTTTGAAGGACAGCTTTGCTGGGTATATGATGCTTGATTGGAATTTTTTTCCTTTCAGGTGGCAAAAAAAATGTTTGCCATCTCATTGCCTTCTTGCCTGCATGGTTCCTGCTGACAAGTCAGAGCTTAGTCATACTGGTTTTCCCTTGCCTTTTCCAAGCTGCTCTCAGGATTTTTTCCTTCTCTTTGGGTTTGGAGAGTTTAATTATGATATATCTTGATAATTTTCTTGGACATCTATCCTGTTGGGGATTCATTAAGCTTCTTATATTGTTAACCTCTTGATTTATGGGTATTTTTCATGATACTAGGGAAGTTTTTTTACAACACAATTTTTCCTGTGCTTTTTATCATCTCTTCCTGTTTGGGAATTCTGATCATCCGTAAGTTATTCCTCTTCGTGGTGTCCTACGTAACTCTTAGGCTTTCTTCGGGGTTTTCTATTCTTTTTTTCTGTTTGATTGTCTAGCATACAGTATTGAGAGATTTATCTTCAAGCGCACTAACTTAGGCTTCCATTACTTTGAATCTACTCCTTTGCCCTTTTAATATATTATCCATTTCTGAGATACTAGTATTAAACTTCTGGATTTCTAGTTGTAGTTTTGTGTTGTTTCAAAGTTTGCGTTTATTGTGTGTGTTCTTGTAGTGTTTTCCTGAATTCTTCTGAAGAATTGCTGTTGAGTTGCTCCTTGGCTGTTTAACTTTCTAGAAAGAATGTATATATTGAGAATGTCCAGTTTCAAAAAGAAAAGCTATGATCACATGTAAAGTATGTCCAGACATTACTCTCCTTTCCTTCTTGAACCCATTCCCGCTGAGTTGATTCTGACTCATTCTCCCTCTTAGCAGTTTTCATTCACTGGTTTGTACCCTAGAGAAGGTCTTGTTGTTAAGTGTCGTTGAGTAGATTCCGACTAATAGCAATTCTGTGTAGAGTTTCCGAGGAGCAGCTGGTAAATTTGAACTGCTGATCTTGTGGTTCAAACCAACCTTGCAGTCCAGTGCATTATCCCACACAGATTTTCAGGTATTTCTCTGTGGCACAAGGTAAATGTTTTTGTTTCCCTTAAGGTCTTTGGCGGGGGGGAGGGCGGAGTGTGGTGGCTCTGTAGGATAAGCACTGAACTGTAAACCACAAGTCTGCCAACTGCTCTGTGGTAGAAAGATGAGATTTTCTGCTCCTACAAAAATTTATAATCGTGGAAATCCTATACCCTACAGGGTTGCTGTGAATTGGAACCAGCTCACTGGCACTTAACACAGCAAGGTGGTCTTTATTCTGCAACTTGCCTTATTCCACTTGACTGTATGTTATATTGGAGTCTGGTGTGGCGCTGCAGGATAATGCACCGGACCTCAAGGTCAGTGGTTCAGACTCACCAGCTGCTCCTCGAAAACCCTATATAGGGTCGCTATGAGTTGGAACCAACTCGACAGCACTGCTAGGTACCATAGGGTTGGTTCCAACTCACCTACCCTAGTCACAACCTAATGAAAGTTTCACTGCCGGACCCTGCGCCACCCTCACATCCATTGTGGCTAAGCCCATTTTTGTAGCCACTGTGTCTATCTATGTCACGGGAATCGTCCTCTTTTGCAGTGACCTTCCACATTATGAACCACGAGGTCCTTCTCCAGAAATGAGTCCCTCCTGATAACATATGTCCAAAGTATTTGAGATGAAGTCTCCCATCCTTGCATCTAAAGAGCATTCAGGCTCTACTTCTTTCAACACAACTTTGTTTGCTCTTCTGGAAGCCCATGATAACTTGGAATATTCTTCACCAACACCAGAGTTCAAATTCATCACTTCTTCTGAGATCTTTCTTAGTCATTGTCCAGCGTTCACAGGCATATGAGTCTGGATCAGACACACCTCAGTCCTCAAAATGATTTCGTTTAACACTTTAAAGAGGTCTTGTGCAAATACATTGTCATTTGATTTCTTGACTGCTGCTTCCATGAGTATTGATGATGTGTTGAAGCAAACTGAAGTCTTCTGAAAACTTCAATCTTTTCTTCATTTATCATGATGTTATTTATTGGTCCAATAGTGAGGATTTTTTTTTTCTTTACACTGAGGTACACAACCCATACAAAGGCTGCGGTCTTTGATCTTCATCAGCATTTTAAGTGTATTTTGCTTTCAGCAAGCAAGGTTGTATCATCTTCATATCGCAAGAATTTTCAGTAGCCTCATGCATGTGAAAGCTGGACAGTAAATAATAAAACTGCAGGCCAATATTTTTTGTAATATTAGATACAAAAGTAATTTTGTATCTTATATTACAAGATATTAGATGCAATTTTGTATCTGATATTTTGTGCTATTAGATACACTAACAAGTCACAGTACATTCATGATTAAAAAGGGTATTCCATCCTGACAAAATGGTGTTTATCCCAGGAATGCAAGATTCATTTAACATCCCAAAGTCAATATGGTGAGTAATTCACCATATTAATGGAATAAAGGATAAAATCATTTCACTAGATGCATAAAATGCATAAAACAAAATTGGTGTTATTGTTGTTGAGTTGGTTCTGACTCACAGTGACCCTGTATAGGGTTTCCAAAGAGCAACTGGTGGGTTTGAACTGCTGACCTTGTGGTTCGGAGTCCAGTGCTGATCCACAGCACATAACGAAGTCATGCACCCATTTATGATACACAGCAAGCTTGAAGTAGAAGGTCACTTCTAAAATGTAAGAAAGGACATCTGTGAAATACTATAATGCTTCTCCTTTAAGATCAGGACCAAGGCAAGGCTTTTCTTTTTGTACCTCAACTTTCTACTAGAGGTCCTGGTGTGGTGCTCTAGGGTAAGCCATTGAACTACTAAGCACAAGGTTGGTGATTCAGACCTACCAGTTGTTCCTCCAAAAGTCTATACAAGGTCACTGTGAGTGGGAACCAACTCACTTGAGGGCACTTAATAATAACAAATTAATAGAGTCAGTGGTGGTGGTGGTGTGCCGTGGAGTCGATTCCGACCCACAGCGACCCTGTACAGGGTTTCTGAGGTTGTAAATCTTTATGGGAGCAGAAAGCCTCCTCTTTCTCCCGCGGAGCAGCTGGTAGTTTCGAACTGCTGACCTTGAGGTTCACAGCTACCAGGCCATCCTTAGGGTCAGTAGAAAAAATTGCTCAAGGAGGCTTTTCTGATGAACATTTTTGTTGTCACAGATGAAGTGAGCTTAAGTTCAAAGAGCAGTGTGTATTTGATTGGCAGTTCAAATTCACCGTCCACTCTTCAGAAACCCTATAAAGGGGTCGCAGTGAGTTGGAACTAACTTGGTGGCACTTACCAGCAACATTGCTATTATAAATGGGTTCTTTTTCTTATTGCCTTATCTAAGAGTAACCCTTAAATTAATTTATATTCACATCTTCATTTGCCTTATATCATCCATTTTGTTGTCAATTCCTTGGGGACTATATAAAGCTTACCCTTTACAGCCCCATAGCTCATCATCCTGTGCGCTCTTCCCAGTGTGCTCAGTTACTGCGTTCTAACAGTTTGTACTGAAACTAAGCAAGTTACTGCTGTCTGACAAGCTACATTGTCCTAGCTCAGTGTAACACCAAAATGAGTAAGTAGAGCCTGAAATCACCCCTAAAGTGGACAACCAAAGACGGCAGTGCAGCTTCATAGTTTATTGACAAGTGGAAAAGAGTTTAGGATGTAAATAAGAGTGTTGGCTGGCGTTTTAGAGGCATTCCTGGTAAATGACAGAGGTGGGGGAAGTCAGACAAGTGTTTTTACGTTGTTCAGAGGGGATGGCTGAAACAGGCTATCCCATATTGGTTCAGTTCAGTTCAACCTCCTGCTGGTAACTTATATTCCCCCCACCCCACATATATTGAGTCAGGATCTGCAGTTTAACCAGATGCCCAGGTGGTTCATGTATAGGAGGCTACAAAAAGTTAGTGGAAAAGCTCCTTCTTTTAATTCCATTTTTCCCTGAACTGTCTGAAACCCCTGCAGATACACAAGATCTGGTTAAACTGTAGTTGATTCCGTGTATGTGGGGTTGTGGTGGGGCAGTGCCGACGAGTCTGTTCCAACTCAGCCATACTGGGTAGTTTTCAAGGAGTGGACTACTGACCCACCTGCCACACCAGGATTCATGTTGGGTAGAAATGTAAATTCTCAGCAGCCGAGTGGAAACAGAATGAACCAGTTGGAAGCCCTGGTCTGGAAGCAGTTGTTAGAAAGGGACGTCTTGGCAAGAGTTCCTGTTTCCTTTGACAGGAGGGCTATTTCAGATTTTATGCGAGTCTTAGTCTGTGTTAGATAAACAAGGTATCTGAAACATAGCGGACTGAGCTATGAGCATCTGAGCATCTATTAAAATGGAAACATAGTAGTGCATGTTTCTTCCTTACCAGTAGATGGCAGCAAAATACTTTGTAAAATACTCTTGCCTTCATTTTTTTTAAGTTGTGCAGGATAGATCCTGTGTGTGTTTTAGTTAAGAATAAAAAAGATGTGATACCTTCATTGTATTTGTTTATTGTCATTTCATTGTTTATCGTTTTCATATTAAAATGTTTTTAGAAATTCATTTGAGGCAGCCTGCCTAAAAATGTTGCGTTTCGTAAGTGTTCTTAGCAACCACTTCTTGGAAGGCAGTTTGTGCTCACCACTAGTGGTTATGAGTCGGGCTGCTAACCTCATGGTCAGCAGTTCGAAACTACCAACAATTCTTCAGGAGACAGATGAGGGCTTCTGCTCCTGTAAAGATTTATATACAGCCTCGGAAACCCTGTGCAGGGTCGCTGTAAGTCGGAACCGACAGCAAGGCAGGTCACCACCGCCATCACCAATGGTAGTGACTACTTAACTGTATCTTGTTTCTCAATAAGTATTAATAGTTATATAGTTTCCTTTCTTATAAATTTCTCTAAGAAAATCCAGTGGTCATAATATGTTATGGAACGAAATAACATTTTATTAAACAATACTTTGGTGTTTCAGCACATAAATTTTTCTTTTATGAACAAACCAAAAAAGTAAGGATATTTCCTATATAAGAAGAAAGCATCTTAACCCAACATCTAACTAATGTATCTCCACATCAAGTAGCTGGCTTCCAGGGGGTGACCTATATCAAATGGGGATAGTGACCTTTTTTTTTAAAGTTTTTATTGTGAATTATGTGATAGTTTACATGGGAGAACATTAGCTTCACCTTCATGCAATGATTACAGGCCCCTCTATGCATCACCAAACAACCAAAGGGTACACCCC
>NW_006408702.1:2448774-2453681 GCF_000296735.1 Chrysochloris asiatica
CAGCACACAGCCCCTCTCCCTCCCTTAGTACAGAGTCTCCAGCCTCTCCATCCCGCCAAGTCATCATCTCTGGCATCACTGTTTCTCTGGGTAGGGCCCCACATTCTGCTCCTCTCCCTTGATAGTCCCAGGGACCTCTGCTCCTAGACTACAAAACCAAGCACTCCTCTCCTTTTGTTACAAAACATGTACTTTTAGATTTTCAACCCTCACAGTCAGTCCTGATAGCATTTATTCACTATTGTACCACAAGAGTCTTATCCACATTTCCTTTCATCAGCCCCTCCCAGACAGATTGGAAAGCACTTAGTGAAGATTCTACCTTCCCCTGCACCCTCTGGAACTAGACTCCCTCTTTTAAGCTTGTAAGCCAGTCACTTCGTGCCTTTGTTGTTGTTAAGTACCGTCAAGTCGATTCCGACCCACAGTGACCTAGACGGTTTCCAAGGAGCCATCCCCATTTTGGGTAGCCAATGTCTAAGTTGCCCATCTCTGTGAACCCTGTGTACCAAAGAGGTGGGAAGGATCCTCGTTGTAAACATTTTTTCCCTCTTTTGAGCTACTGCATCCATAGGTGTAGGTCAACTTCATCAAATTGTAGCAGATTATTCTCCCCCCCCCCATTTCTTTTTTCTTGTAGTCAAGTTCTGATCATCCAGCCATTGAAGCCAGGTCAAGTAGGTATTATCTGCAAGTGTGGGTGTTCTTGTGCATATGCCCTCTCTTCTTATCAGCAGCACGGTTCACTCTGCTCTAGCCCTCTGTTGCTATGTCACTGCCTCTGGGCCCAGGAGTCCCCAGGTCTTGCCACACTGCTGGCCAAGCAGGCCTCAATCTGGGTTCATAGGAGTCTGTTGAACATGGTCAGACGTAGCTCACAACTTCACTGCTGTTTTTTCCCCACTTTCCCTTATCGTAGTGACCAGCGTGGTCACCAGCCAGACCACATGCCTGCTTGTGTGTTCCCCTTGAGTCTTAGTCTTGGGGTTTGCTCTGAGGGGAGCTGACCACTTGTCTTGATGGCTCCTGGATGAACAACTTGCTTGTTCTTGTAGTAGTCAATCGGACTGCCGTTATTGATTTTGATTTTTTCTGCCAGTCTTTCTTTCAAGAAATACCTCTGTTCTTCTAGCAGCTCCAGGCTGGTCTGCTTGTCATTTCAAGTGGAAATTTCCCACCTCAGAAGATTCTGGAAGGGGTTCAGGATTCCACCTGTGGTCTTATGCAATGCAACGTCTGTAGGAAGCCTCCTTCACTGGGCAAGTTCTAGCCCCATTTTAGGTATTCGGGAGAGTGACTCTTGACCATGTTCTCAGCCCTGGGTTGGGCTGAGAGCTGCACAGAACTTACTGTTGGCCTAAGGAACTATCTGAGGCCAGGTGATGAAAATCTATAACTTGAAGAATCCCATAGCAGAAAAATCATTGTAGTTTCCTTTCCCCCCCAGAAATTAGTCCATGTAGAAGTGGTTTTGGGAACTTTTTTAGAAAATAATAATTTATATGGTGCCAAGCTCTCTCTCAATTTTTCACACAATATGCTGCTTATTCCTTCTTGTAAATTCCAAAGTTCTTGTGAAACTTACAATTCAGAATAGACTTTTATGAAAACATGCTTTATCAAGATCACTTAATGTATATCTTACATGCCTTGGAATTTTTACAGACCACAGAAATTTTTTTTTTTTTAACCTAATACAGTCTAAAAGGACAGAGTTTGCCAGACCACAGGACATCCGTAATTTAGAACAGCAGATGTTCCTGCACATGCTTCTCTTTAAGACCAAGAAGCAGCGCAAGAGAAAATAAGATCAAAAGTTCAAAACAGAAGAGAAGCATGAAACAGTACAGAGATGAGGGACTTGAGGAGCCAGAAGCCCTTGGTTTGATGAGGGGAGAGGGAGGGAGGGCGTGGCCATCCGAACTAATCGTGTAGTAGATTTTGCAGATCTACTACCTCAGCTTCATAGACATTCTACTGATATCACCTTTCTACGAAAATCAAATTTATTTCTGTTAACACTAGACTTAAGTGAAGCTGAAGCATCTTAGTCCTTTATGTTCACTGTAATACTTGGTCATTTCAAGTTTTATATGAGAACTACACTGTGCTTTTGCCCTATTGGTTGTTTTGGTGTAAAGTTGGCTAATGTTTTCATCTTGGTTTTCATTCTAGCTGATCCTACAGTAAAGGATTTAATCGGAGGCTTCACTGCTCTTCATTACGCAGCCATGCACGGCCGGGCCCGAATCGCACGCTTGATGTTAGAATCTGAGTATAAGAGTGACATCATTAATGCCAAAAGCAATGATGGCTGGACTCCCCTCCATGTGGCTGCTCACTATGGAAGGGACTCGTTTGTCCGCCTCCTACTAGAGTTCAAAGCTGAGGTCGACCCACTCAGTGATAAAGGTACCACGCCGCTTCAACTAGCCATTATCCGAGAGAGGTCAAGCTGTGTGAAAATTCTCCTGGACCACAATGCCAATATTGACATTCAGAACGGTTTCCTGTTACGTTACGCTGTGATCAAAAGCAACCACTCTTATTGCCGAATGTTCCTGCAGAGAGGGGCAGACACAAACTTGGGTCGCTTAGAAGATGGACAGACTCCTTTACACTTGTCTGCCCTTAGGGATGATGTGCTTTGTGCACGGATGTTATATAATTATGGAGCGGACACGAACACAAGGAACTATGAAGGACAGACCCCGTTGGCTGTTTCAATAAGTATTTCTGGAAGTAGTCGACCGTGTTTGGATTTCTTACAAGAAGTAACAAGTATGTCATATAATTATTACTTTTATTGTTGTGGGTGTTTGCGTTTTTAACTTGCATCTTGTGGGTCTGTTGTTTTTGGTTTTTTCTCCTTACATCTTAGAATAAATAGCTGTTAGCCGTTCATGTAAGCCCTGCATGGTAAGTAATGCATCATTTCTCTAAATAAATAGAAACTTGTACTATGTCACAAAAGTTCATCAGAAATCAATTAGGCTACTAAAGAAGTAGAGTAGGCAGAAGGGGGCAAGAAAGAATGGAGGCAGGAGCAGAGAAACTTGTTTAACGTGAATGACACGGCTTAGAAGGTGGTAGTTCCTACAGTCTGAGGGCTAGGCTAGTCTTTCCAGGCTTACGGTGATTTCATATTGAGGAAGGAGAAGCTTGGGATTTAGACTCGTTAACTGTCCCAGAATTTGTGCTTTATTGGGAAGCTGTTGTTGATAGTTTAGTTTGCCTTTTCTACTTCATTATGAGGTGGAGCAGCAGTGTTCTTTAATTAAGTGTACTGGTAATGGACATTAAGGGCCTAGAAAAGATTTACTTTCAGTGGAAATCGATGTGCTGCTGCCTTAGTCCTTAGGGTCTCTCTTGTATTAGCCCTGTTGCTGTGTGGGCCCCTCTTTGCTAAGTCTAGCAGGATCTTGCTTGCCTTGAGCAGTTGTTTAAGCTGGGTTTCTGATGGGGGATTGTTTGTATAGGTGTAACTACCTTCTCTTGTCACTTTCCCTAAAAAGCAGACAGCTCAAGTTCCAGAGCCTGCTCTCCCACATTTCTATAAACAAAACATTTCATTTTGCGTGGCCACACTTTATAATGGAATCCTTGTCTCACCTTGGTAGTATAGTGGATTAAGCAGGGGTGTTTCAGGCCTACCAGCTGCTCCACTGGAAATAGAGTTGCACTCTTGGAAACTGAAGGTGCAGCTCTCCTCTGTCCTGTCCGAAACGCTGAATTGGAATCCACCGGGTTTCACCTGGTTTTTCACTTTTGGTCATTATTATGGACGAAGACGTATTAACTAACACGCAAGGATGCTGGGGAGGTGGACCCCACGAGTTGTCTTTGATCTGCTTGTAAATAATCCACTCTATCCCTTGGAACTGAATTTTTGGAGTAAAAATTTACCTCATGAAGAGACAAAATGTAGTTTGAATTTTGTCTTGTTCATGTAGGGAAAAGATGAAATTTTTACCATGTATGTTCAGAGTAAAACAAAAAAACCGCAGTGACATTCAGTATTGAATTCACTTTCTGTAATGATAGACGTGGTCTCTCCATCCTCTGTAATGTGTTATCAAACACTGGATTCATGGCTCATACACCGGAGGAACGGAAGTTTTCATTTTACTTGATTGTAACCAGTTAAACCACAAGTGACTTTGTTGTTGTTGTTAAGTGACATTGAGTTGGTTCCGACTCACAGTGACTGTAGGAAGAGTGGCTGGTGAGTTTGAACTGCTAATCTCGTGGTTAGCAGTCCAGTGCTTATCCTACAGCGCCACATCAGGACTAAGTGGCTAGTAATTTCCATATTGGATAGCAGTGAAGATCTCTCTCTGCCTTGGGCTGTCAGCTGCTCCTTTGCAGAAAGCTTTTGACTCACACAGAAGTGTGGTCAGAGATGGCAGGGTGGACATGCTGCTGCTGGTCCCACACCACTCCGGCCTCCCCCTGACTCAGCTATAGGAGCGTTTAGGAAAACGTTGGAGTCAAGTTGCAAATGCAGCACATTTGCTAACGGTTTTCATTTCTAACACTGGTAAGGAAGTTGGTGTTGTGAAAGGTGAGATTACTCTTGAACTTGAAGCGAGGCCTGGACTACATCCTAACAAGGTGCGTTTTACTGTTAATAAATTCTGGACATCTTTTGTTGCTGCTGTTTTGAACCCTACATTAGAGAGTCTTGATTCAGTTAGTATGACCAACTTCCGGAAGGCTTGTTTGCATGCAAAAGTGTCTCAGCGCCCCCCTTTTTATTTATTTTTTTATTGCCTCCTCTTTTTAGAGGAGCTATGGTAGTGTAGTGGTTACGAATTGGGCTGTGAACCGCAAGGTCAGCAGTTCGAAACTACCAGCTGTTCCGCGGGAGAAAGATGAGGCTTTCTGCTCCCGTAAAGATTTATAGC
>NW_006408702.1:2455798-2489620 GCF_000296735.1 Chrysochloris asiatica
TGCTTTCTGAATGCCTCCAGGTAGATGTGATCAGGAAATGGGCTTCCCTTTTCACTCTTCTTCCTGAGAAGTTTCAAGATACTACTGTTGGTTGTTTTGATGTAACTTAGGATTTAATTTTCGGCTTATTTCCATTATGTCTGCTTGTCCCGCTCCATAATCCCCGTTCAGGCCTTTTTTCTAGTTTGAAACAGTTCAGGGCCGGCAGTTTGGTTTTAATTGGAAACTGTTTCTTTAAATTTTGAGGAGATCTGTGCGCATGCATAGTAGAACCCTCTGAGGGTGGGGCTGGGGTGCCCACTAGCTCAGAGACCCCTGTAGTTACCAGAATGGAGGTGCGCAGACAACAAGGGACCAATGAACAGAAACCGAAAGAAAAGAATGTCCACACCTTTATCTGTGCGCTTGTGCCAGGCATCTGTGGCCGCTCTGATCCTTCCCCCACGTGGTCTCATTCAAGATGGCGGCTCCTGGAGCCACTGAGTGTCGCAGACTAGAAAGCAATGGATTTCTTGCTTCTGCCACAGATTCCCCCAGCTGTGAGCCTTCCAACCTTCTAAATATTCCTTTATATGTGGTTCAGAGTTCTGGGACCAGCCCCTGAGCCTGCTTGGTCTGGTATTCTGTGTTGTTGACGAAGCTCTTTTACTACGCGTCCACCCGATCCGCCATCTTGTTTGTTCCCTCAGCCCCTTTTGATCAGTATTTTTGCTTAGTCGTTCGCACTGTGGCCTAGAGCTACTGCCCAAGTTCAGACATTAGCTCTGCCCCGTACTAGCTATGACCGTGAACTGCAGGGCCTTTATCTGAACTAGTGTGCCGCTCTGAGAACATGCATTGCACCGCAAGCTCGATGCTTCAGACTCACCAGCTGCTCCTTGGAAAACCTATACAGGGTCACTATGAGTCCGAACCGACTCGACGGCTCTTCACAACAACAAGAGGCTTGTTAGGATTAGATGAGTTCATACTTGTAATGCCCTTAGAATACTGCCTGTCACGTTTCAAGTCCTATGTAAATGTTGCTTAAAATATTTTACTACCAGGGTTCGGGGAAGCCCACAGTGAGGGCTGCGTGCTGCCAGCAGACTTGGCCCAGACCCAGCAGCGTATAGAAAGCCAGGCCGGTGGATGGGAGGAGCGAGTCGGCAGCACCTTTTCTCCCTGAGCCCTCAGAGTGGGGGACTCCTACCATAGCAGTGTTGCTGGTCAACTGGAATGTGGAGTTCAGAGAAGTCCACGTGCTCCCTGAAAAACTTAGGGGCAGAGAGAAAACTGGACAAGCCGGCCTCTTTGGGTTTGGGTTTGCGTTCTCCACTGCTGACGGGAATGAGCCTGGCGTCCAGGAGGTCCTCAGCGATGTGCTTCCTTGGCTGGCTGCACATGCAAAGGGTGGGGACGGAGGAAACACTTTTCACAATTGAGAGGCCATCTGTCTCTTAAGGCTGACGTTATCGTTTGTTCCTATCCGTTACTTCTGGACTCTAATATTGTTTCGTGCCAAAAGCCAATTGAGTGTTTCTGCTTCATCACCTGTGCCTTATTTGCCGAATGAATACATCTTTTTGCCTAGTGAAGAATGGTTGTGTGCTCAAAGGCCCAATCATAGCTGATACTCCACTAAGCTCTAGAAAGCCGTAGTGAAAGAAAATCGGGTACATCAGGGAGCAGGAAGCCCTGTCTGCTTACTCCCCTCCAGCTCCTCTATAAATGGCTGGTCATCTGAGAACTCCATTGCCTCTTGAAGGTCTTTGTTCAGGATCACTTTACTGTTCGTTGCACCATTTCCACTAAAGGCATATTGCTTACATTGGAAAGAGATCAAGAAAATCATAATCCTGGAATTTAAATACTGGTCTTTAGAAAACATACCATAAAAACTCTGAAGGTGGGTGTCTCAGAAGAGTTAGCACTGATACTGCGCTGCATACAAACAGAGCAGATGAAATGTCTTAGTAATAAATTTTGGAGAGGCCACCAAGAGCTGTTGTTACACCATTCTCCACAAACAGACCAAGTTTCCAACATCCAGAAACCTGTCCTTTCTTAAAGAATGGCTTGAACTCATGTCGCCCTCTGGAAAATTGGTGAGGAAAGAGCAGTTTCTGTGTGCTCAACCAAGAAAAGCACAAGACCATGTTGTTAAAGAGGTTCAGCATGATCACTTCATGAAAGAGTGTTCTGGAATCAAAGCTTAAACACCATGGATATGGTTCGATGATAATGGAACTCACCCTGAAGAATTGAATTATTAGTGATTGTTTTTCATCTCTGGCACTAACCACAAGGTTGGTTGTTCAAATCTACCAGCTGCTTCTTGGAAGCCCTATACAAGGTCTCTATGGGTCTGAGCCAACTCAACAGCACTTAACAACAACATCAATCACTATATGATGGAGTCCTGGTATGGTACTGTGGAGTAAGAACTGGGCTGCTGACCTCAAGGTTGATGGTTCAAACCCATTCAGCCAATCCTTGGAATCTCTATCCAGGGGTCTCTATGAGTTTGAATCAACTTGATGGCCTTAGTGTATGAACCAGGGATTATTCAGAGTATCAGATCTTTTTTAAGAAAAAGAGAAACTCCACGAACCATCAGTCGGTTACTTATGAGAACTTTTAATCTTATGAATTGATAAAAGATAGAATGTTGATGATCTGTATACTGGGATCAGCTCATGGGTTCTGGACCTGATTAGACAATGGGAAAACTATCTACCTCATAGATCAAAGAGCATATTGCAGATGGAATGCAGAAGCAGAGATGTGTCTTCTAGACATTGAAGAGACTTGCAAGAATGGAAAACAGCGTCTTCTCCCAAATTTGTTTTGGGAAGCAGATTTTTGTTGTTGTTTTGTTTTTCCCCATTCAAATGTGATAGTTCAACTGATGATAAATTTCTATTATCAGTTTTAATAAATCAGTACAATTAAAAAATATCTGAATTTTAATTTCTAACTATGATAAATATGGATAGACATGACCTACATAAATATAAAGTCTAAGCTGCACTGAAGGCATTGGCCAAAAACAAGATTCCAGGAATTGATAGAATACAAACTGAAATCTTTCAGCAAATGGATGCATCTTTGCAGGCAGGCACTCACTCATCTATGGCAAGAAATTTGGAAGACAGCTGTCTGGCCAACTGATTGGAAGAGGTCGTCCATGTTTGTGCCCAGTCCTAAAAAGGGTAACCTGACAGCGTGCAGAAATCATCTAACAATATCATTAATATCACTTGCAATAGAATTTTGCTGAGGATTCTTCAAAAACTATTGCAGCTGTCCATTGACAGGGAAATGCCAGAAACTCTCGTCAGATTTAGAAGAGGGCATGGAGCTAGAGTTACCTTTGCCGACATCAGCTGGATCTTGGCTGAAAGCAGAGAATGCTATAAAGATGTTTATTTATGCTTTATTGATTATGCACAGGCTTTTGACTGTGTGGATCATGACAAATGATAACACTGTGAAGAATAGGTATTCCAAAATACTTTAATTGTACTTTGTGTGGAATCTATACACAGATCAAGAGCAGTTGTTAGAACAGAACAAGGGGACAATGAATGGTTTAAAATCAGGAAAAGTGTGTGCCAGGGTTGTATCCTTTGACCATGCTTATTCAGTGTGTATGCCGAGCAAATAATCGAAGAAACTGGAGTATATGAAGAAGAATGTGGCATCAGGATTGGAGGAAGACTCATTAACAACCTGCAATATACAAATGATACAACCTTGCTTGGTGAAAACAAAAAGAGCTTAAAATAACTTGCTGATGAAGATCAAAGACCACAGCGTTCAGTATCGATTGTACCTCCTTTAAAAGAAGTCAAGAATCCTCACCACTGGACCAATAAATAACGTCGTGGTAAATGGAGAAAACATTGAAGTTGGCACAGTTTTCATTTTGCTCAGATCCACAAACAGTACTCAAGGAAGCAGCAGTCAAGAAATCAAACGACATTGCATTAGGCAAATCTGCTGCATAGTAAAAGTACCAAGGATTGCCAGAAGAAATACAGCCAGAATGCCCAGATACTTATTTGTACCTCAGGGTATCAGAATGGCCAGCGACAAAAAGGAAGATTTATCACCACCACCCCCCCCCCAACAAGATATATTGACACAGTGGCCATGGACTCAGACTAAATCGTGAGGATGGCGCAGAACTAGGTAGTGGTTCATTCCGCTGTGCATAGGGGTCACTATGAGTCAGAGCTGTCCTGGTATGGCACTGTGGGCTAATGGATCAGACTGCAAAGTCAGTGGTTCAAGCTCACCAGCTACTCCTTGGAAACCCTATACAGGGTAGCTATGGGTCGGAATCGACTCGACGGCACTTAACAACAGCAACAACAATATAACATATATAAACAAAAATATCAATTTTTTGAGGTCCTCCAATACTAAGAATGTAAAGGATCTCATAACTAAAAGGTTGATACCTCCTGATACACAGCTTCTGCAGAATTTTAAGGTCATCCCATTAGCATGGTGGTTATGTGCTGTGTTATGTGTTATGTGCTGTGGAGTCAGTTTCGACTATAGCCACCCTGTACGGGGTTTCCAAGTCTGTACATCTTTACAGGAGCAGAAAGCCTCATCTTTCTCCTGCAGAACCCTTGGTAGTTTTGAACTGCTGACCTTGAGATTAGCAGCCCTACTCGTAACCACTATTCTACTAGAGAATTTGATGAGTCTTTACTATATTTCTATTGCTTACAGTTACAATCTGTGCTTAAAATAAAATGTATTAAATTATTGGTTGCCCGGTTCTAGCGTGATTTAGTACTTAGGATTTGTTGTTGTTATTAAGTGCCATCGAGTCAATTCTGACCCATAGCAACCCTGTGTAGGGTTTCCAAGGAGCAGCTGGTGAGCTTGAACCACTAACCTTGAAGTTCAAACGAGTTTGCAGTCTGGCGCATTAGCCCAGAGCGCCACACCGGGATTTGTAGAGAACAGCGATTCCTGAAGTGTGCCTTCAGAAGTGATGTTATACCAGATGCTGCAGTATCAAATAGATTCATTAGTCATATGCATTTGGATGGCTAGCAGCAAAACCTGGTTTCAGAGATTCACAGTATTATCAAAGGCTCCATGGTGTCTTGGTAAACCATTTAGCTTTCTTTACTAGCCAAGCAGCCTACTTTTACAAACCATAGCTTTTTCTGCGATAAACCCTGGCCTTGTAGATTATTCGTCAGGCAGAGAGGATGCTGGTTGGATTTGGCTGCAATGGATTTTAAGTTGATACAGTAATTTGTAATTCCAGCTGACATCTGAAGCAACTACTCAGTGAGCTTCAGTGGTATGTAAAAGGGAGGACTGTATTATATTTTTATCTGCATGGTTTAAAGAATCAAATGGCTCATATTTCTCAAAGATAAGGTGGGTGGGAAATTGAGTTGTGTAAGTAGTTTTGCATGAGATAAGACTTTAATCTGCCAAGTACTTAGGGTGGTTGCTTTCTAAAGCACCAACCACAGGTGTTTAAGCCTTGGTGGTGTTGTAGGATAAGCACTGGACTACTCACAGGAGCTCTGGTAGCATAGTGGTTACGAATCAGGCTGCTAACCTCAAGGTCAGCAGTTTGAAACTACCAGCTGTTCCGTGGTAGAAAGATGAGGCTGTATGCTCCCGTAAAGGTTTGCAGCCTCAGAAACCCTGTGCAGGGTCACTATGAATCAGAACCGACTCCACGGTACTTAACAACAACAACAACAACAACTCATAGTGAGGGTAGACGTTCAAATCCACCGCCATGTGGGAGGAAGGTGAGCTTTTTGCGCCTGTAAAGATGTGGAAACCCTACTCAGGGCAGCTGTGAGTCAGAATGCATTAGTTGGCAGTGGGTTTGGTTTATTTTATAAACACAGCAGTAACTTTTAATATATTCTTGTTTAAATTGCAGCAGTTGTTGTTAAGTTGGTTCTGACCCATAGCAACTCTGAGGGTTTCCGAGGAGCAACTGGTAGGTTTAAACGGCTGACCTTGTGGCCCAGCGTATTAGCCTGCAGAGCCACACCAGGGCTTTCAAATTACAGCAGTTGTCAAGTATTGATGGTTTAGCTGCCGAAGTAAAACTTCTAAAACCAAGATTTTAAACAGTTTTTAAAAGAGTAGGAATGAATAGCATGGCTTTAAGTTTAGGCCGGACGTTCTCAGCTGAACCCAGTTCAATTTTTCAGTTGCAATTTTTACAACCAACTTTAGGTACAATTGTACAGTTGTAAATCCTTTTCCATCACATTTTTTTCTTGTGAAATGAGTGAAGCTTTTACCTTCAACAAAGCATCCACTTGTTTTCATCTCAATGACTGCAGTTCCCTCCATGTAACATCACCTGTTCACTACCTTCCTATGTTTACTGTCTCCATCTCTCCTCCATTCCTAGCCTTTCTGTAGTTTGTCCTTAGGTAAATGCTGGCCTTTTGATCTTGAATGGTTGAACCATGCTATGGTGTGCATACCTCCCCCCTGTATCTATTGCTTTTGATTGAAAATTAAGCCTCATGTGTGAGTTCAGTTCCAGAGCTGAAGGGTGACCAAGGGCCACAATCTCAGGATTCCAATAGACTTTCTGACCTTTTTCTTTGTAATTTTGAATTTTGTTTCACATTTTCTCTCTCTATCCAGGACTTTCTAATATGATCCCTTTCAGAGCAGTTGGCCGTGGTAACCAGAGACCCCATCTAGTTCTGCTGGTCTCAGGGCCATGTTCACATGGTCCACTAGTCCATTGGCTAATGGTCTCCAAGCGTCTTCCATATCATCATTCTTTTTTCCTCTGGACAGCAAGAGACCAGCAGTGTACACCTTAGATGACCACTCATGAGCTTTGAAGACCTCAGTCACCACTCACCAAAGTAGGGCGTAGAATGTTGTTGTCTTTGTGGACCATGTCATGCCAGTTGACCATGGTGTCAAGACTTATGGTTCTGAGCCCCTGGCCCAAGAACTCATTCCCTCTAGGTATGTGTTAATGCTGCCGAAGGTTTTGTAGTTTTACCACCTGTTTGCTCTACTACATTCAGGAATGTATTAGCAGCAGAGGTAAATCCCCACGTATCACTCACCCTGCCTTACCCGTGCAGTCTGACATCACTTTTTTAAAAAGATGCTTTAATACAGAAAATATTATTCTGAACTTTTTTTCTTAGGTCTTGTGTTACTTTCTTATTTTGATAGCAGCATCTAGAGATTTCTTGTCGCTTGTTAATGAACAGGGAGCAAAGCTGATTTGCCTGTGGGAAAATTGTGAACAAGAGACATGTCATTAAAGCTAATTCTCTGTGATGGGAATTCTGAAGCCAGAGCAAAGGAGTCAAGTAGGTTTTTAAATTGGGAAGCTGAGATAAAGTGGACAGGGAGACTATTTCAGTTGATGACCTAAGGTGGAAAAGACTCTCTTGAAGGAACAGAAGGAGGAGGTTAAATTTCTTTGCCCTCCAACCTTTACCACCACACAAAAGCAAAAGAACACAAAAAGCCTTGGCTACTTTGTTTTGTTTTCATTTTCTTCACTTGGGTTACTTACAAATGTTTTGCCTCTCTGTCTACCTTTATGAATCCAGATGTTTTTATCTGAATAAAGCACTCCCGGCAGCATATCATCATTTCAGTGACCAGTGTTTCAAGGGAGGTGTTTTAGGCTGTTTAATTTCCTAAATTACGCTGCTGGCCCCGCTTTTGTAATTTATACTAGACCAGACCCTTCAAAAGCTGATTTCCTTTTTTATACTGACCAATTACCATTAATGACGGGCTTCTTTACAAAATGGAAGGGCTAATAACCCTTTGAACTATTATGTAATTCCATTGTAGTTCATTAGTACTAATACCTTGTAGTTTTTCTGCACCCCCTCCCCCAATGTTTATAATTCCTTAAATTACACTCTTTGGTGAGGTATCCCCTCAGGTTATAATCCCATGGCAAAGCAGTTATTATTCAACAGGGTAGGAATTACGTGTCTAAAATGCCTTGCAAACAATGTGCGTATTCGTGTTGATTTTTTTCTTTTTATTCCCTTTATTCTCTTCCACTGTCGTCTTTTCCTCTGCTGCTTCTTCTCTTCCCTTCCTTTTTAATCTTTGGTGTAGTGCGTAGCTGAGTACATAGTAGGTGCTCAATAAATATTTTTGAAAGAAATTTTTTTTTTGGAAAGCAAGTACTCCTCTCTCAGACATACCCATCTATTCCTAAGACGGTATTCCTACAAATATAGCAGTGTAATAAAGTAATCAGACTTTTGATGATTTTTCTAGGTTTTCACTCAACAATGCCTAGTATATAGCAAACACAACACAACACAAACCTACTGCTTTTGGGTTCATTCTGACTCACAGCGACCCTGTAGTACTGAGTAGAACATCTCCTTATCATTTCCAAGATGTAAGTCTTCACACAAGCAGGCTGCCTCATCTTTTTGGCAGGTTTGAACCACCGACCTTGCAGTTGGCAGCCCAGCGCCTACCCCCAGCACCACCAAGGCTAGGAGGTAGCTGTCCGTTGGTGGAGGAACAGTAAATGACTGACTACTCACTTCACTGCACTTCTTTTTGTACAGTTAGAAGCCCACACATCTCGGCTGCAGGCAGGCCGTGGAGTAGACTTCTAGAGCACAAGCCCACTCAGTTTGCCCAGGACTGGTTCCCAGGAATGCACTCCTAGTTACTTTTACCATAAAACTGTCCGTTAGTGTGTGACCTCCTCCAGTTAGTCTGTGGGTGCCTCTTTGTTTACTTGGCAAATAAAAGTCCTTCTAGGGGGCAGGTGCGAAAGTCCTTTGATGAGAATGAATGCAAGGCACCTGAGTGAGGTATGCTGGGCTTCCTGGAGGAGTTGAGGTCAGGGGAGCCGGCCGCCATCACATTCCTTTCTGTTTTGAGAGGATGCTTGCTTGGATAAAAGTTTTGTCTCATAAGTACAGTTTGTTACGTTAATACTGTCACTGTCCCACTGTCTAGTCGGAAACGTGAGACTTTAGAATGTGGCCTTTCCCTCTACCCTTATAAATTTGTGTCTTGATCTTTTAAAAGAGAGGGATTAAAACTGAGCCCCCACAGAAGGCTGTTGTCAGATTAATTCTATAATAATTTGAGAGTCACAGAGTAATATAAACATGTAAAGTTTTCTTACTGTCTTAACACCAAGAAAATGAAGACTCCAAATTCAAAGCTTTCTCCCTTCCTGGGAAAGGGAAGTAAACATTATCTTTAGCAGTATTTACAATTAATATTTTTTAATTTATTAACCAAATACGTCTAGCTCTTACTATGTGTGTGGCCCTGTTCTTAGGTACTTTACCAAAACGAACTCCTTTT
Source organism: Chrysochloris asiatica (assembly GCF_000296735.1). NCBI lineage: Eukaryota > Metazoa > Chordata > Mammalia > Afrosoricida > Chrysochloridae > Chrysochloris > Chrysochloris asiatica. Next base: position 2,465,129 of record NW_006408702.1, read on the forward strand.
ACTTGTAAAACTTATGAAGCGGGTATCATCACCTTCCTCAGTTCATCAATGAAGAAACTGAGACAGCAGACTAGTTGGTCCAAGATTACACAGATAGTAGGTGGTTGGGCCAGGACGCAAATTTAGCAGTCTGGCACCAGAATGAGTGTTTGTTTTAAACCACCATTAAATGTCTGTCATTAAAGATTCTTTTGTAGACAGAAATCTTACACTGTCAAGAAATCTTAAAAAAACTAGATACTTGAAAAATCCTTAATAAACTTTTTAAGGAGAAGAAAAATCAATAGCAAATTGAGTAAAACTTTCCAATCATACTTACGCCTAACCAAACAAACCAGTTGCCTTCGAGTCAGTTCAGACAAAAGAAGATTTCCTGGGAGTCAGAGTAAAACTGTGTTCCACAAGGTTTTCAGTGGCTGATTTTTTGGACCATAAAGCTTTCTTTTGAGGTGCCTCTAAGGAGCTCTGGTAGCGTAGTGGTTACAAATCAGGCTGTGAACCTTAAGGTCAGCAGTTCGGAAACTACCAGCCGCTCTGCGGGAGAAAGATGAGGCGTTCTGCTCCTGTAAAGATTTACAGCCTCAGAAACCCTGTACAGGGTCGCTGTGAGTGGGAACCGACTCCACAGCACACAACAACAACAACAACAACAACAACTGGTTAGACTTAAACCTCTAACCTGTAAATTAAGCCCCTGAGCTAGCCAGCTGTTTTGTACCACTCAGAATCCCATATTTAGGCCTAAAAAGTACATTTTCTTCCTTGAGAAAGGCTCAAGCTTTTCTATCTTTTTGGGATGGTAGTTTTGTAGCTGCTTGCCTTCAATTAAAGTTGTATCACTTTAATTTTATGATACATTTTTCTATAAATTATTTCTGAAATGGAGAGTTGGCATTTTATTTTTTATGTATTAAAAATTTTATTGTGAATTGATTCACAGAGCAGATCATCAGTTTTACATTCAACAAATCATATATTTTGCTTCACTACATGATTATAATCCCCTCCATGTACCAGCAGTTAGCAGCATTGACCTCTATTCACTTTACCTAGTTCATTCCTCCCTGTATCTCCTGTTACTACCTTCATCTTTCCTCTGCTACCCCCCATCTTTTTTTTTTTTTTTAATGTTTTATTGTGAATTGTGTGATAGTTTACATTGGAGAACATTAGTTTTACATTCATCCTATCGTATATCATTGCTATCGTTAAAATCCCCTCCATGCATCATCAGCCAACCAAAGGGTATACACGACAAGTCTGCCCCCCTGGTCGTCAGCACACAGTCCCTCTCCCTCTCTGTGTCTAGAGTCCCCAGCTGCTCCACCTTCCGATGTCATCGTCACTGCTTCAATCTCAGGCATCACTGCTTCTCTGGGTAGGGTCCCGCTCTCTGCTCTTCTCCCTTGATGGTCCCAGGGACCTCTGCTCCTAGACTGAAAAGTTAATCACTCCCCTCCTTTTGCTACAAAACATCTACCTTTACATTTCCAACTCTCCCAATCAGTCCTGATAACGGTGATTCACTATTGTATTACAAGAGACCCATCCACATTTCATTTCATCAGTCCCTCCTAGACAGATTGGATACTACTCAGTGGAGATTCTACCTTCCTCCATGTCCTCTGGATCTACGTTCCCTCTTGAAAGCTTGTAAGCCAGTCACTTCTTGCCTTTGAAGCCCACTCATTTTGGGTAGCCAATGTCCAAGTTGTCCATCCCTGTCTACTCTGTGTATGGAGGGGGTGGGAGTAAAGATTTGTGCCCTCTTTTGAGCTACTGCATCCATAGGTGTAGGTCAAGTTCATCAAATTGTATCAAATTATTCTTTTTTCCTTTTCTTTCTTCTTCTGGTTGAGCTCTGATCATCAGTCATTGAAGCCAGGTCAAGTGGGTCTTATCTGCAAGTGCTACCCTCCCTCTTGTTGCCTGCCCTGTCACCCCTGTTAACATACACCTACCCTCTAGCCCATGAATAATTTCCTCTACTCCTCTCCTCCCATATCCACCATAGATTGTTCTTTTATCAAGAAAACCTTGAACTTTTGACAGCAGTGGTGTCATGCACTGTTTATTGTTTTGTGATTGACTAATTTCACTCAGTATGACGTCCTTCCGGTTCAGCCTTGTTGTGAGGTGTTCCATAGAGGCATCATTGTTCGTCAGTATTTTGTGGCATTCCATTGTGTGATACACCAAAGTTTAAGCATTTCTGTTGAGAGGCATTTAGGCTGTCTCCATCTTTTTGATGTGGCTCTTGTAGACAGCATGCTAACGGATCTTGTTTTCTGATTGATTCTGCGCTTTATGTCTCCTGACTGGAACATTGAATCCAGATATAGTCAGTATAGTTATCAATAGCTGTATGCATTGGCTGTTGTCATTTTTCTTGTGTGATTTGATGTTGTTGTTGTTGTAACTGTTGTGCTGCTGGGTTCTTTGCTCCACGTAATTTTCTGTGCTGAGTCCATTTTCATTTTTAGTGTGTTGTTGTTCCATTCCAACTCATAGCGACCCCCGTATAGAGTTTTCCGAGGAGAGGCCTGTAAGTCTGAGCTGCTGATCTTGAAGTTCAAACTGACTTTTTGGTCCAGTGCATTCATTATCGGGCCTGTTTGCTAAATCTCTCTGATTTGCCTCTTTTTAAAATTTTGATTCACAAGTATTATTTTTTTTCTCTGAGGTTGCATTGTAATTTATTATAATTTTTTTTTTTTTTACTGCTTGAAACAGGCTGTTTTCTTGAAATCTCCCTGACTTCCTTGCTACTTGGCTGAACTGTATCTACACTTTCCCTCTTCTTGCTTTGTGGTTGATTTCATTATACATGTATATCTCTAGTTCCCTGTTTTTAGTCTTGAAGGTTTGTTTAACTTTGTTGTTGTTGTTGTTAAGTGCCATCGAGTCGGTTCCGACCCATAACGACCCTGTGTAGGGTTTCTGAGGAGCAGCTGGTGAGCTTGAACTGCCGACCTTGCAGTTCAAACGGCTTTGCAGTCTGGCGCATTAACCCACAGCTTTGTTATTGCTGTTGAGTGCCGTCGAGTCGATTCCGACCCATAGCGACCCTGTATAGAGTTTCCGAGGAGAAACTGGTGAGCTTGAACCACTGACCATGTAGTTCAAACAACTTTGCAGTCTGACACCCCCACAGCTTTAAGTACTTGTATATCCGGAGTCCTGGTGTGGCACTGGTAGGATAAGCATTGGACCTCAAGGTTGGTTTGAACTATAGGGTTGATGGTTCAAACCAACCACTTGCTCCTTTTGAAAACCGTCCAAAGGGTGCTCTGAATTGGAGCAGACTCGACGGCAGTTTACAACAGCTACTACATATCTGGATTGAGTTCTGGGGGTGGCTGTCACACATGTCAGTCTCAGGTTGTTGGCTGCTGCTCCTGTTGGTTCTCAGTCCAAACAACATCCTTTAGTGTTTTTTTGTTTAGTTGGTCTGGTCATTACAAATTTCTTTTGATTCCTGTTTCTCAAGAACTATCCTAATTTTGCTGTGGTATTTGAGGGACACCTTTGCTGGGTATATGCTTCTAGTTGGCAGTCTTTTTCTTTCAGAGTTTTGTTTCTTGCGTATGGCATGGTTTCTGCTGAGAAATCAGAGTCTTATTGGCTTTCCTTTGTAAGTAACTGACTGCTTTTTCTGAGCTGCTCTCAGGAATCTTGCCTTGTCTTTGATTTTAGAAAGTTAGATTATGATATGTCTTGATGATTTTCTTTGGGGATCTGTCCTGTGTAGGAATCATTCAGCGTCTTGTATTTTTACCTTCCCACTTTTCATGCTGTTAGGGAAATTGTCTTCCAACAACTCTTCTACGGTTTCTTCATGTGTTTGTTTCTTGCAGTTCTGGAATTCCTATCACCTATAACTTGGTCTTTTCATGGTATCTCACGTAACTCTTAGGCTTTCTTTGGAATTTTTTCGTTCTTTTTTCTTATTGTTCTTCTAGCATACTAGTATTGAGAGATTTCTCTTCTAACTAATTTGGGCTCCCTCCCATTGCTTTGAATCTTCTCTTTTGCCCTTTCAGTGTATTGTCCAGTTTTTGAGAACTTAGTATTAGTCTTCTGGATTTCTAATTACAGGTTTTGTATTGTTACAGAATTTGCTTTTATTTTGTTTGTTTATTCTTGTAGTGCTTTCCTGAATTCTTCTAAAGTTTTTGTTGTGTTTTCCTTGATCTGTCTGTCAATCCTTTGATGGTACCTAATTGCCATTCTTTTGAATTCTTTTTCAGTAAGTTCCATTACCTTTTCTTCCTCCGAATTGTTTCTGGCTCTGCATCTTAATCATTTGTGTGAGCCATTCTTTCTTATTTTCCACGTGAACTAAAATAGTCTGTTGTCTCCAGGGCATTGTGCGGTGGTCATATTTGTCAAAATAAGCAGTGCAGTTGTTGGACCCAGAATGGAGAAATCTCAGGTGGGATACTGCAATTCAAGGAGCTGACGAGGTGGTCGTGGAAGGGATGTGACGACAGAGTTCCTGGCCCTAGATGGTGTTACCTATATTCAGGGCTTTTTCAGTCTGCTAGCAGTTTGGGGGGGGCTCTTGATGGAGCTGGTCCCAGTGTTCTTTAGGACCACAGGGAAGCTGGGGCTAGTGTGACTGGCTAAATGCTAGTTTGGTGGCTCTGTGGGTTTCCTAGGTCTGTATAGCCAAGCCCTCCTGAACCCAGGCACCAAAACTGCACAGCCAGCCCCCATGGCACCTTGGCGTGGTTACCAACCACAAGACTCGGAACTCCCAGAGGACAGGCGCTGTGCTGAGGGTGGGTGAGGGTGGGAGCTGGCCACGCTTCTGGTCACCAGAGGAATATGGGGAGAAGAAAGAAATCACACCTTTCCCGTGCTCCATATGACCCTGCTCTGCCAGGCCTCCCTCTGCTGCCAAAACGGGTCCAGCAGCATCACCAGGCACACTCCCTCACTCGCCCTCCCTGCTTAGCCCCTCCTCCCAGCAAGCACTCCCTCAGCCGCACTAACCTCTCTTCTGAAGTTCATGGTACCAGAATTTTCATCTGTATCTGTTTTATGTTGCCTCTCGTGTCCTACTTGGCTCCGCGGGAGAAAGATGAGGCTCTCTGCTTCCGTAAAGATTTACAGCCTCGGAAACACTATAGGAGACTGTATGAGTTGGAACGGACTCCACAGCACACTACCACCAAACCACCACCATCTTTCCTGTAGAGGGTCTGTATGGTTCATTTGCCTAGTCCATCATCTTGCAGGAAGTAGCAGTTGGCATTTTGAATTCTAGTTGGAAAATTCATTTTCAAAATAGAATGCCTCTCTTGTGTTTTTTGTTTGTTTGTTTTTAATAGAGCATTAAGGCCCAATGCTCATTGAAATTATTCCACCCCTCCCCCCCCCCAAAAAAAAAACTTAGTTAATAAGATGCTTAAGTGTTTTCATGATTTGAGTCAGCATTTACCTTTCTCTCTTACCAGTTTATGCAAACTTGATATGTTGCTACAATAAGACTACCCAGTGTTGGTCTATAATCCTTGGCTCCCTCCCCTCCCCCGTTTATCCATCTCTAATGTGATTGGAAGCCAGCTGATGCAGGAAGCAAGGCTTCCGTTAGCACATTATGCGTCTTGAGGAGAAAACTAGTGCTTGACTTGTATGATGTCTTCAGAAAATCTCCTAACAGCGTCTTCTGCCTCCTTCAGGATTCCTGGTTCACTCTTTTTCACCCTAAAGGAAACCACAGAGTGTGAATGAACATTTTAGCTACTTACAAATAATACTTCTCACCATGAATAGAGGTAAATAAAGAACTTCATTTTCAGGTCATAAAAAAAGTAATACTCCAGTGAGGAAATCTTAAAGCTTAGGCCTTACCCTGATTTTTTAAGAGTTTATTATTGCTGTATAATCTTGTATTTAGTGGTCAAGTGTTTTGGGTTCTCTTAAACAGTAATATGTTGAAATCTTTATTTTGAGAGGTAGAATCCTAGTCCTTGCTAGAATCAGGTATTAATGTATTCCTGTTACCTAATGAACATAAGAAAGGATCCTGAAGGTAGTGGTTTCAAAACAACAATTACCACTTTGATCATGAGTGCTTAGGTCGAGGGGTGCTCATCTGTGTTCCATGTGGTGTCTTGTAGGCTGGAGAAATTCAACTGGAGGCTGAAGATCTACTCTCAAGATGATTCCTGATATGGCACTGTAGGATAAGCACTAGACTGCTAACCTCAAGGTTGGCAGTTCAAACCTACGAGTCACTCCTTAGAAATTTGATACTGGGAGTCATAAGCAACTCAACGTAGTTAACAAAACCCACCAGCTTACATGTTGGTGCTGGCTGCTGGGTGCCTTCCACAGTGACGTTTTCACGGGCTGCTTGGTCTTCTTTATGGCTGAGTTTCAATAGTGAGTGTCCCAAGAGAGCCAGATGGAAGCTGTGTTGCCTTTTATGCACATCATTTTGTCAAAGTTGTCTCGATTCAAGGGAAGGACAATAGAGCCCTCTCTTTGTAGTAGGAAGGTCATTCACATTATCAGAAGGACATGTGGGAGGAGACAGGTGGTGGTATGGCTGTCTTTGGAGAATACAGTGTAGCACAGTTCACCCTCTGCCCATGACTGCGTACATCCCTTCTGGGTGCGGAAAGCACTCATGCCCTCCTCCTGCGTCTCAAGCCCTCACCGCAGTGTGACATCATATTCAGGATCTTGTCATTGAAACTGGGTCCAGATGTGGATGAGGCTTCTTGGATGTAGTTCCATAAAATCAGCTCCTTCAGTACGTCACCTCAGTCTGAAAAGCTGTGAACTGAAGAGGTACCTTCTCTGTCCCCCACATACCCAACATACAATTGTGGGGCAGATGTAGCCGTTCCCATTCCAAAGGCTGAAATCCAGCCAGGCACACACTACCAGTTCTTGGTAGCTCGATTTGGTTCTATACCTATATAACCCATACTTACCTTTGAGTAGTTTTCCCATGCTTCTGACCATGGAAATGCCAGGGTCCAGAAGCCTCTTTGCATTGTGTGCTGTGTCTGTTGCTTTCGATCACAGCTGATTTTTAAAGCTGTAGAATTTTTGTGTGTCAGATGATAATATACTTAAACTGGAGAAAAGCCCTTCTCTGCATTGGGACCCCTGTGAGAGGACTGTGGGGTGGGCAGGGCTCCTTCAGAACCCTCCTGTTGAATGAAGACCTGGAGGGACTTTGTCAGTCTGAAAGCTGTGAGGTACCACCTGAGCTCTTTCTGAGGTCTTAACGATAGATCTGTGGGTCTACCCTGGAGGTGATCTTGGGCCTGAAGTCTTTCCTGAGATTGAGAACAATTTGTGTAGGAATGATGAAGAGTTTTATTTTTAAACTCAGGAAGTCCTGGGATTTTTATGTTTAATCATTTGTTATTTAGCACATCATAGACCACAAAAACAAGCAGTGAAATTTCCTTAACTAGATAATTGAAATGATTAGGGCGTTTCTTCTTTTCCGCATTATTGCAGGTGACAGGGTTGCTAAAACTTTCCACCATTACATACTAAGAGTCTTCTCTCCTCTATCCGCCAGTAACAAGCGTTAAGCTTTCTTATCGTTACTTTCCTCACCAAAGTCCTTTCAGCTTTTTACAATCCCTTTAGATTTTCCTGCTCCGTGTTTCTCAGTGTCTTTCTAGCTTCTTTTACTGCCTCATCCACAGAGGCGAGAGTTTTGTTACAGCAGCACCCTGCTTTCCAGTCTGACTCTCCGTTATCTGATGCTTCAGAATTTAGGAGCTTAAACTGATCATTTCTTATTTTAATCACATATGTGCCATTTAGTCGATGGCTGCCCAGTAGGGCCATCTCATCTCTGTTCCACTCGATGTCCTCTGGAGCCACTGCCCTAGGGGCTCCTCCCTTCCAGAATGGCTCGCTCTTGGCTGGGAGCTCAGCCAAGTCCGCTGTGACCGCAGTTCCTTTTTATAGACTCCTTGGTGGCATGGTGACTGTGCTCCACGAGTGAGTGTCCTAAGAGCCAGGTGAAATCTGGACCCCCATCCCCTTTTACAACCTAAGTTTAGAAGTCACCAAGCACCACTGTCCCATAGTCACAGGCTCCCCCAGTTTCCAGGGGAGGGAACATAGACTTCCGTCGCTTAATGACAGGAACTTCCTGGCACACTGTACAAAGAAGTTGAGCTGTAGGAGATAGTTGTGGTCATTTTCGGAGAGTACATTTTGCTCCAAAACACAACTGTATCTGAACATCTCCCAGTAGGTAAACTTTTGTCTTAATCCCTTCTTTTTCACCATAGCCAAATAATTTAATTTTTACCACTTTTATGATATGTTTTCATTTCAGTAAGGCAAAAAGTATTACTAGTAGGGTTCAGTTCATACATGCCTGGATTTATTCCAGACAAATCTATTCAAGCATGTCTTTGATTAGCGGCTGACTGCAGTCAAGTTCTCTCAGTATTCTCATTTCTCTTCGTGTCCTCGTTGTTGTGAAGCGCTGTTGATAGCGTCTGATCACAGTGACCCTATATAGGGTTTCCCGGGAGCAGCTGGTGGGTTCGAGTCACCAGTCTGGTGGTTAGCAGTCTAGTGCTGATCCTAGAGCGCCACAACAAGACTCCCTAGGTGTCAATGCTATTGTTAAATGCGGTCAAGGGGATTCCGACTCACAGTGACCCTGTACAGGATTTCCAAGGAGCGCTTGATGAGTTTGAACCACTGACCTTGTGATTCAAACCAATCGTGTGGTCTATTGCTTATCCAAAGTACCGCACCGGATTGTTGTTGTTGTTAAGTGCCGTTGAGTCGGTTCTGACCCATAGTGACCCTGTATAGGGTTTCCACGGCTGTAAATTGTTACAAAAGCAGAAAGCCTCATCTTTCTCCGGCGGAACAGCTGGTAGTTTCAAACTAGGTCCTATCAAAAAAGTGGCTTCTTAGGGGATTTCCTGGGCCAGTAAAATTCAAGACAAAGAGATGAGCTCAGAGGTTCTAGTGAATGCATTTGGGGACTGCAAAGGTGAAATCCTGATAGATTTTCTCACAGGACACAGGAGGATCACAGGAGCTTATTATTAGGAAAATTTAAGTGGATTGAAAACTGCATTAGAAGAAAACCAACCCAGTTGCACTGAAGAATTCTTGTCCTTCATAACGATGCACCTGCTGTTTCTTTGAGGATAACAAGGACTGTCCTATGAGAAATTCATTGGCAAACCTTACCCTATCCATACTGTCTCCCTGATCTTACTCCTAAGACTTCTTCTTATTCCTAAAACTCAAAGAACATTTCAAAGGAACATGATTTGAGTCCCCCAAGGATGCCAAAACTGCCATTTTGATGTGATGTAAATCAGAGTGTAGAGTTCTTTAGGAAAGAGCTAAAGAAATGGGAACCGTGCCTTCCAAGTGTATGGACCTAGGTGGAGGATGTGTTGAGAAAGCACATGTTTAAGAAAGGTTTCTGTTATTTTGTAAGAATACTTTTTGTCTTATCTTAGAATATATATGTTTTTCCCATGTCTGTTTTTACCTGAATGTATTGAGGTGATTCTTTTTATTAAAACTATACTTGATAAGAAGCTATCGTCTATTAGGAAAATCAAATTCTTCATTTTTTTAAAAAGAAGATTCACATCTCATTCGTGTTCTGCGTTGTAGTTGAAGATCAAATAATGTAAGTACTTTTTGAAACCTGGCAGTGATAACTTCATAAAGGTATCATCCCTAATGGTGATGAAAAACTATCCAGAACAGGCTAGAAAATGACTTGCTGTTCGACATTGTTAGTATTTCAATGAGTTGCCACTTATGCTTTTAAACTTCATTCATTTAACCAGTTTTAGTTGAGTGCTGTGTCATACGTTGGCTTTAGATTGGCACCAGAAGCTAGCTCTCATGAAACGTGCTAAACAGGAAGGACCCTGAGCATCAGTACATCCCCAAGTAAATGTGAACTCACCCTTGTAAGTGCCACAGAAGAGAGGAGCTCTGAGGGTACCTCGTACGGAGCCTGACCTTGTATCCCCGATGAAGTGCATTGTAACAAAGATCTGAAAGATGAAGGTGTCATAACCACACCAAGAGACACATCAGGGTGGGCTCCCAGGGCACGCATCTGTGGGTACATAACATCCCCAGTTACCTTCCAGGAAACCAATAGTATCTCTTGTTGACTGTTAAGAGACCACACATTAAGTTGCTCCTGGAAGGCCTGTGTGCAGAGCAGAGGTCTGAGCTTTTAAGAAGCCATTTCATTTATGAAGAATTAATTTTGAATAATGTTTGCCACTAAAAACAAGTACAATTCAAGTAAGAGATAAATTATCCAGTACAACCCCAGTATCCAACCGTGGTCTAGGGACCCGTGGACTTCCCAGAGCCCTTTCAGGGTATCTGTAAAATGACTTTCATAATAATACTAGTACTATTTCTTCACAGTCTTTTTGTTCTGAGTGTAAGCCTGTAGTTCTTTTATCTCAGTAGATTGAATGCAAAGCCTACGGTGAATTGACTGCCTTCCATTAAACCAGACCATAGAGTCTATAGAATGTAGCCACTTTTCCCACTCGGGTTTTTTATCTTCCTCTTTGTTTTGGGAAATATATTTTTAATAAATAACAGTGTTACTTACGTTACCATATAGTAAGAGTTTTGTTAATTTTGAAGGCATTAACAAGTGTTTCTAAAATTTCTGTTTTATCTGCAAATATGTTAAATGTTGATAAATGTAAGCACATAAACAAAGTTCTTTTGGATTCTCAGTAGCTTTCTTTTCTTTTTTTTTTTTAACTGTAAAGAGGTTTTGAGACCAGGAAGTTTGAGACCCGCTGAAGTAATGGTGTTCTACGTGACTTTCAGCGTGTTACTTCATCTCTGAGGCTCAGGAAATCAGTAAAATGGAGGTGGTGATCTAAGTACATCCCTCATTGAATGAATAAAGGAGGAGTCGCTGTGTGTCAAGAGCTTAGAACAATACATAGCATACAGTGAGCATTCAGTATAGGTTAGCTTTTGTTGTTACACTACTGTTTAATTTGAAGACCTACTTTATGTGAATTCCAGCACTGTTGAAGTGTTGCTTAAGAAGTTTTGGGTTTGTGGTCATCTGTATTGTTTTGGTCCAAGTATTTTGGAAGTAAAGGAAATTGGATTTTATGATTTTTCTTTTCGTGTTAAGTTACAGCAGGGTTTCTATTGGCAGGTGGTCAGGTCTTGAGGTTTCGAGGCATCAATTCAAAATAGCTTGAGGTGCTTTTGCAAACTTCTCTCTGCTCTTCCTCCCTCCTTCCCTCATCTGGACAGTGCTCCATCCAGAATGACGGTGAGCAGGTGGGCGGGTGTAGTCTGGGAAATCTCCCAGAGACTGGTTGTGTGCCTGGTCTCCAGCGTCCTCGAAAGAGAGTGACAAACTCACATTTGAGACGGAGAAACCAAGGATCAGAGAAACTGAGCGATTCGTTCACACAGGTTGATCCAGCATATGAGCGGTGTAGCCAGGACGCGAACATCATTCCTATTTGTGGCAGAAAGAACACCAGACTCAGAATCAGAATTGGCTTCAGTCTCTTGTCTAGTGGTTTACTTGGTTGTCTGATACAGAAGAGTTTCCTTAGATCTTTGCTTCTTAGTATCCTTATCTACAAAACGAAGCTGCAAGTGTCAGTCCCGCTCCCAATCCCAGATTGTGAGAAGGGTCACGTGAGAAGAGACTTCACAAAGAGGTCCCTACAACACTCCAGTTGGCCTCCTCTGCACCCAATGCTTGGCTTGTAAAGTCACTTCCCAGAGATAGAATTCTTTTCAGAATCTAAAAGATTGCCTTAAATATTATGCTTTGTAACATTTTCTTCTTTTCTGTCTTTCTAGGGCAGCCCAGAAACTTACAGGACCTGTGCCGAATTAAAATTCGACAATGCATAGGCCTCCAAAACCTAAAACTACTTGATGATCTGCCAATTGCCAAGGTCATGAAAGACTACTTAAAACACAAGTTTGATGATATCTGATATTCACAGAGCTGTGAGCGAGATGACAAGTTATGTTCCTGATACTTAAAAGGGGTTTTGCCTTGCACAAAGTATATCCTATGCAATTTCTGATTGCTGTGAAGTCAGAAAGCAGGTATACACTTCTAGGTTTTTGGGGGTTTTGTTTGGTTTTCATTGTAGGGGAGGGATTTTTATATATATAAACACACACACACCACATGCTTGAAGGTCTGAGTTTGGTTTCTTGGTCCAAGTTTATGAGGTCCAAGCTTTCTTCTATACAATACTGCATATAGAAAAATTGTTTTTCCAAAATGAAACAGGCAGAGTCAGAGTGGAGAACTTACCCTTTCCAAATTGTTTCAGGTTTTATTGGCGTGCATTCTAAACCAGCAAAGCATTTGTTGAAGTAACATTTGGAGGCCCAGTTTCACCCTGGTGGGGGTGGGGGGTGGGGTTACTGGGTTATATCTGAAGATAACCCTGAGAAATTCCATAACTGATGCTGTCACCTCCTTCATTTTTAACGAGTACAAATTGGCTGTTTCAAACTGTTCTTTTCCTAATTGATGTAACTTTCAAACAGCATAAATCCAGTACCTCGCTTTCCTGTTGGTGTGCTTACTTATTTTTTTAACAGCCGTAGTACACTACCCAGAGACTTTGGGTCTCAACTTCTGTCTCTAGCTAAATTGTGCTTTTTAAAAATGGGAAAGAAAATCACGTTCTAATGCCAGTGCATTCTGTTTTTAAAGCGGTGTCTCCTGTGCAATACGTTTACTGGTGTGTTTGATCCATTGCTCCCTTTGGGGTTCGTCATTCCACAGTCAGCTCTCACAGGCCCGAGAACACGCACCACCACTGTAACTGTCGTGGCAGAACCCTACGGTGGCAGTGCCATTGCCATTGGAGGCTTTGCTTTTCACCCCACTTTCGACAGAAAACGTCATTTCCTGGTTATAGAGTATTCCTTAAAAACAGCCCCAAATATTCTCAAACCATTTGGCTTTATCAGTTCAATAATCTGGGATGCTTTCGTGATGTTTCGTTTCTTTCTATTTCAAGAGTAAAATTTCTAATGGATACACGTTTTTGAGCCTGGTTGATTCCGGATATGTTAATTCAACATTTCGTGTCTGTTTAGAGGTGATACAGTAAAGCTCTTCACGAGACTGACTTTCGTTGCTGAGCTGATTGGGCATATGTTGGCAGGGTAAACATGGATCTGATAATGTGTCTGTACCAATAGCAATCAAAGATGATGCCGTTGAAAATGTGTTCTGTGCTTGATTTGGCCTGGTCTTAGCTTTAGGGGAACCTCGTCAAATGTCCAGTATTGTTCTTAGTGCTTTGGGAAATGTCAGAGTATTTACACACCAGTGATAAGTTTGCTGGCAGACGTTTTCAAAGCGAAAAGAGTATCTCCTTTTGAGTCCTTAAGCTTAACCTTATTTCAACCGAGGTGTGTAACTAAGACCAGAAATGCAGGAGGAGTCTGCTCTCGCTTCGCCTGTTTCCTGAGGCAGCGGTGCTCGGTCCCCAAGCACAAAGTGTGGTCCCTTGGATTCAGAATAGCATTGGCATCAGAGCATCTGGTCGGGTGTGCCAAAGCAGGCCCAGGTGTCTGGTGAGTGAGCAGCTTCACGAAACGAATGCTCTGGAGGGTTGCTGGTGTGGTCCATGGACTCTTTCGTAGGCAGCCATCCAGAGTTAGGCTGATTTCGTAACGGCTCCCAAACTGTCACTTGTACCTAATATATAGGAATGGGCGGTGTATCCTTTTCCCAGTCAAAATGTATCCCCAAATGTTATCGCCACAAAAGAGTCTCATGTGAATAAAAGGGCAGAAGTCTGGCCTCGTTCTTTAAACAATATCCAGGCCAGAGCGGTGGCACATTTGTGGTGTCAGGGCCATTCATGGCATACCCAGAAATAGGTGGAGTGTCGCTTCTTTCTCAAAGCCTCGGCCCAGGGAGACGAGACAGGAAGGGTGCCTGGGAGGCCTGCCCTGTCCACAGAAACCTTACCGTTCCATTCAGATAGGACTTACTCCTCACATATGTATTAATTCAGTGCATTTCAAATGATTTTCTTTCCCCAACCACTCAAAGATTTGCAAACTAAGTTAGCCACTGAGATTGAGTCAGGGAATTCCGAGTAAAAAGATCCGATTAAGGTAAATTCTTTGTTCTGTTCTGCTGCTGTGACTTCAGAGAAAAAAAAAAAAAAAATTTATGAGCGCTCTTCCTGGATTGAAGTTTCTCTATAATGGAGAAGCGTATAATTCCCTTATTTATTTGATGTTTGAATTATCTGGACACATAAAAAATGCTTTGTTTTTATTGTTAGTAAAATCCCAGTCACACATCATATTTAACAATACCTAAAACTTCTCCACGTTGGTCATTAGTGGAATACTGTGATAAGTGTACCAGGTCTGTGTTTGAATTGGATTTGACTGAGAAGCATTCTGGAGTCACAGAATGAGTAGAACAAATATTTTCAGGAAATCAACTAATAATCGGTTTTTCCAGAATTTGACTAAAATGCTCAGAACCTATCAGATTTGTCATTGATCCTGCTATATATTTTTAAAAACGTATTATTTAAGCCTGTGACTAAACCTTTATAAACTATATTTGGCAAATACACCAAAGAAACTGGCTCACAAAAGAGTATGCTCATTAATGAACTGCAAACCTCATCTTTTCAAAAAGAGTTTTTTTTTGTTTGTTTGTTTTGGGGTTTTTTGTGTGTGTAAATATTTGTGTTGATAAATGTACAGCAGAGTAAGAGTGTTTTTAGATTATTTAATTTCCATATTCTTGAACTATTTACTACAGAATAATCACCCACGCTTGTTAGTTTGGAAGACTTGACTGGTTTGTTTTGTGATCCATTATCAGTCATGCTTGGAACAGCATTTCCACTAGAGAATTGAGTATTCTGGCAGTAGTGAGGATCACATCTGGAGTGTGACTTGTCAGATGCACCCTAAGAGACAAGAATGTGTAGTTTAATGACCAGAGTGGACCATATGAAATAGAGAGCCTGACTTTCTGCAAAATTGCTCATTAGCCCAGAATGTGATTGGAATGAGGACATTTACCCCAAATCTAGCTTTCATGTAAATCCTCGTGTGTTATTATCATAATGTATTTTGTTCTTCCTTTGTAACGTAAGTTTTGCTTTGGGTCAATTTGAATTAAAAAACAAAAAACAAAACATAAATCTGGTTAAAAACGTTATTGGACTCATGTTTTATTTCAAGTGTGTCTTAACATTTTAATGTTCCCAGCTATTTAATGAAAGAAACCAACAAACCCAAAACTCTGCTCTCTGTTCATTAGTGAGTGTTTCCGATCTCTGGGAATTGGGGAAGAGTGTGATATAAAGACCACCACCACTATCGAGAGTCGTCAGCTCTTAGCCACTCACAGTGGTTCAGTGAGTTCAGTGCACTGAATTTGAGTTCATTTATCAGCCTGCAGGAAATTGAAGCAAAGTAACTGGGAATTTCCACTCCTTCTATCCTGGAAGTCCTGGTGTGGTGCTGTAGAGTAAGCACTGTACTGCTCACTGCAAGGTTGGCAGTTCAGACCCACCAGCCGCTTCTCGGAAGCCCTATACAGGGGCACTAGCCCCGGTGGTACGGTGGTTAAAGAGCTTGGCTGCTAACTGAAAAGATCGCTGGTTCAAATCCAACAGCTGCTCTTTGGAAGAAAGGAGTGGCAGGCAGTCTGCTTCTGTGAAGATTTATGGGCCGGAACCCCAGATGGGGCAGTTCTCTTTTATGATCTCACAGGGTCGCCATGAATCAGAATGGACTCAGCTGCTGTGGGCTTGCTGGGTGGGTACATAGGCGTACACAGCTTGATTTGAGGGAGATTTCAAATGATGGTGTGTTTAGAAAAAGGGAGGACAGATTATTTTGTGCACCCCAAGCAGAATTGACATTTTGGAATTAAAATCTTGTTGCAGACTTGTCAGGGGTTTGGCATCAATGAAGACCAAAAAACGGGACGTTTGAGACTACTGCTAATGATCAGCAGAGGAGTTCAGATTTGAACAATAGCTTAGCGCTGTTACTTCTGTTTCTTTTCAAGTATCACATAAGTGTATTGTTTTTCCAAAAACAGGTGTACCAGCTATTGACAAAGCAGATTGTCTCCTTGATGAACTATTTCCACGTCCCGTGTAGTTGGGTCTCAAAGGTGAAAGCTATCAGTAGCTCTTCTGTGATTACCTGTGGGTCTCTTAGCTAATCAAAACTGGCGCCACTAAGATGGCGGCACTCCCGTGGCCTTCGCGGTGTGCTTGTAAATAGCGGTCATTATTTTGTCTTGTATGTCCTGAAGAGATGATACATTTTATAGGTATTTCTTTATCATCTCGAAAAATGCTAATGATATTTGACAGCATTCCAAATCACAATCGAAAAGAAGCGAGGCAGCAGTGTGACTTTTAGCCAGCTCTGAGAGATTATAAAAGTGACCATAGAACCTGGAACTCCTAACTCGGGGTGGGGGTGGGGGTGGGGGTGGAGCTTAGTCTCTTGTCTGCACGAGTATCTTACACATGAGCCTTCTGATGTGCTCTGGTAGATTCATTCACTTAGTTATACCCAGTGTACTTGGGGCTGGGTTTATGTTGTGCATCCAAAAGCTGTGATGTATCCATTCCAAAGATCCATACCCACTAGAAAGAAAGGGATCTGATTAAAGTGAATTATTTCTCTTCTGCAGATAGGACTTAAATAAAAAGCCACGGACTCATTTGTGATTGTTATAAATAGAGTTCTTCTCAGAGGTCATGGAATAGTTGCATTACCTTTTGTTTGGTGTTTTTTTGTTTGATTTTTATTGTGAATTGAGTGAACCTTTACACGTGAGTTTCCATTGAATAGACAGACCATGGACTTCATTTCAACGATTGCAGTCCTCTCACTGTAGAATCAGTTTCCTGCTTCCTCCCTGTACTTGTCATTCAACCTTCTTTTCTAGACCTTCTGAATTTTGTCCTTTGGTAAATGCTGAACAATACCTCGCTGGTATTATTGCCCACTCTATATACCTGTCTTATATTCCTGTTGTTGCTGGTAAGTACCTTTGTGTCAGTTCAAACCCATACCCACCCTGTGTAGGGTTTCCAAGGAGCGACTGGTGAGCTTGAACCGCCGACCTTGTGGTTCAAACAACTGCAGTCCAGTGCATTAACACACAGCGCCATACCAGGGCTCCTATTAGACACTGTATCTACTAGACGCTAATGATTACAAAACAGGAGAGTTGCGAGATGACATGAAGAACATCATACAGGAAGAAGGAAAAAAGTCGTTAAGCAGACAAGAGAAGGAAAAGGCCAAAATGAATGTCAGAAGAGACTGAAAGTTCCCCTCCAGTGTAGAGATGCTAAAGCAAAGAGAAAAAGAAATCAGGAGATAAAAGAGCTGAATAGAATATTTCAAAGGGCAGCTCAAGAAGACAAAGTCAGATATTATAATGAAATGTGCAAAGACCTGGAATTGGAAAACCAGAAGGGAAGAACACGCTCAGCATTTCTCAAGCTGAGGAAACTGAAGAAAAAATTCAAGCTACCGAAGGATTATTTGGGCCAAATACTGAATGATGCAGAAAGCATTAAAAGAAGATGGAAAGAATATAGTCATTATGCCAAAAAGCAATGGTTGATGTTAAACCGTTTAAAGAGTTCCTATATGATAAAGAAACAGTGGTACTCCAGGCGCACTGAAGGCATTGGCACAGAACAAGGCTCCAGGAACTAACTGAATATTAATTGTAATTTTTCAACAAACTGAATCACGACATTGCAGAGAATAGATTTCTCAACCACTTAATTGTGCTCATGAGGAGCCTGTGCGTAGACCAAGAGGCAATCGTTTGAACAGAATAAGAGAATGCTGATTGGTTTAAAATAGGGAAAGGTGTGTGCCAGGGTTGTATTCTTTCACCATATTTATTCAATCTGTATGCTGAGGAAATAAATCTGAGAAGCTGAATTACATGAAGAAGATCCATTAGCATCAGCACTGGAGGAAGACTCATTAACAATCAGCAATATGCAGATGGTACAACCTTGCTGGCTGAAAGTGAAGACGGCTTCAAATGCTTACGATGTAGATCAAAGACTACAGCCTGCAGTATGGGTTGTAGCTTAATGTAAAGGAAAGAAAAAGTTTTCACCACTGGACCAGTAAATAACATCATGATAAATGGAGATAAAATAGGAGTTGTCAAAGCTTAATTTTGCATGGATCTACCACCAAAACTCAGGGAAACAGCTTTCAAGAGATCAAAGGATGTATTGCATTAGACACATCTGCAGCACAAGACCCTATTAAAGTGTTCAAGAGCCAAGCTGTCAGTCTTAGGCAAGTGCGCAAGACCCGAGCCACGGTGTTTTCAGTAGTCTTACATGCATGTGAAAGTTGGACAATGAATAAGGAAGACCGTAGGAGAATTGATGTGTTTGAGTGATGGTGTTGAAGAAGAATTTTAAAAGTACCTTGGACTGCCAAAAGAACAAACAAATTTGTGTTGGAAGAAGTACAACCAGAATGCTCTTTAGAAGCCAAGATGGCCAGCCAGACTTCATCTCTCATAACTTCAGATATATTAGGAGGGGACCATTCCTTGCAGGAGGACATCATGCTTGGTAAATTGGAGGGTCAGTGAAAAAGCAGACCCACCCTCAACAAGATGGATTGGCACAGTGGCCACTACAATTGACTGAAGAATAGTAGAAATTGTGAGGATGGCACAGGACCAGGATACAACAGAACCAGTATTTTGCTCTGTTGTACATAGGTCAGTATGGATCGGAAACAACTCTGTCTAGAGTCACTATGCATGACAATCAACAACACTATGCCTATCTACTGATTGGCTGGAAATGGAGCCAGAACGCTGACTTCAGTTCCTAACCTGAAGACTGAACAAGGGCCATAGTCTTGGGTTCCTCCATTTTCTTTCTGAGCAATAAACCTGGTCTTTTTTATAATAATTTGGAGCTTTGTTCCACATTTTCTCCCACTGGTTCTCAGGACCTTTTGATGTGACCCCTATCGCAGAACAGTTGGTAGTGGTAACGGCCCCATTTAATGCTTGGTCTCAGGATTATGGAACATCATGCTCATGTGTTTCATTAGTCCAGTGGATTAACTGATTCCAAGCATCTTCAATTTTCATTACTCCTTTCAAGGAGAAACCAACAGTTGGCCCTTAGATGGATTCTCGTCAGCTTTTAAGATCCCAGTCGCTCACAAAAGTTGGATGTGTAACATTGTCTTTGTGAGCTATTTAAGTTATGCCAGGCTGACCATTTCATTATCTTTTAATTCCATTTTTTCCATGAAGTTTTTTTTTGAAGCCCCTGTAAATATTTCAAATCTTGGTTTGTTTCAGTATGTTTCTCTAGAGAAAGACCTTGTGATCTGCGCCCCTAAAGATTACAGCCGAGGGAACCCTATGGCTGAGGTCCCCTGGCGTTGCTCTTAAGAACTTACGGGCACCCAACAAGAAGCAGTAATGAAGTGATGTACTTTTCTGTGAAATGGTGCCTGCATGTGAACAATCCATTCAGTTGCAGTTGAGAAACTTGCTTCTGTGATGAGCTAATGACTGGCCGAAGCCAAGGCAATCCAGCTACACAGATTCCCCGATTTCCTCCGTCCTGTTTTATCTGGCAAACAGCCGTGTTTCTCTTGCCGCTCCATCTTGACCTAATGTTGCTTTTCTTCCTCGGATAGTTTTAGGTCAGGTCCTGGCTGTTTTCTTTTTCTTGACCAGAAAAAAAGAACACTTGTAGGTTTGGATTACTATACATCACCATTTCTGATTTTTGTTGAGTACCATCGAGTTGGTTCCAACTCCTCATAGTCACCCTGAACTGTGTTTCTGCAGAGTGGCTGTTGGGTTTGAACCACCGACCTTTTGGTTAGCAGTCCAGTGCTTATCCTACAGTGCCACACCAGTACTTCTATGGTGGTGGTAGTTATGTGCCGTAGAGTAGGAACCGACCCATAGCGACCCTGTACAGGGTTTCCGAGGCTGTAAATCTGGATGGAAGCAGAAAGCCTCATCTTTCTCCCGCGGAACAACTAGTAGTTTCAAACTGCTGACCTTGCAGTTTGCAGCCCAATTTGTAACCACTATACTACCAGAGCTCCTTAGGACTCCTTTAGTGGTTTCTAAATGATCCCTCACATAATCCTGGTCACTTAGCTCTAGTGATGCATGCTCTGTGCAGGCTTTTCAACACATTGCTAGCTCCCAAACTGCCTCACTTGGGCAAAAGTACAGCTTAGCGTTCTTTTGGAATGAAGACTGCCAACTACATTAGTCCTAGCTAGAAACACTTTCTAGGAGCCCTGGTGGTGCAGTGGGTTAGGATTGGTGGTTTAAACCACTCTGCTGGAGAAAGATGTGGCACTTCGCTTCCTAAAAGAATTACAGCTTCAGAAACCCTGTGGAGAAGTTCTACTCTATTGTGCACCTTCAGTAGCACAAGAGGATAACAGATACCATTTTTTTCCTGCTTTATTTGTTACTGTCCTTAATTACTGTGAGTCCAGGAGGCTGCAGGCCATCAGACACTAGGTCTTACTTGCCTGTATTTGCTAGAAGAATCTGTTTTTCCGGAACTGTAGCTACATGCGGCTGTTGTTCACGCCTGTAAGTTTGTTCTTTAAAACCTTCAAGGAAACTAGAGGGCAAGTATCAGTGTATCATTTCAAAGCTCTGGTAAGTATAATTTTAATTCATACCGGTATTCCCTTTCTTGTCCTTCCTTTGCCCGTGTCCCTCCACGACCACTGCCCATCGTAGTCACTGGATAGTGAACCCTCGTCATCAGTTGTCCTGTAAGTACTGAGGTGGCAAACTGGAAAAGCAGAGGCCTCCTTCCCTGAGCTCACCTAGCACTTTGGGCCTCTCAGAGGAATGACCGCAGTTTACCTGGAGGTAGAGCACGTGCCCGACACAGAGATCCCAGAGGTTTCTGTGTTGCACAGATGTTACATTGTTTACATGCTAAAACACGAGCAGTTTTTCAATCACTTGATACATATATACTGGATTAACTCATTCAAATGGAGGGTATGTTGCTTCTAAAATCCAAAGAGGTCCGCCAATCATTGTGGCTCTTTTTTTTTAGTTGTGGGAGGGGCCATACGCAATAACTTATCCTTCACACCACTGAACTTGTAGAAATTTCACTGAGGTGGAAGCTCCATCTACCTCAACTCCCATCAACTCTTCATCTCCCATAAGCCCTCTGGTTAATTCCTATTCTATAGCACACATGTTTTACCAATAAGCCTAGAGCCATTGATACTTCCTTACTAGGTCAGATTTAGCATATTGTCATCAATGTCATGGACCTTGTGATGTTTTATGGCAGGGGAAGGTATTCAAGTTCGCTACGGACTAAATGATGACAGTGTTGGAGAGTTGTGTGTTGAGGTAGATTGGTGCAGGTGCATTGTTGGCCTCACCAGCTGACGGCAAACTGCTTCTGGTGACCCTTCAAAAGTGGAATTGAGAAAAAGGCATTGGCCACATCACTAGCTGCATACCAGTACCAGGAGCTCAAGCAATGAAACATCTGGAACAGGAGCTGCAATGGGGGAGTCAACGCCTGGCTAAGGATGTGAAAATCCACTGTCATCCTCCAGTACCCATCTGGTTTTTGTACAGGTTAGATAGGCGAGTTAAATCAGGCTGTGGGCTGTGGTGGGACCATCCTTCCGCTCCTTGATTGTAACGCGAATGTCTGCAATCCCTCCAGGAATGCACTATTGCTTTTGGTTTACTATTTTCCCATGTAGAGGCAGTTCTAATGACTTCCTACCGTAATAGACCTTCCACATTTCCGGGATCCAGTGTCGGGGTTCTGCCAGTTGGTGAGTATGTCTGTTCAGACGATGCATTCCGGAACTGGGGAAATCACTACAGGATGGGTTCAGGGATGCACTGCACCCAGAGCAAGACAGACCTTAGCTAAGACCCCATTGCCTTCCATTGACTGGCGGGCCAAAGTGATATTTTGGGTCTCTTGGAATTAGTGTCAAGTCAGAGTCAGTGTCCAGTAATACTCAAAAAGGCGATTACTGCCTTTTCCCCAATGACCAGTTACTTGTCAAAGGCCATAGGTCTCTTTGGGGAAGACTGGGAGAAAACGCTGGTATAGTTAGCCCTACTTTCTATTAGTGTTACCGAAAATCAGATTCTTCTTACCCATTTGGGTTCTCCAGTGCCGCTGGCACTAGTGGGTGCTCGTTCACGGAGTGGGTGCTTCTCACTTTCTGTCAAGCCCTTTTTAGGTGGGAGCCAGGCAGCTGAGACTTGACTTGCGTTAGTAGCTGGGGCCATGCATTTTCATTTCTAGTAGGGAAGGAGTCCCTGGTGACACAAATTGCACAAATGTACTAGTAACCTGAAGAGCACTCACCTATAGGCTCTCTCTCCTTCAGCAGTTCACAGCCTCAGGAGCTCTACTGAGCCACACACACACTACTCTGTTCCCACGGGGTCGTCGTGAGTCCGCAGGAGCTGACGAAGCCAGGCCTCTTCAACCTCTTGCCTATTCTTACGGTCTTCCTGGACTAGTGTGGCCCTACTCTTGTATACTTCTCTCTTCTCTTATGGCCCATGCACCAGAACTCAACCCACTATTACAAAGCAATGAGGAAAGAGTTGACATGGCTCAGGATTTTCTCTTCATACTTTCTGGATTTAAAGGTTCACGTACAACTGCCTGCTCCGAAATCCTTTTTTGACGTTCAATGAGAGCCTCTACCTGGCCTTTGTGAGTCATCTTGGCTGAAAGGAATTGGATTCCAAAGTTCCCTTAACAACTGCTTGTGTCCTTTGCCACCCTTGTGAGTGTGACTAAGAATTCCTTCTGCTCATGGTGTGTTTTTGCTTTATATATATGTTGTTGTTGTTGTTATGTGCCGTGGAGTCGGTTCCGACTCAGCGACCCTGTTCAGGGTTTCCGAGGTTGTAAATCTTAATGGGAGCAGAATGCCTCATCTTTCTCCCGCAGAACAGCTGGTAGTTTCGAACTGCTGACCTTGCGGTTCGCAGTCCAATTCGTAACCACTACACTACCAGAGCTCCTTTATATATATATATATATTTTTTTTTTAATGAGATGGATTGAATAATCAAATACAAAATCCTAGTCCACAAATACCAGTAGCATTCATATTTACCTATTTGTTTCCATTCAGCTCTTATTACTGGTAGCTGAAAGAGTGATATCTACCATCATTTTATCTGTTTTTAAAGATCCCTCACATCCATAATCAATAGATACATTGAGAGTTAAAGAGACTTACAAGGAAGTTCTAAGAGAGAGGAACTTGGATATTGTGTCTTAGAAATAAATTTGAATTAATATAAGTATTCTTGTATCAGATAGCAACTCTTTAATTGTGGTGTACACTTTAAAATTGATGTTTGTTTCTCTGTTGACGTCTCCTAAAGTTTATGTAATCAGTAGTTAAACTAATTGATTGTGGTTAACATGATTGCTTACTAAATGAGAGGTTGAATGTTCAAGTCCACCCAGAGGCACTTCAGAAGCAAAGCCTGCTGACCTGAAAAGTCAGCTGCTGAAAACCCTCTATGAAGCACAGTCCTACTCAACAAAGAGCCACCAAAACCCCTATAGGACATACACGTAGGGCCACCATGAGACTGCTTGACGACAACTGTCCACTGGGTTTAAACCTTTATTCGTGAGCGAAGTGTAGTTGATGAATTAGGAATGTTAAGTCCAGACTGACGTAATAATCACGCTCTAACCCACGAGATACTATTGGTTCAAATAAATTATCCGTAGGTCATTAAAAAGTCCCGCGGTTAAAAATCATTGTGAATATGCCAATGACAACAGGCATTTATCTTCTACCTTCGTGGTAAACCCAACAAGGGATAGGATTTGAAACTTGAGTTCTCTTTGCGGAAGACGCGGTCGGTCGCAGCTGCAGTTTTCCTCGCTCGAGGTTTTGCCAAGGAACAAGTCGGTCAGCAAGCTGCGCCACCGCCCCCATGGCTTTTAAGGATACCAGAAAGATGCCCCTGGAACCAGAGGTGGCCATTCACCGGATTAGAATTACTCTAACCAGCCGCAACATAAAGTCGCTGGAGAAAGTGTGTGCTGACTTGATTAGAGGTACAAAGGACAAGATCCTGAAAGTGAAGGGCCGGGTTAGGATGCCTACCAAGACTCAGAATCTTGTGGTGAAGGTTCTAAGACCTGGGACCGCTTGCAGATGAGAATCCACAAGCGACTTATTGACTTGCACAGTCCTTCTGAGATGGTTAAGCAGATCACTTCCATCAGTATTGAGCCTGGAGTAGAGGTTGAAGTCCCCGCTGCAGATGCTTGAGTCAACTATTTTAGTAAATTGAGTATCCATTGGGAAAGGAAAGGGAAGGGAAGGGAAGGAAAGGAAAGGGAAGGGAAGGGAAGGGAAAGGGAAGGGAAGGAA
>NW_006408702.1:2489826-2495953 GCF_000296735.1 Chrysochloris asiatica
GGAAAGGGAAGGGAAGGGAAGGGAAAGGGAAGGGAAGGAAAGGGATGGAAAGGGAAGGGAAGGGAAAGGGAAGGGAAGGAAAGGAAAGGGAAGGAAAGGAAAGGGAAAGGGAAGGAAAGGAAAGGAAAGGGAAGGAAAGGAAAGGGAAAGGGAAGGAAAGGAAAGGGAAGGGAAGGGAAGGAAAGAGAAAGGAAGGAAAGGGAAGGGAAGGGAAGGGAAGGGAAGGGAAAGTTAGTTGAGTTTTTTGCCTTTTACTTTCTCGCCCCCTTGCAGGTGTTTTTAGGGCTTGAGTTTTAGGGTCTTCACCTGCTGGAGTAACACCAATGGGAAAGATGAAACTCCCTTGCCTCCTTTGGCTGAAAGAATGGGGCTGATACAATAGTATAATGAGGACCCTGCTTGCTTGGTTGTTATGTGCTGTGGAATCAGTTCCAGCTCATAGTGACCCTATATAGGGTTTCCAAGGCTGTAAATCTTTACGGGAGCAGTAAACCTCAATGTTCTCTCACGGAACTGCTGGTAGTTCTGAACTGACCGTGATATTAGCAGCCAGACTCGTAACCACCATGCTACCAGATTAAGGACCTTGGAGCCCCTCAAAGGAAAGAGGGCAGGGCCTTGCCTGAGACCAAAGGAGTTTTGCCACAGCCCTATAGCCCTAGCCCCAAGGGCTAGATGATAATAGCCTATTTAGAATACCCTATGTTGAGCTCTGGTAGCGGAGTGGTTATGAATCGGGCTGCTAATCTCAGGGTCAGCCGTTCAAAACTACCAGCTGTTCCGCGGGAGAAAGATGAGGTTTCTGCTCCTGTAAAGATTTACAGCCTCGGAAACCCTGTGCAGGGTCACTATGAGTCGGAACTGACTCCGTGGCACATAGCAACAACAACAACAT
Organism: Chrysochloris asiatica; assembly: GCF_000296735.1. Taxonomy (NCBI): domain Eukaryota; kingdom Metazoa; phylum Chordata; class Mammalia; order Afrosoricida; family Chrysochloridae; genus Chrysochloris; species Chrysochloris asiatica. The sequence continues at coordinate 2,490,722 of NW_006408702.1, forward strand.
GTTGTTGCCCTGGTGTGGCACTGTAGGATAAACACTGGAGTGCTAACCACATGGTCAGGCAGTTCAAACTCACTCATATACATGGTCGCTATGAATTGAAACCTACTAGATGGCAGTTAACAGCAACATGTTGTTAAAGAGCAAACATGTCATTCTGGGGACTAATGTTTAACTGCCCCAAGCCACGATATTTTCGATTACCTCATACATGTGTGAAAACTGGACAGTGACAGAGATCCCGGCTTTTCAGGACCTGTGATGGAAAAAGGACTTTTCTATTTCAGTCACGAGACTGCCCACACCTTCTAGCCTCCCATCCTTGGCCCCGTCTCTGTCCCACGGAAAGTCCTTCTTAGAAGCCTTGCCCTGGAATTCCTGTGTCTAATGGGGAAATCTGGTTTGCATGTCTGTCTCTACCCACTATCTGGAAGGCAGGAGTCTGACCGCAGGTTCTGTGGGCCAGCAGCCTACAACATTGTCTGGTCACAGACCTAGCACATGTCTGGAATGAGGGAACAGGTGGGACCCTGGCCATAGCCCTGTGCCAGGTCAGAAGACTGGAAGGGAACCAGTATTTGAGGTCTTGGGGTAGTTACCACGTAAAACAACTTGGCTTCTTAATTCTTTTTTATTCTCACCATCCTTAGGCAAGGTTAGAGTGATGATGTTTTCTGTGGATGAAGACTCAGACAGAGATAGAGTCGGCTTCCCAGCCCCACCTCTCCCTCTGCACTCTCACCAGGAAAACGTCCCCAGCCTCTGAACTGGAATTACTCACCCTCCCCTGGCTTCCCCCAGACCTGTTTTATGACCTCTACTATAACTCTTCACCCCCTATCTTGTTCTTCTGGTGTTCCTCAAAGTTCGAAACCACTCTAAGATAGTGTATGTATGTACATGTACATATGTACATGTGACTTTTTCTGGGAAGAGAGTCTGTGGCCTGATCAAACTGTCAAAAGTGTTGGGGTTAAGAAACAGCCGCATACATGATTCTTAGACAGCAGATGAACCGGGGTCTACTCTGAGGGCCCAGTGCTTGATGGCAGAATGTGCGTGGGGCTCCACCTGTGGCCCTACTGCAAAGCTTTGCATGAGTCCCATCTGTGCAGTTGCTTCGGTGGTGCAGGTATGTGCACACACTGCCCCCTACCATCAGCACGTCTTCCCCCAGTGCCCATCTGGGCCTGCTGAGCTGGGCTGCCACTCAGAGTCCACTCCCTTGTTCCTCACTGCTTCCCCCTCCAACCCTCCCCCCCCCCCCCACTCTTCATTCCCTCACTTAACTACTTCTACATGGGTCATTACAACCTATCTTAAATGAAAAGTTCTTGTTAAGTGTTGTTGAGTTGGTTCTGACCCATAGTGACTCTGTATAGGGTTTCTGAGGAACTGAGAGTTTGGACTAGCGACCTTGCATTTCACACTGACCTGGTCGAGTGCTATCTTACAGTGCCACACCAGGACTCCGAAAAGGTCTTAGAGAGGAGAAACAGTTTAAATGATTGGGGATTTTAAATTCAAAGGGGCTTCAGGGAATCCAAGCAGCAGAGGGGAGAGAACCCTGAGGCTTGGGAAGATGCTGGACCATGCTCTGCTGCTCAGATGTCCTGGTGTTGCCAAGTCCTCAGCACAGCTTCCTGTAGGCAGCCACATTACAGCACCCAGCCGAGCTTCCTGTGCAGAAAAGAGTGTTGGGGAGAAACAGTAGCAATGCTTCCTGGTCCTAGATGATGACCTGGGGTGTTACTGTCCACAAGAGTACGCCACTTCCACTGTACCCCAAACGGAAGCCTTCAGGGGCCAGGCAGTAGAGGTCACAACCTCCAGGCAAGTTGCCTCATCCCTGAGCCAAGCTGGCTTCCTGTGGTGTGTAATTCTTCATTGCATTCTTCGGGACACCTTTGGCCATTAAGATAAAAGGGTTGCTATATAGCCTCCTGTGTGGAACATCCAAACCCTATATTATACAAGGATCCTGACAATTCCTTTGAGAATCCTGTAGAAACACTTACTCATGAAGCCTATAATTAAGTAACTTTGGCTAGCTTCATGGAAATGCTTGATGTTTAGGAGTTATTAGGTTTTTTTTTAAAAAAAAAAAAAAACCACCCTAACCTCCTAAGATTAACTGATACTATTACTTCCTACTCCATTTAATATTTTTTTTAATTAAAAAGTGCTTTAATCACCCTCTTTTAATGGACAATAATAAAAAATGTAAGCTTAGTAGAAGCTCATCTTTGCATGTTACGTAGGTTGAGATAGTCCTCAAGTCTGAGAATATTTTCAGAAATTATGTAATAAGGATTTGGCATTTTGTGCTCCTAACATAAATGTATCCCCCGTTTAATCCTGGATGAGAAAATTCCATATACACCTTTTCTAGGCTCCACATTTGCATTCTTTACTGCACATTGTTTCAAAACCCTGGAGAAGTTTAGAAGTCATCATTGAATCCCTATTTACTGAGTACAAGTGATAGGAAGGCCAAAACAGTCCAGTGTTCAAGGGGGGCTGCCCTGGGTGCAGAGGGAAGGAGCTGTCGAGTCAATTCTGACTCATAGCAAACCTGTACAGGGTTTCCAAGGAGCAGCTGATGAATTTGGAACGCCGACTTTGCAGTTCAAACTGACCTTGTGGCCCAGTGCACTAGCCTGCAGCGCCACACCAGGATGTGACAACTTGTGGGCAGTAACATACCATAAGAGACAACTAAGTCAGGAAGAATGGGAGAGGAGAGCTTTGTATGGCCAAGGACCTCCACTTTCCAAGTTCAAGATGTACACAGTTTTTGGAGTGTGAAATTAGTACTCTGACTGAGAGGGTGTCAAGTTGAGTCCACTCAAAATACACTCAGAAGAAAGGTAAAACCCTCTGCTGTGTTAGGAGCACAGTTCTGCTATGGCACACGTGGCTGGCAACATGGTGGTGCTACTGGTGTTGTATACTCCACGGTTGTTGTTAGGTGTCTTCGACCCATATGACAGACAGAGTAGAACTACCTCAGGGTAGTTCTACTCTGTGCTTTTTCTTTCTTTTTTAAAATAAATGTTTTACTGTGTATTGTGTGATAGTTTACATGGGAGAACATTAGTTTTACATCCATTCTATTGTATATTGTTTCATTGCCATAGTTACCATCCTGTCCGTGCATCATCACCCAACCAAAGGGTATACCCTACAAGCCCACCACCCTTTCCCCCCCCCCCCCCCCCCCCCCCCCTCTCTCTCCCTCCCCCCCCAGTCCTCAGCACTCAGCCCCTTTCCCTCTGTGGATCTCAAGTCCCCAGCCACTCCATCTCTTCACGTCATCTTCTCTGCCTCCATCTCAGGCCTCACTGCTTCTTTGGGTAGGTTCCTGCTCTCCGCTCTTCTCCATGGATGGTCTCAGGGCCCTCCGCTCCTAGACTGAAAAGTTAATCACTCCCCTCCTTGCTATAAAACGTCTACCTTTACATTTCCAACCCTCACAATCATTCCTGATAACAATTCTTCACTATTGCATCACAAGAGACCCATCTGCATTTCTTTTCATCAGCCCCACCTAGACAGATTGGATACTACTCACTGGAGACTCTACCATCCTCCCCGCCCTGTGGATCTAGGTTCCCTCTTGAAAGCTTGTAAGCCAGTCACTTCTTACCTTTGTATCCCTCCCCCACATTTCTGTCAGTCTGTTGGGCTCCTGTCTTGCATGTTGCTGTGATGCTGTAAGCTATGACACTGATTTCAAATACCAGTAGGGTCACCCACAGTGGACAGGTTTGACTGGAGCTTCCAGACTAGACAGACTAGGAACCCACAAACAAAATGAAAGCATAGAAGATTATGTGGAACAAAGAATCCAGCAGCAGCCCCCCACAAAATAAACCAAAAACAGAAAAATGACAGCAATCAATTCATACCTACTGATAATTACACTGAATGTAAATGGACTTAGTGTTCCAGTCAAGAGACATAAGGAGCAGCAACAATAGGAGACCATGATCCTTCCATATGCTGGCAACAAGAGACATATCAAAAAAGATGGAGACATCCTAAATGCCCATCAGTAGAAAAAATGGCTAAACCAACTAATACATGCAAACAATAGAATACCACAAAATGTTGAGGAGTAATGATAAGTCTGTGAAATGCCTCACAAAATGGGTGAATCTGGAGGCATTATTCAAAATTACACAAAAGTTGAAAACAAAGAACAGGGATTAGTAGTTGGAAAAGATAGCCTTGTTGATAGAAATGATGTGGAGATCACGTGATAGAATTTTGTGAGACCAACATCTTATTAAGGAGCTCTGGTAGCGTAGTGGTTACCAATCGGGCTGCAAACCTCAAGGTCAGCAGTTCGAAACTACCAGGTGTTCCATGGGAGGAAGATGAGGCTTTCTGCTCCCATAAAGATTTACAGCCTTGGAAACCCTGTACAGGGTCGCTATGAGTCGGAACCGACTCCACGGCACTTAACAACAACATTTTATTACTTGCAAAAACCTTTTCTCAATGACTTTAATGGTAACTGTACACATAGACCTCACTAAATGGAATACACAGGCATCAAATTGACTACATCTGTGAGAAGAGACAATGAAGCTTCTCGTGTCATCACTTAAAACAAGACGAGGGGTCAACTGTGGGACAGACTGTCAACTGCTCATATGTAAGCTCAGGCTGAAGCGGAATCAAATCAAAACAAATTCACAAGAGCCAAAATATGGCCTTGAGTATGTTGTTACTAAGTACTGTCGAGTTGGTTCCAACTCATAGAGACCCTGGATAGGATTTCCAAGGAGAAGCTACTGGGTTTGAACTGCCGACCTTGTGGTTCACAGTCCAGTGCTGATCCTGATCTTACAGCACCACACCAAGAGTCTGACCCTGAGTATTTCAGGTGGGGTATACTATAGGTATATCTATCTATCTATCTATCTATCTATCTATCTATCTATCTATCTATCTATCTATCTATAGATAGACAGAGAGAGAGAGACCTTGAGTATACATATACTATGTTGTTGTTAAGTGCCATCGAGTTGATTCTGACCCATAGTGACCCTGTATAGGGATCCCGAGGAGCAGCTGGTGAGCTTGAACTGCTGGCCTTGCAGTTCAAACAGCTGTGCAGCCTGGTACAATAACCCACAGCACCACACCAGGTATATAGATAGATAGATAGATAGATAGATAGATAGATAGATAGATAGATAGATAGACCTTGAGTATATATACTCA
>NW_006408702.1:2496389-2540360 GCF_000296735.1 Chrysochloris asiatica
CCACCTGAATTTAGAGACCATCACAAGAACAGATTTGACACATTGAACACTAAAATGACCAAAGAGAATTTGTGGGGTGAAAACATTGACATCATCCATGAAGAAAGCAAAAGGTCATTTAAAAGACAAAAAGGAAAGAAAAAACCTCTGTGGGTGTCAGAAGGATTCTGAAACTTGCTCTTGAGCATAGAGAAACCAAAATGAATGAAAAAACATATGAATTAAAAGAGCTGAACAGAAAGCTATATAAAAGGGCAGCTTGATAAGACAAAATCTAGTATGATAATGAAATGTACAAGACCTGAAGTTAGAAAAAAAGAAGGGCAGAACACAGGTCTCAATGCACATGTCTCAGCGGGGCTTCCAGCCTAAGACAGACTAGGAAGAAGATGAGGCAGACTACTGCCGAATGTTTAGCCCCCGAGAACCTTATGAATAGCAGACACAGTGCCAGAAGATGAAAACGTTATAAATAGTATCAGAATATGTGGTGCTGTGTGTTAATGCGCCAGACTGCAAAGCCGTTTGAACTGCAAGTTTGGTGGTTCAAGCTCACCAGCTGCTCTTCAGATACCCTACACAGGGTCGCTATGGGTCGGGATCGACTCAACGGCACTTAACAACAACAACAATGTCAGATATGGTGCCAGGACGTAAAACTCTATGATTGGAAGGCACTCAAAATACCATTGGAGAAGAGCTGCCTCCTGAGAGTAGAGTTGACTATAATGAAGTGAATGGAACAAAAAACTCTCAGGACATTCATTTGTTGATGGAAAAAACTCAAAATGATGAGAAATAGCTACAAACATGCATTAACAATCAGAACATGGAATGCATGAAGTATGAATCTAGGGAAATTGTCAAAAATGAAATGAAACACACGAAGATCAATGTTCTAGGCATTAGTGAGCTGAAATGGACTGGTATTGGTCATTTTGATTCAGAGAATCTATGGTTTAATATGCTGAGAATGACAAATCCAATAGGAATGGCATCACATTCATCGTCAAAAAGAAAGTTTCACGATTATCTAGAAGTACAGTTCAGTATGTGGTAGGATGATATATCCATACACCTATAAAGAAGGCCAATTAATACCACTATTACTCAATTCTATGCATTAATTACTAAATCCAGTAATGATGGAATTGAAGAATTTGAACAATTATTTCAGTCTGAAATTGATCAAACATGCAATCGAAACGTATTGATAATTACTGGCGATTGAAATGGGAAGGATGGGAACAAAGAGGAAGGATTGGAAGTTGGAAAACATGGCCTTGCTGATAGAAATGATGCTGGAGATCACATGATAGAATTTTGTAAGACCAATGACTTCTTCATTGCAAACACCCTTTTAAAAACAACATAAATGGTGACTACACACACGGACTTCACCTTATGGAAGACACAGGAATCAAATATTGGTGGAAAGAGATGGTAGAAAAGCTCAATATATTCAATCAAAACAAGGCCAGGGGCAGATTGTGGAAAAGAACAATTGCTTATATGCAAGTTCAGGTTGAAGCTGAAGAAAATTGAAACAAGTCCACGATAGCCAAAATATGACATTGAACATATCCCACCTGGATTTAGAGACCATCTGAAGAACAGATTTGATGCATTAGATACTAGTGATCAAAACCAGAAGAGTTGTGGGATGACATCAACAACATCATACTGGAAGAAAGGTAAAAGTCATTAAAGAGACAGAAAAGAAAGAAAAGACCAAAGTGGATGCTTGAAGAGACTCAGAAACATGCTCTCCGGTGTAGATATATACTAAAGCAAATGGAAGAAATGAGATAAAAGAACTTAACAGAAAATTTCAAAGGGCAGCTCTAGAAGACAAAGTCAAGTATTTTAATGAAATGTGCAAAGACCTGGAGTTAGGAAAAGGGAAGATGTTGAGCATTTATCAAGCTGAAAGAACTGAAGAAAAAAAAATCAAGCCTTGATTGCAACATTGAAGGATTCTCTGGGCAAATCATTGAATGTTACAGAAAGCATCAAAAGAAGATGGAAGGAATACACAGAGTCACTGTACCAAAAAGAAAATGTCAATGTTCAGCCATTTTGAGAACTGATGGTACTGAAGGACTTCTTAGTCCATGCTATAATGCAGACATTGCTAAATAACAGGACCCCGAAACTGATGGAATACCAACTGAGATGTTTTACCAAACTGCTGCAGCACTGGAAACACTCCAGAGTCTATGCCAAGAAATTTAGAAGACAGCTACCTGGAAAAATGTCTGAAAGATTTCCATATTTGGTACCCATTCCAAAGAAAGGTAACCCTACAGAATGCAGAAATTACCCAAGTCATCAATATCACACACAAGTAAGTACATTTTTTTTCTGTACTTAATTTAAAAATGGTTGCAGCACATTGATGGGAGCTGTCAGAAATTCAAGCTGGATTCAGAAGAAGACATGAAACAAGGTATCATTGTTGACATCAGGTGGATCTTGGCTTAAAGCAGAGAATATCAGAAAGATGTTTAGTTGTGTTTTATTGCCTCTTCAAAAGCCTTTAACTGTGTATATCATAACAAACCATGAATAACATTTTGAAAGATGGAAATTTCAGAACACCTACCTGATTGTGCTCATGAGGGACCTGTACATAGACCAAGAGGCAGTTGTTAGAACAAGGGGCTAGGACATGATTTAAAATCAGGAAAGTCGTGTGTCAGGGTTGGATCCTTTCACCATATTTAATCAATCTGAATGCTGAGCAAATAATCCAAGAAGCTGACTATATTAAGAACAACTCAGCATCAGGATTGGACCAAGGTTCATTAACAGCCTGTGATATGCAGATGACACATACTTGCTTACTAAAAGCAAAGAGGACTTGAAGCACTTGCTGATCAAAATGAAAGAATACTGGCTTCTATATTGATCACATCTCAACATACGTGGAGAAAAGATTGAAGTTTTCAAGGAATTCATTTTACTTGGATCCACAATCAACACATGAGGAACCAGCAATCAAGAAATTAAATAACATTATTGCTTTGAATCTGCTGCAAAAGATCTCTTTAAAGTATTCAAGAGTAAAGGTACACTTGACCCAAGCCATGGTACTTTAATTCACTTCATATGCGTGTGAAAGCTGGACAGTGACTAAGAATGGATTCATTTGAATTATAGTGTTGGCAAAGAACATTGGAAGTACCATGGACTACCAGAAGAACAAACAAGTCTATCTTGGAAGAAGTCTAGCCAGTATTATGCTCTTATGAATGAGGATAGCGGGACTTCAGCTCTCGTATTTTGGACATGCTGTCAGAAGAGAGCAGTCCCCGGAGAAGAGCGTCATGCTTGGTAAGTGGAGGGTCAGAGACAAAGAGGAAGATCCTCAAAGAGACGGATCGACACAGTGGCTGCAACCACAGACTCAAACATTCCAATTGTGAGGATGTGGGCAGAGTTTTGTTCTGTTGTACAGCATCTCTGGGACTTGGAGTTGACTTGGAGGACCCAACAACAGTGATCTTTGTGGAAGACCACCAGGTCTTTCTCCCACACAGCTGCTTGGTGGGTTGGAACCACCAGCCTCTCGGTTAGTAGCAGGGCACTTAACCATAGAACTAACAGTGTTCCTGTGTACTGGGGCAGTGGTTCTTAAACCTTTGCCATCATTAGAAACCCCTGGAGGACTTATTGAAATGATGAACAGAATTGTCCTTACTCACAAGTTCCCTTGTGATGCTGATGCTGGAGCAAACCAATGCTTTGGGGTATGTGGAATATTCTGTGGGTTAATATGCCAGACTGCAAAGCCGTTTGAACTGCAAGGTTGGCAGTTCAAGCTCACCAGCTGCTCCTCAGAAACCCTATACAGGGTCGCTATGGGTCGGAACCGACTCGATGGCACTTCACAACAACAACAACATACACAGTACACCGCAGCACACCCTGAGGTGATCAGATAGGAATGAGATGAGGAACCTTTCAAATATTGAGACCCATGAAGAGGAGCGAAGATGAGTAACAATTACTGATACAATGGAAAACCAATAAACTAGTTGCTATCAAGTCAACTCCAATTCACGGAGATGCCATGTGTGTCAGAATAGAGTTGTGCTCCAGAGAATTTTCAATGACTGTGACATTTCTGACCTTTAGATTATCAGGGCTTTCTTCCGAGACGCCTCTGGGTGAACTTGAACCTCTAACTTTTTAGCTGCCAATTAACCATTGGTAACACCTAAGGATGCAAAAAAAACCAAGGCTCACAGAAGATATATATATATATATATATATAAATGGATAAGGGCGGCTTCCAAAGACCATGGAGCCCTGGTGTGGTGCTGTAGGTTAAACACTAGACTGCAAAGTCGGTAGTTCAAATTCCCCAGCTGTCCACAGAAACCCTATACCATATTACTACGAGTCAGAAATGACTCGATGGTACTTCACAAGAAGCATAGAACATGCCTTTTTCAGCTCCCAAGGTCCAGCACCATTTTATTTCCGATGGCCTTGCTAAAGACAACAACCAAAAAACGAATGACTTTGGCATCACAGGCCTGTGGTTGAACTTTGTCTTTGTCACTTTGTGGCTCTGGGCAGGTCCTTTGCCCAGGCTAGATAAGATGAACCCAAGGCACCTCGATGTCCTGCCATCTATACCAGATGATGTTAAGGTCCTATAAGCCAGGACTCAAAGATGAGCTCCAAAGGACAAGAGAAAGCTGTGAGCCCTGAATGATGCTCTTTGATTGTTTACCTACTCTTCTCACCACCCATCATCCCATGACTTCCTAGAGTTAGTATTAGTGTATGAAAAGGCTATAATCCATGCTCCAGGGGTTTGCCTGCCCTGGTAAAGGGTTTAGAACCATAAAGCTCACTTTGTCAAAGTGCAGTCGCTGTGATAAATAAGCTTAAGTCTCGGTAATCACTTTTTCACTTTTACTAATTACGCTAGGTTGCTTTTTGACAGAAGTTAATACCACGGAAGAATTTGAAAGAAGTCTCATTTTCCTTGTCTAATTAAATTAAATACTTAAAGCTGATTCATGGACACGTTGATTCCCCACCTCCCACTCCATTAGGCCACTGAAAATGACAGGGTCCTTTAGGGTTAGTCACCTGGTTTGTCTAAGGCCTTAAGAAGCCCTCATCCCAGGATCTCTTCTTCTGGGATTCTACTCAGCAATGCTTTGTTGTACTTGTACATGGTGGGGCTCTGGGGCCAACACTACCCAAGAGACTTTAGGTTATGCTTGCTAGTTTTCTGAAGTCCTTGGCTGGTGCAAGTGATTGAGTTACCTTAAAGCTCCAGCTCTATCTTGGCTAAATTAGGCAGTTCAATAGAGATTGGATTTGGTCTTATTTGTATTCATAGTATCTTTACACAGATGTGCGTTTATCCATTCTTTTGCTAAACTATTAAAACAGTGTCTTGCAGGTAGGTAAATAGGTATCCCCGGGAGCCCTCCAGTGTCTCCTGCCCCCAGTGCCCCAGCTCTCCTTTACCTCGGATACCTCACCCACTATGGGCTCTTGTTTGAGGACCAGCATTTGCTCTGCCTGCTCTGTGCCTATGGTCTACTAGCCGCTCCATATTTTCAATGTATGGATGGATGTGCATGCCTTTGTGGATGTAATAATGTTTTCATTTTACATCCCTGAGTGGTGCAAACAATTAACTCACTTGATTGTCACCTGAAAGGTTAGAGGTTTAAGTGTACTCAGAGGTACCTCCGAAGAAATGCCTGGTGATCCACTTCTGAAAACGTAGCCATTGTAAGCCCCATGGAGCAAATTGGTGTTTATCTAGTGTGGTATCATGAATTATTTACTATGTCTCTCCTAGCCTTAGTCTTTGAAACTCCCACGACTCTTTGCCTAATGGGTCTGAGTAAGAGAAGGTGGGAGAAGAAGAAGGATATGATTCAGCTGTGAACGATTGCTAACAGTGTTAATTGTGATTGTAAAAACTTGGAATTCTAATGTGGGTATAACCTGAGTCATCTCAAAAGTAGGAAGGGGGCTCTCACTAGCATCAAAGAAGAACCAGAGATGGAGCACGTCCTCTGGACCCTGAGATCCTTGCACATTGAACCTCCTCAACCCAGGAACAGAAAAGAAACTGAACACTGGAGGAGTAGCTGGGGAGCAGGGGCCGCAGAACCAAGAGCCAGAGCAGGAAGCAGATCCGTGAGCTTCCAGCCCGTGGAGCAAGTCAAGCTGAGTGACTCCGGGCAGGTGGATCCAGGCACTTAACTGGTGGAGCTACATTTGCTGCGAGTCCTCCAGCTAAGAATTATAGCACTGTAGCCTGTCCTGTGGGCATCTGTCTGCAGCTCTGAAAGAGCTTTGCAGCAGGGATGGAGCAGGGCAGAGGCCAGGCCAACAGGCTGAGGGCCAGAAAGAGGCCTGTGTGTGGGCACAGCTGAACAGAGACTGTGTTGACTGGGGGGACCGTGCCCTGAACATTTCTGGCCCTGCTTTGTAAACTGTTCATTTACCTAATAAATCCCATAGCTGTGAATCGGGGGTCTTGAGTTCTGTGTGACCATTGCAATGGGTTATTGAACCCCACTGAGTAGAGAGAGCTGTGGGAGGAATGGTTGGTGTCATTTTATTTTTGTACCTGTCCTGGTGTGGCGCTGTAGGGTAAGCACTCAACGGCAAAGTCAGTGGTTCGAACTCACCAGCCGCTCCTCCAAAATCCTGTATAGGGTCACCATGAATCAGAACCGACTCAACAGCACACAACAACAACTACAAATATATTCATGAATGTGGTAGAGCATACAGGGAGCAAAATTATGAAAACTTCTGAGACATATCAAACACCTTGAAGGAATGAGTCACTGCGCCTGGCAGCTCAGAAGCACAGTCTCAGGGGACACCAAGGTCAAGTGGCATAACATAGTCCACAATGACAATGTTCTACATCCTACTTGTGAGTAGCCACTGGGGTCTTAAAATCTCAGGGGCAACGATTGGCCTCTCCCTGTCCAGAGGAAAGAAGAATGAGGAGAAGTGAAGACACATGGGAACATTTATTCTCATGAGCCACTGGAACATCAGCCCCATTGAACGTGAGACTGAAAGACTACGTGGTGCCTGGTTACCTCCACCAACAACTTTGAAAGGGCTCACATTAGAAAGTCCTACATAAACATGATTTTTTTAAAGAGATGAAAAAACGAATCACTAACTTGATATGGAAATGAAAGAGACCCCAGACAAGCAGAGCATTATTTAAAAAGAACAAAGGAGGAGGCCTCTCACTACCCAATCTCAAAACCTACCATACACCATAGAGGTCAAAACAACCTGGTCACATAGTACTTCAATGGGACACAACTGAGAACCCAGAAGTAAACCCACCCATCTACCATCAGTCAGTTGATCTTCAGCAAAGGTCCAAAAAATGCATTAAATGAGGGAAGAGGGCAGCTCTTCAACAAATGATGCTGCCAAAACTGAAGTCCATTTGCAGGAAAGTGAAACCAGATCCATATCTCACACCATATACAAAAATGAACTCTATGTGAATTAAAGACCGGAATGCAAAGCCTAGAACTATAAAGATCATTTAAAAAAGAGAGAGAGAGACAAACTTTGGGGCTCTGACACATGGTATAAATACACCATCCAACACAAACAGTAGAAGACAAAATAGATGACTGGGACCTCCAAAAATTAGACACTTACGTGCATCAAAGAAAGTAAAAAGAGAACCCACCGATCAGTAAAAGATGTTTGGCAATGACATATCAGACAAAGGACTACTCTCTAAAATTCATAGAACACGTCAACACCTCAACAAGAAGACAAATAATCCAATTAAAAAGTGAGAGGAAGACATGAACAGACACCCAAAGAAGACATTCAGGAGGCCAACAACATATGAAGAAGCACTCACGATCATTAGCCATTATAGAGATACAAATCAAAACAATGGAATATCATCTTACTCCATAGGGTTTCCAAGGAATAGCTGGTGGATTTGAACCACTGACCTTGTGGCTCAACCAACCTTGCAGTCCAGTGCTTTATCCTACAGTGCCACACCTGGACTCCCCAGCATTAATAGCAAAGTTGAAAAACAAAACAAAAAACAAACGGGAAACAACAGGGTTTGTTGAGGGTGTGGAGAGACTGGGATCCTCCGACACTGCTGGTGGGACTGCACTATAAAATGGTGAAACCACTGTGGAAAATGTATGGCACGTCCTCAAAAAGTTGGAAACAGAAATGCCGTATGACCAAGCAGTCCCTCTGCTTGGTAGATATCCTCAAGAAATAAGAGTCATAACTCGAGTTGTTGTGAAGTGCCATTGAGTCGATTCCAACCCATAGCAACCCGGTACAGGGTTTCCAAGGAGCAGCTGGTGAGCTTGAACCACCGATCTTGCAGTTCAAACGACATTGCAGTCTGATGCATTAGCTAGCCCACAGTGCCACACCAGGAGTCCTATAACATGAGTAGTTGTATGCAAGCCCATGTTTATGTAGCAATACTCACAACAGCAAAGAGATGGAGACAGCCTGAATGCCCATCGATAGAAGAACAGTTAAACTTTGGTCCATACACACAAGGGAATACTATGCACTAGTGAAGAAGCTGCACAAACACCTCACAACATGAATGAACCTGGAGGACATCATGTTGTTAAGTACCGTGGAGTCAATTCCGACTCATAGTGACCGTACGCAGGGTTTCCGAGGCTGTAAATCTTTACATGAGCAGACTACCTCATCTTTCTCCCATGGAACCACTGGTAATTTCAAACTGCCGACCTTGAGGTTAGCAGCCCTCTTCGTAACCACCACGCTACCAGAGCTCCTTGGCGGACATCAAACTGAGTGAAATTTGTCAACCACAAAAAGACAAATATTGTATGAGACCACTGTTGTAAAATGTTATGAAAAGTTTCTATGATGGTTACAGGGGGAGGGCAAATGATCCATGGGCTATAGGGTAGTCACGTGTTAACACGGGTGATAGGACAGGCAATAGACAGCAAGAGGGAGGTAGGCAGATGAAAGATGAAGGTAGTGGGAGACGTCGAGGAAGGAACGCAAGAGCTAAAGTGACTACTGTTACCTGGTGAGACATGGAAGTGACTGCGATCGTTCTAAGGAAGCACTTACAAGTGTTAAATGTAAAACTGATGAACTGCCCTGTAAATCGTCACTCAACTCACAACAAAGAGTTTGAAAAAACAGAAGGTCCTGGATAGAGTGGGAAGAAAATATGGAGCAAAAATAATAAAAAAGACTAGGCTTCAAAGAGACACGATTGACTTTTATTTATATCCATTATATCTTCATACAGGCGTGTGCTTATCCAGTGTTTTGTTAAAATATTTAAAACCTTCTTGGCTAGAGAATGGGGGAACCCCAAGATGACCCTTAATCACCCTTCAGGTCTTGAGCTGAACTCAACCCTGGCTCAGTTTTCAAGTGAGCAATAGACAGGTCTACAAAGGGGACAACACTAGGGAGGCATGCACTCCTTAGTGCAGTCATTTGAGATCAAAAGGGCAGCATTTGTCCAAGGACAAACTGCAGAAGGCAGGAGTGGTTAGGAAAGGAGGAATGGGAAGAGAAAGCACAGGAAGTGGGATAAGAGATGTCACAAATGCATGAAACAAATGTGTACGGATTGTTAAATGGAAAACTGATTTGATCTGTAATCCTTAACCCAAAAAAAGTTAAAGAAAGAAAGAACTCCCCTGAGCACTGCTCTGCTCTGACACACACACGGCTGCCAGGAGATGGAGTCGACTTGATGGGATCGGGTTTGGTCACTCTTTCAAGGACAGCACTCAGCTGTTAGTCTTGAAAAACTTCAATCAGAGCTATCACTTTCTGTTCCAAACCGGCTGATTGCTTCCAACACACGAAATCTGAGGTGTTTTTAGCAAGGCTTCAAAACCCTTTCTGACACAGAATCCAACTCCCCAGCCTGCCCTCTTCACCCCACTTCCTCTGGCTTCTTGCTGCTCCCTGGACACACAGGCACACTCCTGCCTCCTGTCCTTCTGTGCTTACTGTCACTCTGCCTGGTTACCTGGCAGTTTGGGCTCCTCTGGTCCCCACTCAAAGGACACCCTAATGGAGAGCTCCCCTGAGTCCCGACAGCAGGTCAGGCCCACCCCCACTCCCAAGCTCCTTTGCTCTTCTTCATAGCATTTGGCATTACAAAATAGACATATATGGGTTTAATTGGAACATTGCAGATGCTTAGGAAATGTACGTGCAGTTAATGAATGGATGGATAACTGGAAATATCCTGTAACCAGTATAATTGTTTTCTTTCAGCACTGAAGACTTGGACGTGAGAACATTTTCTCATCTTTCACATAACCAAATACAGGAACTGAATAGTATTTTATTTTACTTGAATGCTGAGCTACCCTTATTTATCCATCTACGAATACCATGCCGCACGCATGAATCCTCCATACAACCCAAGAACCAGAATACTAATAGCAATATCCATTCCCTCCCTGCCCCCACCTCCTGAGAAGTCCCCATGACCCTGCATTCGGATTTACCCTGCTCTTCTCTCGTTTCCCCCTTATTACTGGTTTTATCATATGTATGCGGATTTCAGGAAGTTCTGGTGATGTGGTGGTGAAGGGCTCATCTGCTCACCCAAACATCAATAGTTAGAACCCATTGGCCCCTCTGCAGTCTGCTTCCGTAAAGACTGTAGCCTTGAAAACCATATGGGAAGTCTGCTTCTGATGGTGGAGGTAGGATTTTATGATTCAGTTGTGAGTAATTGTTGTCGATCGTCACAACTGTAAATGTAGAAGAGGTGTGACTAAAAGGAGGGGGCAGTTAATCTGTCAGTTTAGGAACAAAGGGCCCTAGGACCATCAAGAGGGAAGAGCATGAGAGGAGTGAGGGATCCTAACCAGAAAAGCAGCAACATGGTGGCCGAGGCAATGGCATAGAGAAACAGAGCAGCAGAGAACTCTAGGCCCATGGACTGAGAAAGGCAGTGTGCCTGTGGGCAGGAGGCTGGCCAGCAAAATGTGCCCTTTGGACATTTAAACAAATACGTGTTTTCAATGTGGTATGTGCACATAAAAGAGGGAGAGTAATAGAGGTAAACACTGTTAGCTGATGGTGCATGGAGGGGATTGTAAGCATTGCAATGATTTGTTGAATGTAAAGCTGATGGTCTGCCCTGTAAACCTTCACTCATTTCACAATAAAAGCTCAAAGAAAACCAAAAACCCACGAGGCAGTCCTACTGCATCTATTGGGTTGCTATGAGTCTGAGGCAACTTGGCTGCTGTGGGTTTTGATTTGGGTAAACTGTAGGCTAAGCACTGGACTGCCAATCCCAAGGTCAGCCTTTCAAATGTACCAGTTGCTCCTTTGAAACCCTGTACAGGGTCGCCGTGAGTTGAAACTGACTCAACAGTACCTTACAAAAACAGCACCATACACATCGTGTCAGCATCTTCTCCACTGTATTTCTCGGAAGACAAAGGAGAAGGCATAGCTTCTCATTAGAATATGTTTTCCTCAACTTATAGAAACATTCATTTTAAAATAGCTTGGCTTTAATGTTATTTGTTTGGTTTATCGCTATCTTTATTTTTCTTCAGTTTTTTTCTTTCCCCAGATATTATTTTCAAGAGACAGCAATTTACTTAGGGTTTATAATGACCATTGCATATCAGAGTCTTTTTCCTTTTCACTTTGCAATTGATCAAAAAATAAAATAAAATCCAGTGTCACTACTGCTAATAGGGGTGGTAGTATGCCGTGGAGTCGGTTCCGACTCATGGTGACCCTGTACAGGGTTTCTGAGGCTGTAAATCTTTACAGGAGCAGAAAGCCTCATTTGTCTCCCATGGAACAGCTGGTAGTTTTGAACTACGGACCATGAGATTAGCAGCCCAACTCTCAACGACTATGCTACCAGAGCTCCTTTCTAGCAGTGGTCATTATTATCATTGTTGTGAAGTGCTGTTGAGTTGATTCCGACCCATAGCGGTCCTGTATAGGGTTTCTGAGAAGCAGCTGGTGAGCTTGAACCACCGACCTTGCAGTTCAAAGGCTTTGCAGTCTGGCGAATTAACCCACAGTGCCATACCAGGAGTAGTAGTGAGGGGCAATTATTAATTTAAATGATTGGAGAAAACAGCTAATTCGATTTATTTGGTGGTGGTGGTGGTGGTGTGCCATAGAGTCGGTTCCGACTCATAGCGACCATGCATAGGGCTTCCGAGGCTGTAAATCTTTACAGGAGCAGAAAGCCTCATCTTTCTCCCACGGAACCATCGGTAGTTTCAAACTGCTGACCGTGAGGTTAACAGCCCGACTTGTAATCACTATGCTGCCAGAGCTCCTTAATTTAGTTTAGTTAGTAATCAAAAATGAAGTGTCTAAAATACCTTCTAAACTCCCTATGTAAGAAAATTGAGAACACAATGTTTCTACGTGATACATCAAAGAAGAAATGATAATAAATGGTTGTTGTTGTTTAGTGCTGTCGAGTTAGTTCTGACCCATAGCAACCCTGTATAGGGTTTCTGAGGAGCAGCTGGTGAGCTTGAACCACTGACCTTGCAGTTCAAATGGCTTTGTAGTCTGACGTATTAACCCACAGTGCCACACCAGGACTCCTTAATAGATGGTACCATCTATTTATACCGTAATAGATGGTAGGAATACTTAAAATTTAATAATAATGAAGTCTATTCATACCAAAATAGATAGTTCTTCATTGTTAAGTGCCTTAGAGTCAGTACCAACTCATAGTGACCCTATGTCAGGGTTGAGGCTTCAAGTCTTCATCTTTCTCCCTCAGAGTGACTGGTAGGCTTGAACCACTGACCTTGAGTTAGCAGTCAGTGCTTTTCCTATAGAACCACCATGCTCCCATAATTTGTAGAGTGCAGCTAAGATGGTACATAGAAGAAAAGTAACACCCACTCCTCACTCATCTACATGGTTAGGTTCCAAAGACCAGGTCATTGTGGGGAAATTGTTGATATGCAAAAATGGTGGAAGAGCACATCAGTTCACAAAATGGAGGGTGATTTTAGTGTTGCGTAACTGCCAAATTACTTCATTACACAACTGCCAAATTCCATCACTGCATAACTGTCAAACCGCTGAGAATCATGACCCAGCCAAGCGGACACGTGACTTCAACGCTCCCTCACACATGACGTGGACTACTGCCAGATGTACATCATTAATATGCAGAAAGGCCAGAGAGATGCTGCTGTTACTGTAAATGTGAAATGCTGGATAAAGAGATAGTAAACAAATGAGAGGAAGGTACATAGCCTTAACGACAGAAAATAATTGAGTTATTTCTTAACAAGGCGCTGGAGAAAAAGAACAGGATCAAAACAAAGGGAACTGAAAAGGAAACATTTAAAATCAGAAAATAATAAAAAAGATTCAGTAGAAAGAATAAAGACAAAAGTGATGATTGTTCAAAGTGGCTAGCCAAACCTGTGGCAAAATTGATTTAAACAAATAGAGAGTGTTATGATGCATAAATAAAAGTATCAAGAATAAAACTAAGGCGTAACCATTGTTAGGGCTGGTGAGCCGGTGCCAACTCACAGCGACGCGGCAGAGAGCTTATCTTACTAAGTTACAACCAGGACTCTTAGACAGACTACAGAGACTAACATTTAATAAGAAGATGCTGTAAAACATTAATATATTTGAAAAATTAGGTCAAATAGGGTATTTTCAAGAAAATTTTAACAAAACAGACTCAAATTGAGTGGAAATGCTGACTAGGCGTGGGAACTTTAAATACATACCATAGTTAAATGCTACCAAGATCGATGCATCAGACGTCTACCAAACATTCAAGCAACAGATAATCTAAATTATAAAGAAATGGTTCTAGAAAAAAGTGTGTGAGTCTATTATAACTTTGGAGTCCTGGTGTGGCTCTGTGGGTTAATGCGCTGGATTGCAAAGTCAGTCTGAAATGCAAGGTTGGTGGTTCAAGTTCATCATCCACTCCTCGGAAACCCTACACAGGGTCACTATGAGTGGGAACTGAATCGATGGCACTTAACAACAATAACAAATTATAACTTTAAAAGTCAAACCAGATAAGAACAGTAATAAATAAAATATATCCAACAATATTTTTAAAGCAATTCATTGTGACCAAGTTGAGTATATTTTAGGAAAGCAAGGTTGCCTTAACCTTAGGCAATCTATGGCTGCTATTCATCACATCAGCAAACTGATATTTGCTAATCTCCCAGATGCAGAAAAAGCAGTTGAGAGCTTAAAGAAAAAAAAAAAAAAAAAAGGTATTGGGCTGAAGTACATGTAATTAAGCGTTGTAATCATTTTTACAATTCAGTGACGTCAGCTCCATCCACTGTGCTGTTCAGCAGGCACCAGCACGGGCTTCCGAAGTTGTTTTAAAAGCTCTGCTTCTCCAGCTTTTAATTCTGTTAAGGTTTTTTATTGTGAATTGAGTGAAAGTTTACAGGGTAGATCATCAGTTTTACATTCAATAAATCATACACCTTGTTTCATTACAATGATTATAATCCTCTCCACGTTCCATCAGTTAACAGTATTTCTCTCTATTCATTTTAACTCTCTCTCTCTCTTTTTTAAAACACTCAGGCATATATAATAATTTACACCACCAGAGAGCACATTCTACAAGCCTACCTCCTGGCTGCCAGTCCTCAGTCTTTCTCTTTCCATGAATCTAGAGTCCTCAGCTGCTCCCTCCGTATCCCCCCATCTCTGCCTCCATCTCTGGTGTCGCTGCTTCTCTGGATAGGGTCCTGCATTCTGCTTGTGCTCTTCTCCTTTGATGGGCCTAGGGTTCTCTGTTTCTGGACTGTAAGATTAACTACTCCCCCTTGTTTTTGTTACATAACTTCTACCTTTACAATTGTGACAGTCACAATTAGTCATAACAATTACTCACTATTGAATCATAAGAATCTTATCCCCATCTCTTTTTACCAGACCCATCTTGACAAGACGAAAACTATTCAGTGGAGACTCTTTCTTCCCCTATACACTCTTAAACTAAACTCCCTCTTGAAACCTTGTAAGCCAGTCACTTTGTGCCTTTATCGCCCCCTGATTTTAGGTAGCCAATATCTAAGTTGCCCGTCCCTATCTACCCTGTGTACAGAGGGTACTTGATGTGAAGATTCCTTCCCTCTCTGTTGGTATTCAGAGTTACTACCTCCATGAGTATAGGTCAAGTTCAACAAACTGTAGCAATTTATCTTTGTTTCCTTTATCAAAAATTGTTTTTTTCTTTTTTTATCTTCCTCTAGTCGAGTCCTGATTATCACGTCATTGAGGCAAGGTTGAATGAGTACTATCTGCAAGTTTGGGTGTTCTCCAGCTTTTTAATTTGATAGTTTCCAAACATCATAAAGTTGGAAGAATTCTGCAATGTGTTCCCAGATATCTACCATATTTGCTTCATCTCTGTATATATATATATATATATATATATATATATATACGAACACTTTGCTTTTGCGTTTGCTCTACCAATTAAAAGGTGCTCTGGTAGCACAGTGGTTATGAGTTGGGTTGTTAACCTTGAGGTCAGCAGTTTGAAACTCTCAGCTGTTCCGTGGGAGAAAGATGAGGCTTTCTACTTCCGTAAAGATTTATAGCCTCAGAAACCCTATGTAGGGTCGCTATGAGTCAGAACCGACTCCACGGCACACCACCACCACCACCAGCAGCACCAATGAAAAGCCAGTAATGGATATCATGATGTATCACCCCTAAATACTCCAGCCTGCCTGCCTCCAAGAATAAAGACATTCCTGATACAGCCACAATACCAATAGAATTCCTAAGAAACTAATGCGATTCCATAATCTAATTTAATATTCATTGCACATTCAAATTTCCCTAAATGTCATGTCTCTTAACAGCTGTTTTGAGTTGTTTTAACCAGGACCTGACCAATCTTGGTTTGGAGTCTTGGTGTGGCACTATAGGATAAGCACTGGATTGCTAACAGGAAGGTCTGTGGTTCAAACTCATAACTCAGAAACCCTATACAAGGTCACGATAGTCAGAACTGACTCGACACTGAATAACAAAAACAACTATCTTGGTTTGGGCCTGGGTGGTGGAAGCAATGTGTGATTGGCTGCTAACCTAAAGGTTGGTGGTTTGAACCCTCCAGTGTATCTGTGGAAGAAAGGCCTGGTAAGCTGCCTTCATAAAGCTTCTTGTTGTCGATTACAGCTGAGAAAAGCCTATGGGTTGAAATGGATTCATTGGTAGCAGGTTTAGCTTTTTGGGTTTTAAATCTTGGTTCAGAGTTTCTGGGTGGTGCAAATGGCTAGCACACTCTACTGCTAACCAAAAGGATGGAGGTTCGAGTCACCCAGAGATGCCCACGAAGAAAGGCCTAGTAGTCTAGTTGTGAAAACTCAGCCATTAAAAATCCTGTGTGGCACAGTTCTACTCTGGCACACCTTGAGTCACCATGAGCGTAAACTTCATTTACACATTGCATTTGTTGGCGGAGCATTTTTGGTGTAAACCCCTCAAAATGAAACCACTGCCGTTAAGCTGATCCGACTCATAGCAACCCTGTGTAGGGTTTCTGAGACTGTAAATCATCTTTCAGAGAGCAGCTGTGGGTTTGAACTCCTGACCTTGTGGTTAATAGTCCAGTGGGTTGGGTCTAGCTCATAGCCACCTGAATAGGGTTTCTGAGACTGTAAATCTTCTTCCTCCATGGGAGTAGCTGGTGGGCTTAAGCTGCTGACCTTGCAGTTAGCAGCCCAGTGCTTATCCCACCGCACCACCAGCACGTTCATATGCATTTGAAGGGATTGATAATACCATGGCTGGGTGCACCTTAGTTCTCAAAAGTGATGGCTTTGCTCTCTAACACTTTAAATGGATTGTAAGCTTGAAAAGATTTGTAAAAATAGATTTAAAAAGTCATTTATTGAACAGTTAAAGACAAAGCCATCTGTTACCATAACAACAGTCTTTAGGGGAAAGTCTTATAGAAGCCAATAACAAGCCAACAGGCCCATACATGTCCACCTGGAAAATGATTCTTTCTCTTGCTCTTTCTTTTGGCTCCCCTGGTACCTGAGCAGTAAAGGACTCAAAGTGCTGTGGAATTGATTCCGACTCATCGCAACCCTGTACAGGGTTTCCAAGGAGTGGCTGGTGGATTTGAACTGCCCACCTGGCAGCTAATAGTCCAGTGTTTATCCTACAGAGCCACACCAGGACTCCAGCAAGGCTCCTTTTATGGTCTAGAACAGCAACAACAAAATCCTTCCCCTTCCCCCACCCCAATCTCGTGAGATTGAGTGAAGAATTCAGAATAGTTGTCATGGACAATGTCCTATGTTCTGCATTTCTGGGATTGTTTATTTCTGGTGCCATTTAGCTTGTTCCTCTACCTTCGGTATTTCCTGTAAACTAAAAGATGGTTTCAGCAGTGAGGTTGGATTCAGGGTGAACATTCTTGGCAAGTGTGTTTTCATAGATGCTGCTGTGTACTAGAATACATGTTAAGAGTTTCATCTCTCAAAGCAATTGAAATTAGACAGTTCCCAGACCTAATGCGAGCATGAAATAGACAAGCATCATTTCTGCCTTAGGAAAGTTTTAATGAGGAAAACATCTGGCCACTTAGCCAAGGCTGGGAAATGCCTGTGTCCCTTTCAGGAACCAGCCCGGGTTTGGGGAAGCACAGCATTCTGAGTCTTGTCTTTTCCTTGTCTGCGTTTACTTCAGTTGAAGTGAGGTGAGGCAACAAGGCAGCCAGTGAAGAGGAAGTCATGGCCAGACCTACTTGCTTTTGTTTGCATGGGGATTTTGTTCCTCATTTCTTTACACATGGTGGTTTTTCCTCCCTCTCTCTAATCCCATATTTCATTTCTCGGGCCAACAACTGAATAACAAAGTAAATAGATGGTCCAGTTTGGTTGCGCTCACAAATTTTGAGCTGAAAAGACTCACTTGAAAATCTCTTCGTTATATTTAAATGGTGACTCAGACTTGTTTAAACACACACACACATACACCCCCAAAAAAACCCTTACTGAAACATGGGTGGGGATGTGAAGCCTGAGTATATTTATGTCCCTATGTTCCCACAAACCTAAGTGACCATTTTAGATGCCATTTAAAAATGGCTTCCTTCCTATAATAGGAGGCTGGTAGACGAAAGAAAACGACTTTCCTGACATTGCAAATCATTGGATCTAATAAAGACAATGCATGAGGGTGTGTAGTGTCCTGCGAGCTCAGTCAGGGAAGAGGGGCCGAGCACTGAGTCTGTCGGTTCAGCCAGGAGCCCTGGCCTCTTCTCCAGCCACCGTTTCCTTGTCAGGATTAGGTGATTTACTGGGAGTCTGCTGGCCTGATAAACGATGATTGTTGTTGTTGTTGTTATGTGCCGTGGAGTCGGTTCCAAGTCATAGTGACCCTGTACAGGGTTTCTGAGGCTGTAAATCTTTACGGGAGCAGAAAGCCTCATCTTTCTCCTACGGAACAGCTGGTAGTTTCGAACTGCTGAACTTGAGGTTCGCAGCCCAATTCGTAACCACTACACTACCAGAGCTTCTTAGATGATGATTAGGGTCAACTATTTGCAATGTGGGAGCACAGGGGCATGCAGGCGTGTATGCATGTGCTTACAGTGTACTCTGCATTTCATGCATTCCCTCACAAAGATTCTATGATGTAGAGACTACATTATCCTCAGGATAAAGATCAAGTCCACCACCCACCTGTCATTTGTTGTACTGTAGTGGTTTGGGGGTTGCTATGATGCTAGACCACCTTTGGTCCAGCATCAGATAGCTCGTTTTACTGTGGTGACTTGTGTGTTTCTGTCATGCTGGAAGCTATGCCACTGGTTTTTTAAATAGCAGCAGGGTCACATATGGTGGACAGGTTTCAGCTGAGCTTCCAGACTAAGATAGACTAGGAAGAAGGTAATGCTGACTACTTTGGAATGTTTAGCCACTGAAACCTTATGAATAGTGGTGGAAACTTGTCAGAAAGTACCAGAATATTGAAACATGATGAGGAGTCCCAGAATATTGTCAGATATACAACCAGAAGATGAGCCCCTCAGGTTGAAAGACACTTAAAATAAGACCGGGGAAGAGCTGACTCCTCAAAGTAGAGTTGATTGTGATGGCAGAAATGGAGAAAAGCTTTCAGGACCTTCATTTGCTGATAGGGCATAATTCAAAATGAAGAGAAACAGCTGTAACCATCCATTAATAATAAGAACATTGAATGTATGCAGTATGGATCGAGGAAAATTGCTGTATAGGGTTTTGGAGGAGACGCTGGTGAGTTTGAACCACCGAGGTTGAGGTCCAGTGCTTATCCTACAGCACCACACCAGGACTCCTAGGAAAATTGAAAGTTGACAAAAATAAAATGAAATGCTAAAGATTGATGTCCTAGGCATTAATGAGCTGAAATGGACTGGTATTGGCCCTTTTGAATCTGAAAATCACATAGTTTACTCTGTTGGGAATGACAAATTGAAGAGGAATGGTGTTACTTTCATCATCAAAAAGAATATTTCAAGATCTGTCTTGGAGTACAACACTGTCTGTGATAGGATAATATCCATATGCCTACAAGGAAGACCAGGTAATACCACTAAAGCCAGTGATGATGAAATTACAGAATTCTACCAACTTCTTCAGTCTGAAATTGATCAAACATGTAATAAAGATGTATTGTTAATTACTGGTGATTGGAATTACTGGTAATTGGAAAATTCAGTGGTTGGAAAATATGGCCTTGGTGATAGAAACAATGCTGGCGATCACATGATAGAATTTTGCAAGAGCAGAACTTCTTCATGGCAAATGTCTTTTTTATATAACATAAAAGAGGACAACTATACACTTGGACCTCACCAGATGGAATACACAGGAATTAAATAGACTACATCTGAGGAAAGAGACCATGGAAAAGCTCCATTATCATCATCCAAAACAAGGCCAAGGGCAGACTGTGAAACAGACCATCAGTTGCTCATGTGCAAGTTCAGTCTGAAGCTGAAGAAAATTAAAATAAGTCCATGTGAGTCAAAATACGATCTTGAACATATCCTCATGAACTTAAATATCATCTCAAGAACAGATCTGATGCATTAGACACCAATGAGCAAAGATCAGAAAAGTTGTAGAATGACCTCAAGAACGTCCTACAGGAAGAAAGCAAAAAGTCATTAATAAGACTTGCTGTTAGGGGCCATCGAGTCAGTGCCAACTCATAGAGACCTTATGCACAGCAGAACAAAACACTGCCCGATCCTGGGCCAACCTCACTATTGTTGCCACGCTTGAGCCCATCGATGCTGACACTTGGCCAATCCATCTCACTGGGGGTCTTCCTCTTTTTCTCTGACCCCTCCACCTTACCAAACATGTTATCTTTCTCCAGCGACTGATCCCTCCGGACAATATGTCCAAAGTATGAGAGCTGAAGTTTGGCCATCTTGGCCTCCAAGGAGCACTCTGGCTGCACTTCTTCCAACACAGATCTGTTGGTTCTATGGGCAGCCCATGGCAATTTCAATATTCTCCTCCAACACCATAACTCAAAAGCAGCAGTTCTTCTATGGTTTTCCTTATTCACTGTCCAGCTTTCACATGCATTTGAGGTTATTGAAAGTACCATGGCTTGGGTCAAGCACACCTTAGTCCTCAAGCTGACATCTTTGCTCTTCAACACTTTAAAAAGGTCTTGCGCAGCAGATTTGCCTAATGCGATATGTTGTTTGATTTCTTGACTGCTGCTTCCATGAGTGTTGATAGTTGATCCAAGAAGAATGAAGTCCTTGACAACTTCAATCTTTTCTCCGTTGATAAGAATGTTGTTGATTGGTCCAATGGTGATGATTTTTGTTTTCTTTACATTGAGATGCAATCTATACCGAAGGCTGTGTGGTCTTTGATCTTCATCAGTAAATATTTTAATTCCTCTTCACTGTCAGCAAGCAAGGTTGTATCATCTGCTTATCACAGGTTGTTAATGAGTCTTCCTCCAATCCTGATGCCACATTTTTCTTCATATAGCCCAGCTTCTCGGATTATTTGCTCAGCATACAGCATAATAAGACTAGAAAGCATGAAAAGACCAAAAATGGATGTCAGGAGAGCCTCTGGAACTTGTTCTTCAGTGTAGAAATGCTAATGCAAATGGAAGAAATGAAGACGTGAAAGAGTTGAACAGAAAATTTCAAAGGACTGCTTAAGAAGACAACGTCAGTATTATAATGAAATGGGCAAAGACCTGGAGTTAGAAACGGGAAGAACAGGTTCAACATTTCTCAAGCTAAAAGAACTGGGGGGAAAAAAAATCAACCTTCTGCTTGCAAAACTGAAGGAGTCTATGGGCAAAATATTGTATGATGCAGATAGCATCAAAATAAGATGGCAGGAATACAAAGAGCCGCTGTATCAAAAGGGAATGGTCAATGTTCAACCATTTCAAGAGATAGCATATGACCAAGAGCCAATGACACTGAAGGAAAAAGTCCAAGGTACACTAAAGGCATTGGCAAAGATGGAGACTCCGGGAATGGATGGAATACAGTTTGAAAGTTGTCAACTGATTCAGCACTGGAGTCACACACTCATCTACGCCAAGAAATCCTGAAGATAGCAACCTGGCCAACTGATTGGGAGAGATGTG
Organism: Chrysochloris asiatica; assembly: GCF_000296735.1. Lineage (NCBI taxonomy): Eukaryota > Metazoa > Chordata > Mammalia > Afrosoricida > Chrysochloridae > Chrysochloris > Chrysochloris asiatica. The sequence goes on from NW_006408702.1 coordinate 2,518,083, forward strand.
TATTTGTGTCCATTCCAAAGAGAGGTGACCTGATAGAATGTGGAAATCATTAACATCACATGCAAGTAAAATTTATTAAAGATAATTTTAAAACAGCTGCAAAAGCACATTGGCAATGAACTTCCAGAGGTTCAAGCAGGACTCATATGAGGACATGGAACAAGGGATTTCATTGCGATGTCAGGTGAACCTTGACTGAAAACAAAGAATACCAGAAAGATATTCACCTGTGCTTTATTGACTATGTAAAAGCTTTGAACTTTGTGAATCATGACAAGCTATGGACAACATGTGGAGAATGGATATTCTGGAACACTTAATTGTGCTCATGAAGAACCTGTACACAGACCAAGGGGACACTGGCTGGGTTAAAATCAGGAAAGGTGTTTGCTGGGTTGTATTCTTTCTACTCCCGTAAAGATTTACACCCTCGGAAACCCTGTACAGGGTCGCTATGAGTCGGTTCCGACTCCACGGCACATAACAACAACAACAACAACAACAATTCTTATACCATACTTTTTCAATCTGTATTTTGGACAAATAATTCACGAAACTGGATGATATGAAAAAGAATGTGGCACTAGGCACTCATTAACAACCTGTGATATGCAGATGATATAGCCTTGCTTGCTGAAAGTGAAGAAGACTTAAAACACTTACTGATGAAGATCAAAGACCACAGCCTTCAGTATGGGTTGCACTTCAATCAATGTAAAAAAAAACAAAAACAAAAACAAAAAATCCCCACCTCCAAACTAATACATTAAATCATGAAAAACTGAGAAAAGAATGAAGTTGTCAAAGACTTCATTTGCTTGGATCCACAGTCAACACTCATGGAAGCAGCAGTCAAGAAATCAAATGATGTATTGTATTAGGCAAATTTTCTGCACAAGACCTCGTTAAAGTGTTCAAGAGTAAAGATGTCAATCTGAGGAGTACAGTAAGCCTGACCCACACCATAGTATTTTCAGTAACTTTATATATATGTGAAAGTAGAATAAAGAGTAAGGAAGACCGGAGAATTGATGTATTTGAGTTATGGTGTTGGGAAATAATATTAATGATACTAAGGACTGCCCAAAAGAACAGACATATCACTGTTGGAAGAAGTACAGCTAGAAGCCAGGATGGCGAGACTTTGTCTCTCATACTTTGGACATACCAAGCAGAAAGGCATCATGCTTGGTAAAGTGGAGGGTCGGTGAAAAAGAGGAACATACCAAACAAGATGGATTGGCATAGTGACAGCAGCAGTAGGCTCAAGCCTACCAACAATTGTGAGGTTGGCACAGGACTGGGTGGTGTTTTGTTCTGTTTGGCATGGGGTAGCTCTGCATCGGAACAGACTCGAGGACACTTAACAGCAAGATGATGCTAGAAGCTATGCCACTGGTATTTCAAGTACCAGCCGGGTTCTCGGTGATGGACAAGATTCAGCGGAGCTTCCAGACAAAGGACTAGAAAGAGATGTGTGGTGACCTGCTTTGGAAAAATTAGCCAATGAAAACCCTTTACGTTTATTAGGACATTGTCGGATCCACAAGTGATCATGAGGCTGTTTCCGGAATGTTTCATTCCAGCGTACCATGAGTTGGCACCTGTTAGGAGTTGAATTGTGTCCCCTCAAATAATGTGTTGGAATTCTGACCGCTATAGCTGTGGATGTAATCCCATCTGAGATTAGGATTTTTCTTTGTTATGTTAATGATATGTCAGTGTAATACTTTCCTTCAGGGCTGGAGCAGGGAGTCAGAGGAGAGATGGATCAACAAGGTGAAATCCCTCACTACTGAGGAAGATGAGGCTGAGGAGGAGGCTCTGCTGGTCATGGGAAGCTGGGCATGAGTTGATACTTTAGGCTGAATCAAACCATTTTAATATCAGCAGGTCACCAGAAAGGGATGGCTCTGTCATCGAGGCACTGAAGGATCACTTCCTAACACTTCCTTTAAGGCAGAGGTAGAAAGAAATAAAGCTGGTTTCTGAACTTACTTACCTCTTTCACACAGGAGTGTGGTCAGTAAGGAGGTGACATGCCACTTTCTCCAGGGAAGAACTTTCAAGGAAGAGATTGCATCTGGGGCTAAGGCACCCTGGGCAGTGTGTTTGGGACCTCTATGGGGCCATGGAATTAAATGGCCTTAGTTCCAGTGCTGACCACACATCTCTGTGCTGTGTGGCCTGGTGGAATCACCTTCCTCCCTGAGACACCTGGATGGTGGCCACTGGGCTGCTGTGAGGATGGCTCTGAAGCTGTGTGTGACATGCAGCGGCTGACCAGGGCCTACTCCCACTAGGCGTGCACCAGTCCCCACCAGTCCAAAGCCAGCTGTAGCTGGGCACACTGCCATGGCCGCTCGCGGTGGCCACTTGTCCCTGCTGCATTAGGACAGCTGAGTGTGGGTGCAGATGAACTCCCCCAAATATTTGTCACCGTAATTCCTGTAATCATTCAGATAGTCCTCAGTGCTTTGTTTGTTTTTCTTTTCAAGAGGAATTACCCAAATAGAGCCTGGAATTTGTTTATTAGTAATTATTTCTTGACATCTGCAAAAAGAGAAGAGCTGTTGGAGGCAACAGCATTGATTTAGAAAAAAGCTGGGGGGCACAGTCTCTTTCTTTTTTAATGTCACTATCAAAACAGCATGATCTTGTGGGCTCTTGAATGACTGAATATTCTAGAACCGAAGCACCATCGGTTGTAAGATACACCATCAACTTTTCCAGAAAACAAGCCGCTTCAATAGACACAGCGAATGTAAGACATGCTCAGAAACATTGTGATACATATGGGGGCATGTTCCAGGCGAGAGGCCCTGATTCCGTTCCTTTATGCACAGCCACCTCTCTCCGCCAGAGAGGGCTGGGTGGTAAAATGATGCCAGACAGATTCAGCGGAACTTACAAACTAGATCCGACGACGAAGAAGCATCTGGCGATCTATTTCTGAAAATCACCCAAGAAAGCCCCACTGATCACATCTCCTGATCCACACTGACCACAGGGATGCCAGAGGACTGGGTAACGTTGGCTCATAGTGCCCCTGAGAGCAGCTAACAATGCCCACTGGGTGAATGCTGAGGGTGGAGCCAGCCAAGCCGGAAGGAGGCGGGTAGCCTGCTTTACTCCCTGGGATGGGATACCGAGCAGAGGCCCATTTGAGAGCACTCTCAGACAGCCCATTGGAAGAAGAAAGCCTCGTCTGTCCACAATTAGCCCGAATACCGCCCCCAGGAAGAATAAGAATGGGCACTCTTTCTTTCATTGCTGGGTTTCCCCTCCCCCACCCACTTGAATGTTGTTGTTGTCTGTTGCCATGGAGTCATGCTGACTCATGGGTCCCCTAGTGTACAAAGTGGAACTGTGACCTTCAGAAACGGATTGCCATACCTTTCTTCCAAGGCACCTGTGAGTGGGTTAGAATTCAGTAGTGCTTAACCCCTGTGCCACCTATGGACTACTTTAAGGTAAATCTTGAATTGATTTTTACCTAGTTTCACCTGGGCAAAAATGTTGAGGGAGAGGAACGAAGGGACATATTGTTGTGCCCCTCCCACCCCCCCACTATATACACACTATTGCCCCCAGAGACCTGCATGTGAGCTCCTCTCCTTAGACACCCCCCCTCCCCACACCCCCAAGGAGACTGCCTCACAACATCTTGTCCGTCCATTGCTTTGAACTGACATTTTTTCTCCATTTGTGATTGGCTCTTCCACCTTCTGTATACAGATATATACAGGCTTTTGCATTTAGCATTTCTGAAATACGAGGCGGCTGTGTGGTGCTGTAGGTTAAGCACTGGATTGCTAAACACAAGGTCGGTGGTTCAAACTCACCAGCTGTTCCTTGGTTTCTATGCGTCAGAACCAACTTAATGGCGTTTAACAGCAATGACAAAAATCAATGGAGATCAGACTACAACCTTCAGTATGAATTGCATCTCAGTGGAATGAGGATAAGAACTCTCACAACTGCACCAATAAATAATATTGTGATCAATGGAGAAAAGATTAAAGTTGTCAAAGATTTCATTTTGTTTGGGTCCACTATCAACACTCATGGAAACAGCTGCCAAGAAATCAATTGATATACTACTATATTAGGTAAATCTGTGCCCAAGACCTCTTTAAATTGTTCAAGATCAAAGATGTCACTTGGAGGATTAAGGTGTGGCTGACCTAAGCATTGGTATTTTTAGTAGTCTTATATGCATGTGAAAGGAGCTCTGATAGCGTAGTGGTTACGAATTGGGCTGCGAACCTTAAGGTCAGTGGTTCGAAACTACCAGTCGCTCCGCGGGAGAAAGATGAGGCTTTCTACTCCAGTAAGGATTTACACCCTCGGAAACCCTGTACAGGGTCGCTATGGGTCGGAACCGACTCGATGGCACTTAACAACAACAACATATGCATGTGAAAGTTGGACATTGAATAAGGAAGACTGTATTAGAACTGAAACACTTGGGTTATGGTGTTGGGAAAGAATATTGAACGTACCATGAATTGCCAGAGGAACAAACAAATCTGTGTTGGAAGAAATACAGGCAGAATGCTCCTTAGAAGTCAGGACGGTGAGACTTTGTTGTACTTTGGACATGTCAGAAGGGGACAGTCCCTGGAAAAGGACATCATGCTTAGTAAAGTGGAGGGTCAGCCACAGCTTGAGGGTGGCATAGGACTGGGCAGTGTTTTGTTCTGGCCGCTCTGAGTCAAAACTGACTGGACAGCACCTAACAACATCGACAATGATAACAACAATAAAATGTGAAGCTATTGTTTCTCCATAGCTCCTCCATCTAGGTCTACACACTTCTGAAGGTGCTGTTTCTGAGTCTCTAACCTTTCCCTGAAGAATCCTGTGCTCTTCAAAACAGCACAAAGTCATGTCAAAATGGCAAACCATGATCCTTTTAAAACGGGTTTTGAGTTTTGGAAGCAAGAGGAAATCTGAAGGGACAAGATCAGGATGTCGGGCAGATGGGTAACGTTTCCCAATGAAAGTCTCCTGGGACAGCTCTTGCTACCCTCAAAGAATAAGCACATACATTGTTGTGGTGGAAAAAAATGTCTTGGCACAACTTTTTTCTCACCAGTGCAGTTTCAATTTTCTTAAAACTTTTTAATAAGTCCCTGTGTCCTTTGAGAAAATGTATCATACCCCTTCAGAATAATAATAATAAAAAAAACAGTTGTCATAATCTTCTGAGCTGACCTCTCTCTCTGCCTTGAATTTAACTGGTCCAACACACTCTCAAGAAGCCACTGGTTTTTTTTTGTTTTTTTTTTGAGACAAGTATATTATTGAGAGATCTTATCTGCAGCCAATTACTGATAACAGAGACATATTTAAGTACATTTGATTTGGAGTAAATCTGTGCATGTATGAACTGAAGCTCCAGTAACAATTATTTTAGACTTACCCTTGAATATATTTTACCACAATATAATTAAAAACAAAACAATAGTCCTACATAGATGAGGCATGATACCTGGAAGCCCTCAGATGCCATGAGTAGGCTGCTGGTGATGGTGGGGTGGGGGTGGGGAAGCAGGGAATAACATCAGTGGTTACAAGGGTAGTCGGGGATAGCAATGGGGAGTTATTGCTTAAAGGGTGCAGAGGCTCTGTTTGGGGTGATAAAAAGGTTTTAGAAAGAAGTAGTGGCGATGGTTGTCCACATACACACACACACCCCGAAACCCCAAACTCACTATCATCGAGTCAGTTCCAACTCATAGTCACCCTATAGGCCAGAATCGAACTACCCCACAGGGTTCACAAGGCTGTACATTTTTCTGGGAGTTGTTGTTGTTGTTAGGTGCCATCGAGTCGGCACTGACTCATAGCGACCTTATGCACAGCAGAACGAAACAATGTCCGATCCTGGGCCAACCTCACTACTATTGCCACACTTGAGTCCATCGATGCTGCCACTTGGCCAATCCATCTCGTTGGGGGTCTTCCTATGACCCTCCATCTTACGAAACATGATATCCTTCTACAGAGACTGTTCCCTCCTGACAATATGTCCAAAGTATGAGAGATGAAGTTTGGCCATCTTGGCCGCTAAGGAGCACTCTGACTGCACTTCTTCCAAAACAGATCTATTGGTTCTTTTGGCAGCCCATGGCACTTTCAGTATTCTCCTCCAACACCATAACTCAAAAGCATCAATTCTTCTACAGTCTTCCTTATTCACTGTCCAGCTTTCGCATCCATATGAGGTTATTGAAAATACCATGGCCTGGGTCAGGCGCACATCAGTCCTCAAGCTACAATACGCAGATGATACAACCTTGCTTGCTGAAAATGCAGAGGACTTAAAACAATATTGGAGTAGACAGCCTCATGTTTCTCTCTGAGCAGCTGGTTGGTGGGTTTGAACTGCCAATCTTCCATTTAGCAGCTCAATGCTTAACCCACTATGTCACCAAGCCTCCTTCACACATAGCAGTAAAAAGAACCATTTGCTACTGAGTCAACTAACTCCTGACCTCTTGTATGTCAGAGTAGAAGTACGCTCCGTGGGTTTTCAATGATTGTTTTGGGGGGATGGATGGATGGCCAAGCCTTTCTATGAGGCATCTCTGGGTAGACTCCAAGCTTTCTGTTAGTAGTAAAGCATGTTAACCGACGGCACCACTCAAGGCCACACATACACACACAATGAATAAAGAAAGTTGACTGCAAAAAACCCAAATAAACTGATGGGCTTTCCTAAATGGAGTTTCTCTTAGCTGACATGCTGGGAGTGCCGGGGAAGGGTAGCATTCCCACAGGACCCTGGAGTATCCAATTCTATCTTAAATGAAAGGTTCTGAATTACTTTCAGTGTTGCTAGAAACACCCCTGAACTTTGTTTCTTGGAGAATGGACCTTCCAAGGGATGAAGCACAGTTCAGGAAAGCCTGCCCGGAGCTCGCAGAATGGTCTCGACAAAGGCCTGAGCTGAATGAAGCAGGAGACAGAACTCAGCAGGCTCCCATCCCTGGCAGGGTCTGGCCAGCGCTCTTGTAGTGTGTAGGGCGTGAGCTGCATTTCCTTGGAACACATGATTGGACTGCCTGCCCAGGTGCTGGAAGAGATGTAGGAGACAGCAGTAGCGGGGATGGGGCAGGCCTGGGAGGATGGGGAGGCTGGAGCTGGTCCGGGAGGAGCTGTGGTCACTCCTGTCCGACAGCTGCCTGGGAAGTAGCAGTGATGCTTCCTGTGTGAAGGCCCCAAGTGCACAATGAAAAGATTAGCTGGGAGCATGCGGATTCTGTATCAGAGGCAGGGAAAAGCTGTTTTAAATGAGCTCTTCAGAGCAACTTCCTTCCAGTTGTGAAGCAATTCTTAGGTAGGGTATGAGGCGTAGGGTGTCCTGGGGTCCTATGGTGCCTTAGTCTCCTTTGTTGTTGTTATTGTGTGCCGTGGAGTCGGTTCCGACTCATTGCGACCCTGTATAGGGTTTCCGAGGCTGTAAATCTTTACGGGAGCAGAAAGCCTCATCTTTCTCCCGCAGAACAGCTGGTAGTTTCGAACTGCTGACCTTGCGGTTCACAGCCCGATTCGTAACCACTACGTTAGTCTCCTAGGACTGCCATAATAAATACCATCCAGTTAGTGTCTGTAAGAACAGAGATCTATAGTGTCATCGTTGTGGGGGACAGAATTCCAAAACAAGGTATACGCTTTGTGAGTTCCTTTTGGAGTCAATACGTGACAAGCTTTGCCACATCTCCTTCACTGCGTCAAGCTGCATCTCCCTAGGCACGTGGCATCTTTCCCTATGTGTGTCTTTGTTCATAAAACACTACTCAAGTGGATTGGGCTGCTAAACTGCAAGGTCAGCAGTTCGAATCTACCAGCCACTCCTGGGGAGAAAGAGGCGGCTTTCTGCTCCTGGAAAGATTTGCAGCCTCAGAAATCCCAGAGAGGGTCATTATGAGTGCTGGTACAGATGAAGAGACAGGGTAGGTCGCACACAACCGCCACCAAAAGGATTAGGAATTAGACCTACCCTCTTAGAATATAGTTGATAACAAAATAAGAACTCTATTTCCTAAACAAGGTCACATTCACAGGGATAGGAGTTAAGGTTCAACATGCCTTTTGGGGAGCACCATTTAACCCATAACCTATGGGCATCATCTGGGACTCCTGACATGAAGTGGGGGTGTGATCGTGAACATGAGGGGTCTGGGATACCTGGAATGCTAGGTGTGCCTGTGAGTTGACCCTCGAACAGGAAGGGTACAGACAAGAGTGATGGTGCCCTGTCTGGCCTGGCAGTTTGAGGGTTTACCCTCTTTACTTCTCTTGGGCACTTTCAGACAGGCAACCAAGGTTTTGCGTCTGAATTCCCTTCTCAGGAATGAGGACAGAAAGGGACGAAGGCAGTCTCATTAGTCATCTTTCGCTTGCAAACCTCTTAGTTACCCTGTGGTTACTAAGATAACTCTCGTTATCCTATTTCTCAGGGTGAGACAATGGAGGTAGGTAACTTAACTAGTCAAAGTGAACATTTGGCTGGCACCGAGTTCTCAGCATACTGAGCAGCACCTAATGGCTGCTGCTTTGAGAAGAGATATATCATCTTATCAAAACATTTAGAGGTTCCAAACTGTCTCTTTTGCTGTTCCTCCCGCGTTCACCTCATGGTTAGGGACAGTCAGACCTGGCCCAAGCCCTCGGGAGGGCAGGTAACAGCAGAGTAAGCAGCCAACCATGTGTCAAGGACAAGCAGCTTCAGAGGGGAGGGGGCCAATAAGGCCATGGCAAGAGTTGGGGAGACACCAGCTGCTGTAACCAGCGATCCCCCCCAAGTTTCTGCGGATTCATGAAATAGAACCTCAGGCGCCATTCATGTAACATTGTCTATAAGAACTGTGGGTCCATCTGTCTTGTACCTTTCCATCCCCTAGACCGTTAGCTTGTTCTGTCTGCAGACTGCGAGTGGAGAAAAGGCCTGGGGAAATCATATCTGCCCCTAACGAATTCCAACCTAGAGGTGGCATTCAGCACAGCTGCTTGCGTGCCGTGGACAAGACTCATTCACATGGCAAAGGGGGTGGGGAATGTAGTCCTTTCAGGCTGTCCCCCGAGACCGGCACACACCGGGGCAGGGACGCACATCAAGGGTATCAAAGCCCAGAGGGAAGCTGAGACTGTGGGAGATGACTTCCCCCTCAGGGCCACTGATTGGAGAGTAAGGGCTTGGGTGAATCTGTGAAGGTCCCGGTCATGGGGAGACGTGAAGTGAAAGAAGCCAGGCTACGAGGGATGTGGATCCAGGGCAGAGACTCATGTGAACTGCTGTCTTAGTGCAGTCTTCCATGGAACAGACGCGCTTCAGGAAACTGTACGTATGACCCTGTTTCCCCCCAAATAAACGCTGAAATCCTATCCCCTATACTTCTCTGAGTGGCACAAATGGTTAAGCACCTGACTATGAACCGAAAGCTTGGCAGTGTGAAATCACTCAGAAAGGTTTTGAATGAAAGCTGGCAATCTGCTTCCCAAAAGTCTCAGCCCTGAAAACACTGTGGAGCAGTCCTACTCTGCTTACATGGAATCACCATGAGTCCGAATTGTAATTATGTTGGATGTTTGAAAATCGGATTTTTCTTTGATTCTGTTACTGATATACCAAGGAGCAGCTGGTGAGCTTGAACTGCTAACCTTGTGGTTCAAACCTACCTTGGAGTCCAGCACGTTAACCTTCAGTGCCAATACCAGTATAGGGTGGGTTTTAAGCCTAATCACTCCTGAGTTATAAAGAGAGCAGACTAGACACAGAGACACATCCCCAGTAGAAGACAGACGTTAAGGACCGAATGCCAAGGATTACCAACAAGAAAGAATCTCTTTTAGCCCCTGTACTGTGAGAAAATATGCAAAGAGGAAAATGGGATGAACAGATAATGCTCAGGGATTGTTCTATGAACGTTTTGAAGCCCCCTCGTATTTCTGTTCTCTAAGGCCACCTCCTTGTGTTTGTCAGCACCAGCGAACGGACACAGAACTGATGGAAAACAAAAGCGAGACAGCTGTGTGTTCCGGGGGAATAGGTGATTATTGTCCAGTGCTGTGGAGAAGGTTCTGACTCATAGAGTCCCTATATAGGGTTTCTGAGGCGCAGCTGGTGGGTTTGAACTGCCGATCTTGTGGTTCCCAGTCCAGGGCTGATCCTACAGCACCACACCAGGAATCCATAGAGCCCAACAGAGGCCACGTACCCCAGAGACCAGTGGACCCTCAGCAGTAGCACCATGGACCCCACACCTGAGACAGCGTGGCCAGCAGCCGGGTGAACCCTCCTCTCCTAAGAAGGTGGACAAGCCTGAAGTTTTCACAGCTGCCTCGGCTATGGCTTCTCCATTGTCTTTCCTGACTAGGGGCTTGGAAATGCTCACCCCCAGATGCACCAAGGGAAGGAAGGCATATGTTTCAAGGGAAGTTGATTTTGGATTTGAATTGTGGGAATAGCTGAGATGATGAAAACTACACAAATAGGACAAGTAACTTGGATTTTAATCCATCAGCATGGTTCACAAATGAGTAAACCAATGACTCACACTTCTCTTCCCAGAGCCGAGCACCAATCTGCCCACTGATTTTTTGGATGTTCAGAGACAAGACTTTAGACCAGTGGAGAAACAAAAGCAATGTATAATCCAAATAGGAAGTGACTGGCGCATGACTAAGACCAGATGAAGACAGCTCCAAGAAAAGGGGCTTTTTGTGAAAACAAAACAAAATAGATTTAAAGAAAGGGATCTTTGCTTGGTGCGCAGACAACTCTTAGGTATTAGAAGAAATACTAAAGTTTAAGTACTCATGATAAGCCAGTAAGATTACATTGTATCTTTCACCCTTCTATTTGTTCCCCAGCACACACACAGAGAGCCAAAACCGATATAATATGTCAAGCCAAAAAGTGGAGTGGGAGAGAGAATTCATTATGATAATTAAGTGGGTAAACATGTGTTCTGCCAAAAGTTTAGCTGAGTAAGTTTCTGAGAGAGGCTCCGTGTTCTTGGTTCAGAAGACAAAGTAGTTAGCGTCTGACTCAAGATGAGCTAAAGAAAAGAAGTCTTGTGTTCTGGCTTTATTTAGGAAAGTCTCAGGATGGAATAAAAGGGTGATAAAAAGGGAGAAATAAAAGGCATGAAATGGAAACCTTCTGAGGCTTCAAAGTGACCTGCCAAAGCATTCTTGCAGGAAGCCACAGAGAGGTATGACATCACCCGGCCCGGAGCTACAATAGCAGGAAGGACAGATTACAGCAAATAAGAGCAGTTAGGCAGCCTTGGATTGTTGACACAGAATGAAGAAGGTGGCTTTATAACTGACAATGACTTCCAGCTTTTCCTCCCAAGCCAGCACATCTTCCCGGTATGATTTCCCACGATTAGACAACTCCGCTGAGACTTAGGGAGTCCACGGGTGATGCAAATGATTAATGTGTTCTGTTGCTAACCAAAAGGTTGGTGCTTCAAGTTCTCCCAGAAGCACCTCAGAAGAAAGTCCTGGCAATCACTTCCCCCTAAAAGCAGCCATTGAAAACCCTGCGGAACATAGTTCTACTCTGAGCCACAGTGAACTCCATGGCAACTCGTTAGTGCTGGTTGCTGGGACTGGAGGGATGGCGACCAGGTTCTGAGAAGCACAGCTCATGCCACAGCCGGGACAGGACATAGAAGACAGAGAGAGATGTTGGGGAAAGAAAGTTGAGCCCCAATACGGATGGTGGACTTTGGGCCCTGTTAACTGTAACATGTTGTTAAAGTGCCGCTGAGTTGGTTCTGACTCATAGCGATCCTGTATAGGGTTTCTGAGGACCTGCTGGTGTATTTGAACTGCTGACTTTGAGGCTCAAACTGACCTTGCGGTCCAGGGCATTAGCCTGCAGTGCCACACCAGGACTCCAAATAAACCAAGCAAAACCCCAAAGCAGGCGTAGGGAAGGGAGACAGCCCAGACAACTACCCGGGGGCAGAGACTTGACTGTAAACCCTCTGGAAGGATTTTCCACTGTCCACCCAGGGCTCTAGCTCAACTCTTCCTCTGGCCATCAATTGCTGCTCCTAGTATGGCACAAAGATCTTCCCCCCGAGACAGTCCCTGCAGTGTGACCTGGAGTGTGAACCCTGGGCTGGCTGCTCAGGCCCGAACCCAGGTCTTCGGTATCAGTCAGCTGTGCATTGGGATGTGTGCAGGGGACAGGTTGTCTAATAAGCAAGTAAACATGGTGAAAAGCACGTGACATAGCACACTACAAATTAGTCAGTAAGCCCAAGCAAGCCTGTGCAAATTAAAACATGTATGTATTATGAATCGAGTGGAGGTTTACAGAGCAGATCATCAGCTTTACATTCAACAAATCATATGCTTTATATACCGTCTCAGTGATTGCAATTCCCCGTCCCCCTGTATTTCTTGTTTCTGTTCCTCCTCCTTTCCCAACCCTTCTGAACTCTGTCCTTCGGTAAATGCCGCCCTATGGTGTGCATACCTCACTGGTGGTGTTGCAGGCATGGTAAATTTAAAGACGCTTTGATTCTGTAGGAAGGTGCTGTGGGATTGGAAGAGAGACAGACGCCAGTCCTATCTGAAAGCAGAATCTTTGTAAGGTGAAAACATGTGAAGCTATTCATTGCCGCTTATCAAGTGAGCACAAGTAATCCAGTGCTTACCTTGCTTGTTAAATCATTCAACACTGGGAGTGTATCTAAACCCACCAACCTTCTAGTCTGATTTGCTTTCCTTCTCAGTCTCCACACTGCCTTCCTGCCTTCTCATTTCCTCCCAAGAAGCCACAGGCACGGGCTTGTCCACCCTTGGCCTGCGTGCGAGCCTGCAGGCAGAAGGACCTGCTTGCCTACCGCAGTGACAGCGGGCCGCAAACCAAGCCCATCTGTTGGCCCATACTGCACATGGGCGCCTCTGCTTGGTCAAATGGCAGATGAAAATGTACCACCAGCATCCAAGTCGTCAAGTAAGGGGCTGCTGCTGATGTCCTGCCTCGTAGGAGGGTGGGGAAGCCTGAGGATCCCAGGATCTCTCAGGGAAGGCGTTCTCTCAGAAGGTTCTCCATGGGCACGTGAGCAGGACCATGCTTTCTTGATTTTTGACATTTCCTACCCTTACCTGCAAGGTCGGCGGTTCAAGCTCACCAGCTGCTCCTTGGAAACCCGATAAAGGGTCGCTGTGGGTCAGAACGGACTCGACAGCACTTAACAACAACAATAACCTCATCTGACTGTGCTTTGGCCATGCAGTCACAAAGCTGTCTTTCTGGAATCATCGTCTCTGTGTGTAAATGGTACAGAGAAGATTTCCTGGGTTGTCTCCTCCAATAGGCAGGACCCTAGGAGTCCTCTGCCAAAGGGTTGAAGGGACGGAAGATGAATCCCTTCTGGGCCAAGTCATCCAACTGTCCATTTTGTTATTTCCACAATTCCTGTAGGAAAATGCTACAAAAGGAAGAATTGGGTCTGGTGTGCATCTGAACTGAGATGAATTCAGCCAGTCATGGAGATTTCCGGATATATGGATGTGTATACACACACACGTGCACAGACACACATACCGGCGGCAGAATGGAGCTGATAGCAGCGGTGGTCCTTAGTTTGAGTTTCACTGGGCTATTGCCGGTGCATGCCTGTCAGTCAGTATTTCATAAATGCCCCAAAGCCCTACGGGGAATGGCCTTGAGCAGGTTGGTTAGGTACCTCCACCGTCACCAGTGAGTAGGGTAAGTTTCCCAGAGCAATCTAGTGAGCCACAAGGACAGCCATCTCTTGTAAAGGGGAGACTCCAGTCAGTCCCTGGTCCCGAAGCTCTTGTGAAAGGCACTACATACACCCTTGATCCGCAGGTCCCAAATAGAGCCCACTTTGGCCCAGAGGTTCCAAATTGGGGTCCTCTCAAGTTCAGTGTAAACTGTGCATCACCAGGAATTTTCAGTGGAAAAGGAAAATAGTTTTACTGGATTCTCAAAGGCATCTTTTACCTCCCAAAATACAACAACAAATAAATCAGGATGTTAATGTGTTCTAGGGAAGAAGGATTTTTGGTCAACTATGCAAATAGATTCTCTGCCAACTGTTACATAGGCAGCCTGCGTGAAGCCGGTTTCAGTCACTTGATTAACTTCACTGTTACTTTCCTTGTAATCCCTGGACCCAAAGACTCCTTGTTACCATTTTTCCTAGCCAAATACTGCCTTCTTCCAAGTGCCTTGAGGTGCCTCTCAAATTTTGGAGGGTGGCCAATTCACAACTTCGGGAACACACTTAATCTTTTCAGGCCTTAAGAGGGCCATGAAAGATTAGTTTATAACCGTGTCCCCTTTTCTTTCCTGCACTCTTTTGTGGGTTTGGGGGCCTAGATTTATACTTTTTATTTTGTTTTCTATCTTATTTCCAAGAAGGATTAGAAGTGTCTGGTTTTACACACAATGCAGAATGTGGATCCTTTTCTAGACTAAAAATACCCTTTAACCAGAGTGCTCCAGGAAGGCCTAAGGCACTCAAGAATCAGTTAATAAAATTGCCTAATTCACTGGGGATTAACCATAGAAAAATTTCCATTTGTTTCATTGTTTAAAATATGAAACGCATGTGTTTGTTTTCTGCCTTGGAAAATAGCGCTAGCCCCCACATTGATTCTCTCATTGGATGGCTGGGACCGTTTCTTTGGGAGCCATGCTAAGTTGCCTTCCCACTGGCAGCAGCAGTTTGGGCTGTTTGGGTCAGAGGTGGTTGCTGCTGCAATTTTTTTTTTTTTAAAGTAGATCCTTAACGTGAACCTGTACGTTCCTTCTTTTCTTATTACAGAAGAATGTTACCCAAAAGACTCAGTGAATTTGAATTTTGGATTGTGTTCCATCCAGTTCACTAAGGCTTTTTCCTGCAGTAAACCCTCTGTGTTGAAGAGGGCCTGCAGGGAGCTTTAGCTGGCCCATGACAGGAAAACATTGGTGGACATTAGCAGGGGCTGGTTGGAGGACACATGTTGCTCCACCTTGAAGCCAGGCTGCTCTCGCTGCTACCAAGGGTCTTGGTCAGAGAAGTCTCCTCCAGTCTTAGGAGTGTTCAGAGTCCATAGCTTCTGATGAGAGGTGTGTCGACAAGCGTGTGGCGTTCCTCCCTGGCTTCCTTACTCAGTGCAATCATAATCATCGTCCCCGCAGGGAACAGAACCCCGTTGGCCCTTGTCAGTTCTCACCTTAGTGTTCTGGCTGAACCCCAAGCACTTCTCAATGGGACTTGGGAAACAAAATTTTTATAGTGTTGTGACTCCGGCCTTTGGGTGACTTACCCAACCCAGAGCACTGATGGAGCATGGGTCTGACTGGAAGCGAGCAGAGTCAGTGGGAACAGCAAAAAGGAGGAGTCCAGAGGCTAATTAATAGACAGGAGGAGTCAGGAGCTGACCTGGGAGCCAGGCCCGGGAGTCCGTGTACCCTGTGTGGATCTGTAAACACAGGGAAGAGCAAGTGTTAGGACTCATGGCATGTTTGTGGAGGGTGGGTGGGGCCTTCTGTGGAAAGGGCCAACACCCAGATGAACCACCACCACCACCACAATGGTTCTCACTGTTTATCAGTCCGACGGGTGCAAATCCATTGAGGGTTTAGCTGTATCATCACGGCCGTAGAAGCAGATTTTGTATTCCAGTGTTCTCACATAGACAGGCTATGTGAGGGGCACAGAACCTGCTGGCTAGTTGGTTGTGAGCTGGGCCCCAGGTCCAGTTCTCCTTACTCCTGCCCCTCACAAGGCAGTCTGGGCCAGGGGCTGGTAATGGTCACTTCTTCATCATTGAAACACAGCAAGTTCAATGTGGCTGGACTATTTTTCTGAGTTTTGGAATACTCTATGGATCTTCTCAGATCCCTGTTGAGGTGTTATTAGACTTCAATGTACAACATTGTAAAGATGGACTAAAGAGGGCTCCCTGGCTTAAAATATCACTCATCTCTTGGTCATCTTTTACTAGGAATTTTGTCAACTTTCCTTTTTCTAGGGTTACTGAGAGAGTCACATCCTCAACTTTCACCAGCCAACCCCTTAGTGCTTGTTGACAAGCAAAGCAAAGAGGATATGGGCTCAGACATCAGACCTAGGCCAGCAAGACTGGGCTGGCTGGGCCTCGGCACTCTCACATGTCTCTGGGCATCTGTGGTGCCCCACAACATGGCATAAATGCTGTGACGCTGTTCTGTGACTACATCTGTATCACTGCTTCAAACTGAGACTTAATGCCCGTTCTCAGACCACGGAGCAAAGCCAAGTCAGGGACTCCAGGGCTAGTATCAGTGGTACAAAGCAATATGAGGAGAAGGACAGTTGATAAACTCTGGGGAAGGGGCTTGACAGTGGAGTTTCATTTCAGAATGGCGACCATTCAGTGGTCTTCATTTTTATAAACAGTCGCTGGCCTCTCAGGACCCTTCTTCAGCCTGCACAGCTCTGGGCCTCTCTGAATTCTTGTTGGGTTCAGTAGTCATTCAGAATATGGAGCCATTGATTGCATCCTAGAAATAATGCTATTTCAGAAGGACCTCTCTCCCTTCCCACTGCTCAGTAGCTCGTATACTAAGACAGCTTATGTGACTGAATAAAACAAATCTAACACAGGCCTAAAAACAAGTTTGTTGTCCTAGTTGGTAGGTGCAGTGGAGTGTATTCTGATTTACAGAGATGCCATAGAACCACCCCAGAGGGTTTCCTAAGCTGTCATCTTGATGGGAACAGATTACGAGTTTTTTTCTCTACAGGAAGGAGAGGTGATAAGGAGACAGAGTGTTGGGGACTCTCTAAGACAATCTCCAGAGGAATCAGACGCACTGTGCAGATAGGACCATATGATAGCAAATACACTATCCTGATAGTCCCTGGGTGATTGAAGCACTTGGGTACCGACTGAACGGTTGGCAGTTGAAACCCACCCAGAGGCCGCTCAGAAGAAAGAGCTGGTGAGTTAAGTCTGAAAGGTCATGGTCATACTCGCTGACAAGCCACTGAGCACAGCTCTGTTCTGACACACACGGGTCGCCATGAGTAGGCGGTGACTCCATGGCTCCTTGTTTAGTTTTGGTTTCTCTCCTGTTGACTGGGAGAGAGAGAGGAAAAAAAGAAAGCAAACTAGAGGAAAGATGACTGGGAGGCTTGCCAATTCTTGATTTTCTTTTTTGGCAAATTTCTTTAAGCTGCCTCTCAACCTGCAACCCTTTAACCAAGAGGCCATCAAACTTTAGCTTGCAAACTTGATTCCAGGACTAATTTGCAAACAAAGAAGCCCATATAGCTGAGAACAAGTCCACGCTAATACGGTGTCAGAGGCAATGGCCCTTGCGTTGTGCACAGACTGGTAGCGGGGGGAGGAGGAAGCCCTCTGAAATCTGTAGGTGGGCTCCTGAAGCCAGATTGCAAATGTCTGAGCAGATCGCCATCGCCATGTGTCCTGAATGGGGGCAGAAAACTGAAACCCAGACCCTTGGCTGTTCTTTGAGGCCACTGGGCATCATTCTTTGGCCTGGAAATGCTGCAGCAATTGCTTGTGTTCCAGTTATCAGACAGTTTCAAGAATGATATGTAGTTTTGTTTATATGGAATAAAGCAAAGCCCATGAGAAAATTCCCAGAACAATGATTGTAACTCACTACACGACAAGAGCATGTCAAGTTTTTCTGGCGCCTTGACCTAGCCTGCTGATGTAGGACCTTGTGGGATTTTCTTTTTCATCCTCAAAGGAAGTTATGGTTTTTCACTAATAACAGTGAGTTTTGAGAAGGAAATTTCATAGCCTTTTTGTAAAAATTCAAGGAATCTTAACCCATAGGGTAAGCACTGGACTGCTAATCAAACCTCACCAGCTGCTCCATGGAAACCCTATACAAGGTTGGTGGTGGTGGCTGTGTGCCGTGGAGTCGGTTCCGACTCATAGCGACCCTGTACAGGGTTTCCAAGGCTGTAAATCTTTACGGGAGCAGAAAGCCTCATCTTTCTCCTGCAGAACAGCTGGTAGTTTTGAACTGCTGACCTTGAGGTTCGCAACCCGATTCGTAACCACTACACTACCAGAGCTCCTTTTACAAGGTTACTCTGATTCAAAGTGACTCCGTGGCACTTAACAATAACAACCACCTGAAACCAGCATTTCTAAAGAACCCTGGCATGGTGAATGTTATGAGCCAACTCGATTAGGCATCGGGCGATTGCTTTTCCACAAAGTAAAATGATGTAATCATCCTCCATTTTGTGATCTGATGTGAGCAGCCAATCAGATGAAAGACAATCAGTTTGCTCGAAGATGTGGCCGGTATCCAGTATATATGGGTGTTGTAGCAAAGCTTAGAGTCCCGTGGCGCAGTGGGTTAATGCACTAGACTGCAAAGTCGCTTTGACCTGCAAGGTCGGTGGTTCAAGCTCACCAGCTGCTCCTCGGAAACCCTATACAGGGTTGTTATGAGTCAGAACCGACTCAACGCTACTTAACAGCCACAACAACAAGCAAGGCTTACTCTGTCTGGATCCTGCACGCCACTCATCATCCTTTGACCTGTTTTTGGAACTGCTATCTGACCTGCCAATTTGGGGTTTATCAGGAGAAGCCTCCAGCCTGATGTCTCGCCCATGGATTTGGGACTTGCCAGCGTCCACAACTTCAAGAACCATCTCTTTGAAATACATTTTTCTACAAATGAAGGTCAGTCCAAAAGTATTACTACTAGGGTTCTAGTTCAAACATGCACAGGTTTACTCCAAACAAAACATGTTTAAGCATGTCCATTGGATCAGTGGGTGGCTGCCGACAATTTATTTCAGGGTGACTTCATTAAAAAAAAAAAAAAAAAGGTCCAATCAAAATTCAGTTCAATTCAAGGCAGAGAGGTTGGCTCAGAAGATTAAGGAGACTGTTTCTGGAGATTCCAAATCTTGATAGATTTTTCTCAAAGGACACAAGATGATCATGGGGACTTATTATGAAAGAGTTTTAAGAAAATCGAAGTCTGCATTTATGAGAAAGAGGCAGCAAAGTTGTGCCAAGTAATTTTTTCCCCATCATGATAATATACCTGCTCACTCTTTGAGGGTTGGAGGACTATCTTATGATAATTGCATTGGGAAATCTTACTCCATCCACTCTGCATCCCTGATCTTGTCCTTTCACACTTCTTATTGTCCCCAAATCTCAAAAAACAGTGAAAAGAAACACGATCTGGATCCCTTGAGGACACCATAACTGACGTTTTGATGTAGCATAAATTGAAAAGCCCAGAATTCTTTGAGGGGAGGGTTGCAGAGATGGAAACACTGCCTTCAGAAGTGTAGACTTAGGTAGGGAAGATGTCAAGAAATAATAGCTTCGCCTTTGGATATTTTTGTTCAATAAAAATTTTATGATTTTGTAGCAATATTATTTAATTACCCTCTCTCTATCTCTCTTTCTCTCACACACACACACATATTAAGGAGAATTTTTAAAGTTCTTGGAAAAAAATCCTTTAATTATGTTTTCCCACAAACTTTTTGAAGTCATTTGTTGTTGTTGTTAAGTGCCATTGAGCCAGGTCTAAATCATAGTGACTCTGTATAGCATTTCCAAGGAGCAGTGGGTGGGCTTGAACCCTTGACCTTTTGGTTAGCAGTCTAGTGCTTATCCTACAGCACCACACACACACACACACATATGTATGCTATGGTGTAGCTTTATAGGATAAATACCAGACTGCTAATTGCAAGATCAGTGATACAAGCCCACCCGCTGTTCTTGGAAACTCTGTATAGGGTCATTATAAGTTGGAACCAACTGGACAGCACTTAACATATTTGGTCAAACATTTAATTAAGTCACCCACCTCCTGGTGTAGCACTGTAGGGAAACTGGTCAACAGTTGGAACCTACCAGCTGCTCCTTTGCAATCCTATACAGGGTCATTATGGGTTGGAACTAACTCACCAGCACTGAACAACAACAACGTGATAAGAACTGTGGGTGCCTTGCTTGGCAGGGCCATATCAAATGATTTCTAGAACTTTATGTGGCCCGTGGCCCAGACATTCCCCACCCCTGCTATAAAGGGTCACTATGGGTCGGAACTGACTTGACAATACTTTACATCAATTGTTGTTGTTGTTAAGTGCCGTCAAGTCGGTTTCGACCCATAGCGACCCTGAACAGGGTTTCCGAGGCTGTAAATCTTTATGGGAGCAGATCGCCTCATCTTTCTCCCGCGGAGCAGCTGGTAGTTTCGAACTGCGGACCTTGCGGTTCGCAGCCCGATTCGTAACCACTACGCTACCAGAGCTCCTTTACATCAATATATATATGTATATATTGGGTTAATGCTCCAGACTGCAAAGTTTGAACTGCAAGGTTTGTCAGTTTAAGCTTACCAGCTGCTCCTTGGAAACCCTCTACAGGGTGGCTATGGGTCGGCACCGACTCGACGGCACTTCACAACAACAACAACAACAACAACAACATGTACTAGTTTGGTTTTGCTTCTCTAGAAAACCCAGCCTAAGGCAGAACGCTGCCACCACCTCTCAGCTGAGTGAAGGCTGATTCTGCTGCAGTGGTACCGTACTGACGTTTTATTTCAACCTGAAGGGGATGGTGTAATCCTGGTTTTAAAACATGTTAATGTTCTTGATTTCTACTAATAATCACAAATACATGAAAGCAGAACATATTTTGTTATATATTCAGTGGGGAACACCTCTCATGAACATATTCCAATCTTTCATCAATTCTGAACATTTTTGGCCATCATATTTTCTACTCATATAATGACTTTGCTCCATTCTTTCTCTCCTCTCCTCTGGGTTCTGATTGGATACATGCCGATCTTCTCACTATATCCTCCATATCTCTTAGTCCTCTCTTCATTAAATTAATGTTTGCATGTCTATTTCCTTCTAGTTAATTTCTACTGAACTCATTTCAAGTTTTCAAATTCTTTATTCAGCTTCTTCCAATTTTTCTTAAACTTATTCATTGAATGTTTTCTTTCTTTTTGAATTTTATTTTATTTTTACAATTACAAAGACATCAAATTATATCCAGCACTAATAACACTTATCAAAAAAATTCCTATTTTATTTAAATAATAAGAAAAAACCAGCTATATACATTGTTTTTGATCTGGAAATGTATATATATTGCTACTACTTATATTTCTAGTATATGTACTGATGTTGTTGTTTTGCTGTTGAGTTGGTTCTGACCCATACAAACCGTGTATAGAGTTTCCAAGGAATGGCTAGTGAACTTGAACTGCCAACTTTGTGGTTAAAACTGACTTTGCAGTCCAGCACATTAACCCACAGTGCCACACCAGGACTCCATATATATTGATAGTATACACACACACACACACACACACACACTATTATATTTCTATATATTGCTAGTACTTATATTTCATATTGAGAGCTAAGAGATTAAATGTTTTTCTCTTCTTATTTTTAATAAAGTAAGAATTTTTAGACTAAAAGTTATTAGTTTATTGCTGGACAGAATTTGCTGTCTTTGTCAGTACTATATTTAAGTACTAGCACTATATATATATGGAGTCCTGATGTGGCACCATAGGATAGCATTCAACCTCAGAATTGGTTGAATTGCAAAGTCAGCAGTTCAAATTCACCAGTCGTTCCTCAGAAACCTTATACAGTGACGCTATGAGTCAGAAGTGAGTAGATGGCACTTAATAACATTGTTATTTTGTTATTGTTAAGTGCTGTCAAGTGAGTTCTGACTCATAGCAATCCTGTGTAGGATTTCCTGGGAGCAGCTAGTGTTTTTCCTATAGCGCCACACCAGTATATATATGGGTATGTTGGTCATAGTGCTGTGGAGTCAGTTCTCACTCACAGAGACCCTGGCTGTATAGGGTTTCTGAGGAGCGGCTGGTGAGCTTGAACTGCTGACCTTGTAGTTCAAGGACCTTGAAGTCCAGCACATTAACCCGCAGTGCCACACCAGTACTCTCTGTCTGTCTGTCTGTCTCTCTCTCTCTCTATTTTTTAATAAAATAGGAATTTTTAAAATAAGAGTTATTAGTTCATTGCTGGACAGAATTTGCTGTCTTTGTCAAACTATATTTAAGTACTAGCAATACATATATATATATATATGTTGTTGTTAAGTGCCGTCGAGTCGGTTCCGACCCATAGCGACCCTGTACAGGTTTTCCGAGGGTGTAAATCTTTACGGGAGTAGAAAGCCTCATCTTTCTCCCACGGAGCTGCTGGTAGTTTCGAACCG
>NW_006408702.1:2540460-2541836 GCF_000296735.1 Chrysochloris asiatica
GCTGACCTTAAGGTTCGCAGCCCAATTCGTAACCACTATGCTACCAGAGCTCCATATATGATATATATATATATATCAATGCAGTTGAACCACAATACAACTTAAATGCATCAGTTCTTCTACAATCTTCCTTATTCACTGTCCACCTTTCGCATGCATTTGAGGTTATTGAAAATACCATGGCCTGGGTCAGGCGCACCTTAGTCCTCAAGCTGACAGCTTTGCTCTTCAACATTTTAAACAGGTCTTGCATAGCAGATTTGCTCAAGGCAATATGTCCTTTCTCTAACCTGAGGGGCTTATCTTCCAGCACTATATCTGACTGTATTCTGGTGCTGTTTATCATGTTTTAATATTTAATAAACAGGTGCTGACAGTACTCCACTGCTATTCATAAGGTTTTCAGTGAATAAATATTCAGAAGTAGTTTATCCCTTGTTTTTCCTAGTCTGTCTTCATCAGGAAGCTCAGTTGAAATCTGTCCACCATGGACTCATTACCTCCCTCCCCATCTACAACTAAGTATAAAGTCTCCAAAGTCAAAAGAGGTATCTGATGGTAAGGAGGGCGGTGAATCTCTACCAGGTCTTCCCACCAGACCACCAAACAAAGCCTCCTTTTCCACAGAAGTAACAACAACAACAAAAACTGGAGAAAAGAGAGAAAATATCTTAGAGTACAGCGCATCGATGATGTCTAAAAGCCCAGGTTTTAGGGGAGCATACGCAGACAGTTGGCTGATTGGCTTCCAATCCTTCCTACAGATTTTCCATTCCCATTTTACATGAGACTCTTCCAAAGCCTCTGACTGCCCCTCTCCACTCTGCCCCACAGGGTGAGTTCTCAGCTAACCTAGAAGAGCCTCAGCTTGTCCTCCCACAAGCTGTCACTTTGGACTTGCCTCCTTTCCCGAACAATAGAGAGACTACAGGGCCAAGGAAACGGAGTTGAGAAGGAAACTGGATTTAAACCTCTTATTGCTTATTGTCTCCTTTGCTGTCTAATTACTGACACCCATCTTCTCTCCCAGACAAAGGTTTTAAATTTTTCACAAGAAGTGCCCAGTTTCAAGGTTCATGTTGCTGTGATGATAGAAGATATGCCACCAGTATTTCAAATACCAGCAGGGTACACTGATGATGGACAGGGTTCAGCTGAGCTTCCAGACGAAATAGGCTAGGAAGAAGGAGACAGAGAATAATTCTGAATGTTTAGTCACTTCAAACCTTATGAGTAGCAGTGGAACACTGTTAGATGGCACCAGGATACTGAATTTTTTTTTTTTTAATTAAATGTTTTTATTTTGGATTGAGTGAAAGTTTACAGGGCACATCATCAGCTTCACATTCAACCATTCATATAGCTTGTTTCATTAC
>NW_006408702.1:2547241-2548056 GCF_000296735.1 Chrysochloris asiatica
AATTCCTACCTGGGAGGTTTAACTCGTGAGTTTTCCCCCCCTGATCCCGGAGCCCCCACTCACCTGCACCGCCTGGCCGCCCTGGCAAACCGGAAACAGGATACTGAATATTGAAACATGATGAAGAGTACCAGAATACTGTCAGATACAGTGCCAGAGATGAGACCCTCAGTTTAGAAGACACTCAAAATACGACTGGGGAAGAACTGCCCCCTCAAAGTAGAGTTGACCATAACGATATGAATGAAGTAAAAAATTTTGGAACCTTCATTTGCTGATGGGGCACAACTTAAAATGAGGAGCAACAGCTGTAAAAACCCATTAATAATCAGAATGTGGAATGTACAAAGTATGAATCTAGGAAAATTGGAAATTGTCAAAAATGAAATGGAACGTGTGAAAATCAGTATTCTACGCATTAATGAGCTGAAATGGACTGGTGTTAGCCGTTTTGAATCTGATGATCATATGATTTACTATACTGGGAATGACAAATTGAAGAGGAATGACATCACATTTATCATCCAAAAGAACCTTTCAAGATCTGTCTTGAAGTATAATGTTGTCTGTGATAGGATAATATCCATACACCTACAAGGAAGATCAGTTAATACCACTATTATTCAAATTTACGCACCAACCACTAAAGCCAGTGATGATGAAATCGAAGAATTCTACCAACTTCTTCAGTCTGACACTGATGAAACATGTAGTCAAGATACATTTATAATTACTGGTGACTGGAATACAAAAGTTGGAAACAAAGAGGAAGGATCAGCAGTTGGAAAATATGGCCTTGGTGAATAGTAACAATG
>NW_006408702.1:2548156-2552792 GCF_000296735.1 Chrysochloris asiatica
AGCAATTCATCTCGTATGCATACTTTAAAAAAAAAAAAAAAAAAAAAACCTGAAAGATGACTATACACATGGACCTCACCAGATGGAATACACAGACATCAAATTGACTCCATCTGTGGGAAGAGACTGTGGAAAATCTCCAAATCATCAGCCAAAACCAAGCCATGGGCAGACTTTGGAACAGACCATTAATTGCTCATATGCAAGTTCAGGCTGAAGCATTTCTCAAGCTGAAAGAACTGAAGGGGGAAAAAAATCAAACCTGGACTTGCAATATTTAGGAATTCTATGGGCAAAATACTGAATGATGTCGAAAGAAATCAAAAGAAGATGGAAGAATCTTATCCCCTCTGTATACAGGGTAGATGGGATGGGCAGCTTACACATTGGCTACCTAAAATGAGGGGGTGATAAAGGCACGAAGTGACTGGCTTACAAGTTTTCAAGAGGGAGTTTAGTTTAAGGGTGTATGGGGGAAGATCGGGTCCCCACTGAATAGTTTTCATCTTGTCTAGGTGGGTCTGGTGAAAAGAGATGGGGATAAGATTCTGATGATTCAATAAGGAGTAAGTGTTATCATGACTAATTGTGACTGTCACAACTGTAAAGTTACAAGTTTTATAACAAGAACAGGGGAGTAGTTAATCTTACAATCCAGAAACAGAGGACTCTAGGACTATCAAGGGAGAAGAGCACAAGCAGAATGTGAGACCTTATTCAGAGAAGCAGCAACACCACAGATAGAGAATGGAGGCAGAGTTGATGACATGGAGAGAGGGAGCAGCTGAGGACTCTAGACTCATGGAAAGAGAGGGACTGAGTACTGGCAGCCAGGAGGCAGGCTTACAGAATGTGCCCTTTGGTTATTTAAATTATTATATATTCCTGAGTGTTTTTGTGGATATCTCCCCACTCTACCCCATCCCACCCCCCTAAAAAAACCCAGAGGGAATGGAAACAAATATTGTTTGAATGATGATGCACAGAGGGGATTGTAATAGTTGCAATGAAACGATGGCATCATGCTGATGTAACCTCCCATGTAAACTATCACTCAGTTCACAATAAATATATATATATATATATACCTTCCTAAGTCTTAAATGATGATGCTTATTATAGAGATAAGGTACCTAATGCTTTCCTGCCATTTCCAGCTGAAGACAAAAATGATCCCTATCTTCATGGAGGTATAATCAGAACTAATTTTATTAACGCCAATTAATAATCACGACACTGTCTAATAGATGTTTGTTACTACATAATTATACTAAAGACAACTCAAACATTGAAACTCAAAATCTTTGTGTCATTTTAAGGACATGACACTTAACTGTACGAATGATTATTCCTGTCATGTGACAAGATCAACAGATTAATTGCACACCAACATGTATTTTTGTTGTTGTTGTTAAGTCCACTGGGTCGGTTCTGACCCACAGTGATTTAGACTTCCCTAAAGATGAGGCTTTCTGCTCCCGTAAAGATTTGCAGCCTCGGAAACCCTGTACAGGGTCACTATGAGTCGGAACCGACTCCACGGCACATAACAACAACAACAACAAAATTACCAAAACAAAAAAATGAACTTGGAAACAATATGCATATTAAACGAAAGTGGATTCTGTAGAAGCAAGACACCTTTATACTGTTCACTGAAGTATGAAAAGAGAAGCACATAACCCAGATGTTTCTTTATGGATACTTGCTTCTATAGCAGGTTAAAACTCAATAGACTAAAACCACGTGAACCTGGAACATCAGTGATGTTACATTGTCACCCTGCCACTTTGGCTCCTTGGCTTAGTCAGCATAACAGAACACAAAGAAGATAAGGAAATAAAATTAAAAAACAAAAAAATCGTTAACAGATACATGTTAACGTTGGTGACAGGGCAGGCAAAATACAACAAGAGGGAGGTCACTGTTGTTGTTGCTGTAGGAACCGACTCATAGCGACCCCATGCACAGCAGAACGAAACAATGTCCGATCCTGGGCCAACCTCACTACCGCTGCCACACTTGAGTCCATTAATGATGCCACCTGGCCAATCCATCTCGTTAGGGGTCTTCCTCTTTTTCTCCGACCCTCCATTTTACCAAGCATGATATCCTTCTCTAGCAACTGTTCCCTCCTGACAATATGTCCAAAGTATGAGAGATGAAGTTTAGCCATCTTGGCCTCTAAGGAAAACTTTGACTGCTCTTCTTCCACAACAGATCTGTTGGTTCTTTTGGCAGCCCATGGCACTTTTAGTATTCTCCTCCAATGCCACAAATTCAAAGGCATCAGTTCTTCTACAGTTTTCCTTATTCACTGTCCAGCTTTCACATCCATATGAGGTTATTGAAAATACCATGGCTTGGGTCCGGCGCACCTTAGTCCTCAAGCTAAGAGGGAGGTTAGCAGAGGAAAAATGCAGGGATGTGGAGACACAGGGAGGAATGCAATAGTTAAAGTGAAGAGAGGTAACAAGCTGTCAATGGTAGATGCATGGAGTGGATTGCAACCATGTAACGAAACAAAGTACATGATTAATGTGTGTAAAACTGATGCTGATCTGCTCTGTAAACCTTCACTCAAGTCACAATAAAAAAGTTTTTTTTTTTTTAAAAAAGGAGAATAAAAAGTAAAAAAGAAGACATAAGAAATACACAGAGTCATTGTACCAAAAAGAAATGGTCTATGTTGAACTGTTTCAAGAAGTAGCATATGATCAAGAGCCAATTGTTCTAGAGAAAGAAGTCCAAGGTACAATGAAGGCAGGGGCAAAGAACAAGGCTCTGAGAATTAATTGAATACAAGCTGAAATCTTTCAAGAAACTGATGGGCTCTGGAGACACTCACTCATTTATGACAAAAAATTTGGAAGCCAGTTACCTGGCCAACAGATAGGAAGAGATACATGTTTGTGCCCATTTCAAAGAGTTGACCCAACGTAATGCAGAAACCATTGAACAGTATCATTAAAATCACATACATTCAAATTTTTGCAAAAGATAATTAAAAAATGACTGCAAGAGTACATTGATGGGATGGAACAGAATTGAGAATCCAGAAATGAATCCATCCACATACAGCCAACTGATTTTCGACAAAGTGCCTAGGTATATCACACGGGGAGGAGATAGTCTCTTTAACAGATGGTGCTGGCAGAACTGGAAAGAGATATGCAAAAGACTGAAACAAACCGTGATATTTTCAAGAGCCTCATATGTACAGGAGTGAGGCGGCTCCATTCAATAAGCACTAGATTATAAACCACAGATCAGAAGTTTGAGCTAACCAGCCATTCTGTGAGAGAAAGATGAGACTTTCTGCTCTCTTGAAAATGTAAAGCTTTGGAAACTCCATACAGGGTTGCTGTGAATCAGAACCAACTCCATGGCACTCAACAATAACAACAACATATACATGTGAATGTCGGACAGTGAATAAGGAAGACCTTAGAAGAATTGATACATTTGAATTATGGTGTTGGAGAAGAATATTAAAAGTATTGTGGACTGCCAGAAGAACAAACCAACCTGTGTTGAAAGAAGTACAGTCAGAATGCTCCTTAGAATTCAGAATGGCAAGACTTCATTTCTCATACATTGGACTTAC
The DNA here is from genome assembly GCF_000296735.1 of Chrysochloris asiatica. Classification (NCBI taxonomy): domain Eukaryota; kingdom Metazoa; phylum Chordata; class Mammalia; order Afrosoricida; family Chrysochloridae; genus Chrysochloris; species Chrysochloris asiatica. The sequence continues at coordinate 2,551,764 of NW_006408702.1, forward strand.
TATCAGGAGGGACCAATCCCTGGAGAAAAGGACATCATGATTGGTAAAGTGGATGGTCAGTGAAAAAAAGGAAGACCCCCCAACGAGATGGATTGGCCTAGTGTCAGCAGCGATGGGCTTAAGCGTAACACTGATTGTGAGACTGACCTAGGATCAGGCAGTGTTTCATTCTGTTGTGCACAGGATCACTATGAGTCTAAATTGATTTGACAATAACTAACAACAGCAGTACACACCTGACGATTCCTGGATTTCCTTTCATCTAGCCAGAACAACCTGCCCTACCCATTCCCTTACTCCCTAGTTTACCTTTATAGCAAACAAACCACCCAACAAAAGTAAACATACTGGCACACCAAAGCCCCTTGCCCCCGTAAGTAGCTTAATAGCCAGTTAACATAACAAAGTAATTACATTCTCATCATTAGAGATGAGATTTGTTTTTGCTAGTCTTACATAATAAACAAAATATAAATTCTTGTTTGAACAAAAATAAATTCTTGTGTATTTCTGAGAAGTTCAAGTTCTGTGTCTTATAAAGTCACATAGGGGGAAAGGTTGAAGGTGAGATTCAAAAGAGAAGAAACATAAAAAATATTTACAGAAATAGGAGACAGGAAGAAAATCTCATTGTCACTTATTTTTTTAAAGTTTTTATTGTGAATTATGTGGGTTTACATGGGAGAACATCAGTTTTACATTGATCCTATCGTATTTCATTTCATTGCAATGATTACAGTCCCCTCAATGCATCATCAAATAACCAAAGGATACACCCCACAGGCCCGCACCCCAGCCATCAGCACACAGTCCCTCTCCCTCCCTGAGTTCAGTGTTCCCAGCTGCTCCATCTGTCCACATCATCGTCCATCATCGTCTCTGTCGCCATCTCTGGCGTCACTGCCTCTCTGGGTAGGGTCAGGCACTCCACTATTCTCATTTGATGGTCCCAGGGACCTCGGTTCCTGGGCTGAAAAATCAATCACTCCCCTCCTTTTGTCAAAAAACATCTACCTCTACATTTCCAAC
>NW_006408702.1:2552892-2557027 GCF_000296735.1 Chrysochloris asiatica
ACAAGACGAAAACTATTCAGTGGGGACTCTACTTTCCCCTGCACACTCTGAAACTGAACTCCCTCTTGAAAGCTTGTAAGCCAGTCACTTCTTGCCTTTATAGCTTTCCCCCACCCCCCCACCTCCATTTTGGGTAACCAGTGTCTAAGTTGCCCATCACTGTCAACCCTGTGTACTGAAGGGGTGGGAGTGATCCTTGCTGTGAAGATTTGTTCCCTTTTTTGAGCTACTACATCCATACGTATAGGTAAAGTTCATCAAAAAAAATTTTTTTCCCTTATCTCTTCTTTCTTCTTCTAGTCGAGTTCTGATCATTCAGCCATTGAAGCCAGGTCAAGTGGGTACTATCTGCAAATATGGGTGCTCTTGCATATCTCCCCTCACTTCATATCAGCTGGATGCTTCTTTCTCTGCTCCAGTCCTCCATGACCATGTCACTGCCTCTGGGCCCACGAATTCCTGGGTCATGCCATATTGTTGGCCATCCAGGTCTCCACCTAGGTTCACAGGGGTCTATTGAATGTAGTCGGACTTAGCTCACAACTTCATTGCTGTTTTTTTCCCCTTATTGGTGACCAATGTTTTAAAGTGCCATCAAGTTAGTATAGAATTTTTGAGGTTTTAAGTCTTTGCAGGAGCAGAAAGCCTCATCTTTCTCTGATGGAGTCATGGGTGGACTTGAATCGCCAACCTTCTGGTTCAAAGGCCAATGCTTACTCTCTGGAGCTGCCGTGCCCTGTACATACACTGCTTAATGTCCTTGAAAAATTATTTGTAGAACGAACTGTCTTCTTTCAGGATTTTCATTTTTTCCTGCCAGTTGCCTAGAGTTGTTACCAGTCAAAGACTACTTTAAAGTAACTTCTGATTTGAGATCATCTTGAGACCATCATAGAAATGTGATTTTGGGATGCAAACCTCCATCTGTTTGTGATTATGACTTCTCAGTGGATCCTTCCCCCCTGTTTTGCTCAGTGCCTCAGAAACTTTCCCTTAATTCTTTCAATTGGAGGGATGAAGAGAATTGCTTCTGGCTCATCCTTCTCCTGGAGGCAAAGATTTGCAGGCTCTTAGTTTTCATGTGAGGAGACTTCCCTATTATTATATTCCTCTCCTTTGATTTTGGACCCTTTACAACCGCTCATTAACAATCTGTGATATGCAGATGATACACCCTCTTTGATGAAAGGCAAGAGTATTTAAATTCCTCTCCTGATGAAGATCAAAGACCACAGTATGGGTTGCATTGAATGGGAAGAAAACAAAGATTCTCACCACTGGACCAATAAACAACATCCATATAAATGGAGAAAAGGTTGAAGTTGTCAAAGACTTCATTTTCCTTGGATCAACCATCAACACTCATGGAAGAAGCAGTCAAGAAATCCAAGGATGTTTTGCATTAGGCAAATCTGCTGCACAAGACCTGTTTAAAGTGTTGAAGAGCAAAGGTGTCAGTTTGAGGACTGAGGTGTGCCTGCCCCAAGTCATGGTCAGTGACTAATGAACACTGTAGAAGAATTGATGCATTTAAGTTGTGGTGCTGGGGGAGAATCTGAAAGTACCATGGGCTGCCAAAAGAACAAATAGATCTGTGTTCCGAGAATTACAGCCAGAGTGTTCCTTGGAAACCAGGATGGCCAGACTTTCTCTCATACTTTGGATGTATTATCAGAATGAACCAGTCATTGGAAAAGGATATCATGTTTGTAAAGTGGAGGATCAGAGAAAAAGAAGACCCCCAGTGAGATGGATTGGCACAGTGGCAGCATCGATGGGTTCAACGATTATGAGGCTGGTCCAGTGTTTCATTCTGTTGTGCATAGGGTTGCTATGAGTTGGTACTGACTTGATGGCACCTACCAATAACAGCTAGCGTAGTGGTTATGAATTGGGCTGCTAACCTGAAGGTCAGCAGTTTGAAACTACCAGCGGTTCCATGGGAGAAAGATGAGGTGTTCTGTTCCCATAAAGATTTACAGACTCAGAAACCCTGTGCAGGGTCACTATGAGTCAGAACTGACTCCATGGTACTTAACAACAACAACAACCAACAACAGCCACTCATTGGAAACCTGACACAGGGTTGTTATGAGTCAGAATCCACTGGAAGACACTTAACAACAACAACAACAACAACTTACCATCATAGGACTCCTGGTGTGGTGCTGCAAAATCAGCAGTGCACTGTGAACCACAAGGTCAACAGTTCAAACCCACCAACTGCCCCTCCGAAATCCTATCTGTTGCAGACCACAGGTACTGGGATGTTGAGGACCGGTGTCATGGACGAAAATCCAGCACATGGCCACACTCAGACTTGCTGGCTAGAGACTCTGAGGGCTCAAGGAAGTAACCTCCGGACGTCCTGGGTTCATTGGCTTTTACGAACTCACTGTTGAGCTAACTCTGTATACCTTGCTTTAGTCCTATTAATTCATTCTATGCTTCGAACTCCCTCCTGTAATTGTAGCTTCTGAGAAAATTGTTTCTTATGTGCCTCTCTTAATGTCTCCACTGTGTTGGCGGTGCTTAAGGTTCTGGGAACAAATCTCTCTGAGGAAAAAACTCTGGTCTTGGGGTGTCTTTTTGTCTCTCTTGTTGTGTCTTTGTGTGTACTTTTTCTCTATCTCTATTGCCGCCAGATCTCCCTCCTTCGTGAACCAAACTCTCGTGTCGAGGCCTGTTCTCGACACCTATCTATACAGGGCTGCTATGAGTTGGAACTGATTCTACGACACTTACCATCATGGAACCAACCAAACTTTAAGTTTGGCTGGGTCAGCAAATACCCTTGGAGCAAAAGCAGCTCCAGTTTTCTTCTTACCTTTCTGGGATCTCACTTTTCCTTAGATTTTGACCTATAATTCTTTATTACTAGGTTGAAATATACAATATCATCATTTTAGTTGACCATTTTTGACTGTCAAAAAGGCAGAACAAATAGGTGTAATGAATCTAATAGCTAGCCAGCCTTGGGATGCTTTAAAAAGATGCTTCTTCAAATCTGGCATTTTCAGTTGTTTTCAGCAGGAAGGTTGGCCCAAATAATATAGTCAACAAATTACTGGAAGTGGAGTCTGACTTTCAGCTATTTCTGCTAATGGTCATGGAAACACTTCTCTGTCTCCAAAGCTAGCTCATCCATGTGTGATTTCTGGGAACTTTCTCCCACACAGCACCTCATTATCTTGGGAGATCACTGCTTCTCTGTTTCACCTAACTCTTCTGTCTCTTTTGGTTAACAGCTCATGTCTTCACTTTATTGGGAGTCTTTCCCAACAAGTAGGATGACCTCTTTCTCACAATCTACTTTCTGTTTATCAGAGTGAGTAAAACTGGAAAGAAAAAGACAATGAAAACTAGGAAACAAGCAACCGAACACAGTTGAGAGGCAAAAGCTCGTGTGAACTCCAGGATTACGGTTATGTCCTCAGAAAAGCCAGTCCTATTTGGCGTAGAAGAATAGAGACTCACGGGAAACATTTCTCAAGAAAGAAGATGTGTAGGTTATTGGGTGCATTCAAATGTATTGAGAGAAGGATATCCAGAGTTAGAAAGCAAACAAAAGAAAACAACAAACATGCACACACACACACACACACACACATAAAACAAACCAACAACAACAACAAACTGAAACAATTTTTTATTGTTGTTAGGTGCCATCGAGTCAGTTCCGACCCACAGTGACCCTGTATAGGGTTTCTAAGGAGCCGCTGGTGAACTTGTATCGCTGACCTTGTGATTCAAACCAATTTTGTTGCCTGGTGCTTTAACCACACCAGGACTCCGAAGCTATTGTTAAGTCCAGGGAAGTGAAACCTGTACAGTCAAGGAAAGAGGGTTATAGTCATTATGTGTATGACTGAGGTATAAGGAATATTTACTATGTGGAAAAGGAAAGGATTTATTGTGAAAAAAAGAAATCACATTAGGAGAATGAGGAAGATGCCTATGGTTGAGTGGTGGTGTGAACCAAATAATTTCCCATTTTAGGAAGTCAATTGTTATTGCTAAGTGCCATCAAGTCGGTTCTGACCCATAGCAACCCTGTACAGGGTTTCCGAGGCTGTAAATCTTTACTGGAGCAGAAAGCCTCATCTTTCTCCCACGGAACAGCTGGTAGTTTCAA
>NW_006408702.1:2560467-2581145 GCF_000296735.1 Chrysochloris asiatica
TATAATCAATGTAATGAAACAAGTTATATGAATTGTTGAATGTGAAACTGATGATGTGCCCTGTAAACTTTCACTCAATCCACAATAAAAAACTTAAATTAAAACAAAACAAAACAAAACAAAAAAACCCGAAGAAATGAAGAGATGCCGGTACAATATGGCATTGTGAGAATGCCAGGACTCAAAATCAGAAACGAGTGTGGCAGAGCATTGCTGATTTTAATTTCAAAATTTGTGCTGTCATTTGACTTTTTATGATAAGCACTGCATACGAACCACAATATCTGTAGTTGGAGCCCACCAGTTGCTCCGAGGGAGAAAGACAAGACTTTTTCCTCTGTGAAATTTAAAAACTTTGGAAAAATATTGGAAACCTGATATAGGGTCGTTATGAGTCAGAACCAACTGAATGGCACTTAACAGTAACAATGGGTTTTTTTTTTTTTGCTACTAAGATAAAAATTAAATTGAAAAAAAAGTGAATACTAGAAATAAAGGAAAATTGTTGTTATAAGTAAGTGCTATGTATGGAGTCCTGGTGTGGCACTGTGGGTTTATGCGCCAGACTGCAAAGCCATTTGAACTGCAAGGTTGGCGGTTCAAGCTCACCTGTCACTCCTCGGAAACCCTATATAGGGTCGCTATGGGTCGGAACTCGACTCGACGGCACTTAATAACAACAACAATGCTTGGTTAGCTATTTTGAAACATAAGAGACTAATTAAAATACTAATATTGGTAAGAAAATGTAGTGAACTGACTGGATACAAGGTAAATACTCAAAATTAAATAGCCTTTCTCTGTATTAAAGTTTAGTTAGGAATTAAATTGGAAGCATCCCACTCATGCTGGTGATAAAATTTCTAAAAATGTATTAAGGGAATTAAAAGAACTGTTGGAAAGATGTACCATGTTTCTAGACATAAAAGCAAAATCATATAGAAACAAAAATAAAATGTGATTCGAAATGAAGTTTAAATGAACAATATATTCTAAAGATAATATTCTAGTCTGAGACTAGCCAATATCATTTTGTAAAAGAAGTGTGTGTGTGAGGGGTGTAATGGTCTACTCCACCACACATTCCAACTTACTCTAAAATGACTTTAACAAAGCAGTATAATATTGGCATAAAAATTATCACATCAATTAGTGAACCATAATAAAAGCCAGAAATCTTAACACTTTTATCATCTTTGGCTGATTTTACTTGTTATTGTAGGCATGCATCACTTTGTAATTTTAGAAAATCTAACATAGGTAAAAAAATCCAATTAAACATTTCTGTGTCTATGAACTTGTAATATCTGTTCAGAACAACAAAGGCATTTTTGTCATAAGATTCTCACTTTTTCTATAGGTATTCTTTTTCTTTTTAAAATTCTACACTGCATTGTCAATTATCCACAAACACAGCAGTATATGGAGAGAAATCTACCAGCCACTCCACAGAATAAAGATGAGGCTTTCTGCTACTGTAACGATTGTTGTTGTTGTTAAGTGCCGTCGAGTTGATTCTGACCCATAGCAACCCTGTACAGGGCCGTAAAGATTAGAGCTTCGGGATCCCTATACAGGATTGCTATGCATTTGGACTGACTTTACACAAGTCCCTCGTCAAGGTACAATCTCAGTTCCCTCCCCCAGAGGAAATTTAGGGTGTATCTGTTCCTCTGATTATTACGATGTCTTTGCATGGTTTTGTCCTGTCTGGTCATTTTTTAAAATATGGTAAAATAGATACGAAACAATTTGTCATTTGAACCATTTTTAAATGTACAATCCAGTGATATTAATTATATTTATAATGTTGAACGACATTCACCACTCCCGTTTCTAAACTTTTCATCACTCCAAACAGAAACTCTGTACCCATTAAGCAATAACTCCCTATTCTACCTGTCGCCACCTCTGGTAGCATAGTGGTTACGAATTCAGCTGCGAACCACAAGGTCAGCAGTTCGAAACTACCAGCTGCTCTGCGGGGAAAAGATGAGGCTTTTTGCTCCCATAAGCCTCTGAAACCCTGTTCAGGGTCTCTATGGGTCGGAACCGACTCCACGGCACTTAACAGCAATAACAACCACCCCTGTTAATCATGAATCTCTTTTCTGTCTCAATAATTAACTTGCCGTTTCTAGATATTTCATATAAGGGAGATCTCGTTCTATTTCTCTATTAGTGTCTGACTTATATTTGAACCAGCAGAAAGTTTTCAGGATGAAAAACTCCATTTCTCTTTACGGCTGAGTAACATTCCACTATGTGTAGATAACACATTTTGTTATCCATTCAACCATTAATGGGAACTAGGATTGTGTCCAACTTTTTGCCTAATCAATTTTATAGTTCTACACTACTCTGCATGTTATCAGGAGGGACCAGCCCTGGAGAAGGACATCATGCTTGGTAAAATGGAAGGTCAGCGAAAAAGAGGAAGACCCCCAGTGAGATAGATTAATTGATACAGTGACAGCAACATTGGGCTCAAATGTAACTACAGCTGTGAGTATGGGGTTGTTGTTAAGTGCCATTGAGTCGGTTTTGACCCATAGCAACTCTTTATAGGGTTTCTGAGGAGCTGCTTGTGAGCTTGAACCACTGACCTTGCTGTTCAAATACTTTGCAGTCCAGTGTGTTTACCCAGAGTGTCACACCAGGACTCTGTGATTATTGGGTAGGACCAGGCAGGGTTTTGTTCTACTGTGTGTAGGGTCACTATGAGTTGGAACCGATTCAATGGCACTTAACAATGCCAACACCAAAGTAAGGACTACCTGTATATGTATATAAAATTTTGTCTCTTAAAAAACATAAATGGAATCATTCTGTACATATCGTTCTTCAGTTTTTAATTTTTAAACATAAGCATTTTCAAATGTCAAACTTCACAAAAGTATGTATCATTATGGTGGTGGTTGTGTGGAGACAGTCCAAACTCATAGCAATCCTGTATAGGGTTTTTGAGGCTCTAATCTTTACAGGAGCAGAAATCCTCATCTTTCTTCTGTGGAGCAGCTGGTAGGTTCAAATTGCTGATTGTGTGGCTAGCAGCCCAACCCATAACCCAGTACCCACCAGGGTTCTGTGTCTGTTATTATGCTTCTGGTGTGGCACTGCAGGATAATGTACAGGATGGCAACATCAGTTTGAACCACATGATCGGTGGTTCAAACCCACCACCAACCACTCCTCAGAAACAATATACAGGGTTGCTATGCTTGGAATTAGTTCGATGGCACTTAACAATGCCATATTTCTAAAAGTTCTTTGTTGTTGATCCTCTTTCTACCACCTACCAATATAATTTCTCTTATCAGAGTAAGTTTGATAAGGACCAAATCTTTTTTGTCCCATTTTTTATTGTGATTTGAATGAAATTTGACAGAGCAAATTAGTCTTTCATTGAACCATTCCGACACAATTTGTTTCATGACATTGGTTGTAATTCCTACAACTTAACAGTGCTTGTCCTGTTTTTTCTCCCTGTATTTCCCATTTCTAGTCCTTAAAATTTCCTATCCCTTCCTGCCTTCTGAATTTTATTATAGGGCAAATGCTGCCCTTTGATTTCATACAGTGGATGGTTCTAATGACTACATACAGCCCTGGTGTTATTGTTAACCTATGCATCTGTCTACTGTTTGGCTAAAAGCTAAACCACCAGAGGAGAGTTCAATTCCAGGCGAGAAGGGTGACCAAAGACCATTACCTTAGGAGTTCCATGCATCTCTATCCCACCAGGGAGTCTGCTCTATTTTTATCAGTTTCAGTTTTGTTACTCGTTTTTCTCCCACTTTATCCCCAACCTTCTATTGTGAATCCCTTTCAGAGAGGTCAGCTGTGGTAACTGGGCACCATCAAGTTCTTCTGGTTTCAGGATCACGGAGGCTGAATTCTTTGAATAAATTATTTCCTTGTGTCTTTGATTTCTTTGATTCCTTGTATCTTTGATTTCTTCATGCTTCTTTGCTCCAGGTGGGGAGAGACCAATAGTTTCACCTTAGATAGCTGCTCATGAGATTTTTGTGGCGCTGTGGGTTAATGCGCCAGACTGCAAAGCCGTTTGAACTGCAAGGTCGGCAGTTCAAGTTCACCAGTGTCTCTTCGGAAACCCTATACAGGGTTGCTATGGGTCGGAACTGACTTGACGGCACTTAACAACAACAACAACAACCATTTTCCAAAGCACTATATAGAACATTGTCTTTGTGGACTATGTTAGTTTTAAAGACTGTATTCCCAAATTCCCAAGCCCAGGAACTCATTTTCTCAAGTTTTTTGTTTAGGGAAGTTTTCACAATTCTGTCCTTGTATGCTCTACCATACTTGTAGATATATTTGCAGTACATAGAAATATGTATGTAGAAATATCCTCTCTCAAACCTATGTAAACTCACTCACCTTCCTCTACCTGTTCAGTTTATGCATCTAAGTATTCACTTGTAGATTGTTTTGTGGAATTGCTGCCTTGGACTCTTGTCTTCCTCCAAGTGTATTCCTTTACCTTGATCTTTTTGTGCTGACCTCGCCCTTATTGTATATTGCCTTTCCCTTCACTCAATATGTGGCACTATAGGATGAGTACTGGGCTGCTAACCTCGAGGTCAGTGGTTCAACTCCACCAGGCGCTCCTTGGAAACCCTATATACAGGATCACTATGAGTCAGAACCAACTTGACGACACTTAACAACAACAACCCTCTGGTTAGTGATTTGCCCCCCTTCTTTCTGTACGTAAACCTTTTCTTGACTTTATAATAGTAGTCTCCTACAATATTTGTCCTTTGTGATTGACCGATTCCATTCAGCATAATGTACTCTAGGTTCATCTACAATATAAGGTGTTTAGCAGATTCATCATTATTCTTTTAACATTGCATAGAATTCCATTGTGTGTTTTTACCATCCTTTGTTTATCCATTCACCCATTAATGGGCATTTAGGTTGTCAGCTGCTCCGCGGGAGAAAGATGAGGCTTTCTACTCCCGTAAAGATTTACACCCTCGGAAACCCTGTACAGGGTCGCTATGGGTCGGAACCGACTCGACGGCACTTAACAACAACAACAACAAGGTTGTTTCTGGAGTCCTGGTGTGGCACTGTGGGCTAATTAATGCCCTGGACTGCAAAGTCTTTGAACTACAAGGTCGGTGGTTCAAGCTCACCAGCCACTCCTTAGAAACCTTACACGGTGGCTATGGGTCAAAATGACTTGATGGCATTTAATAACGACAACAGCAGGCTGCTTATCTATTTTTAGCATGACGATGAATGTGGGTGTGCATATATGAGGGTAAGTAAAAAGCTGTAAACTATATTCTAACTCATACATGTGTAGACATGACTTTGTGATTAGTGGATGGCTACAGATAAGTCATCTCAATAATACACTTGTCTTAGTCTTGTCGGTGACTTACAAAAAGAGATACTTTTTTTTGTGGCATGCAAAAAACAAAAAACAACTATTTTGAAGTCACAGCTTATACTAAATTTTGACAAAACACAAGTGGACATATTCCCAAATCATTGAAGCTTTGTAAGTTTACAGAAGTGCTGCCCACATAAAACAACAGCTTGTTTTACAAGGGGACTTCAAAAAGCTTGTGGAAAAATGCCATTGCCTCTTAATTCCATCTTTCCACAAACTTTCTGAAGCCCTATTAAATGTTTGGATCAAGAGTTTTAAGGAAGGTTGGGAAGAGCTTAAAGATGAGTCAAGAGAGGGAAGATTGTCAATCTTAATGAATGAAGAAACTATGGCTGAAGTTCAGAAGCTGGTGGAAGAAAACTATAGCATTGCTATTGATGCAATAGCTACTGAAGTCAGGATCACACAAGGCTTGGCATTTCCAATTTTAAATAAATATCTTAGCTTCAGCAAGGTTTCAGTTTCATGGGTGCCAAGAACATTGTGCAAAGATCAGGTAGCTAAAAGAGCTGATTGTTTCCATTGGTCTTTTAAAGCAGATCAAAGCTAATGAGATGATTTTAAGAAATGAAATCATAACCAGGGATAAGTCTTGGTTGTACCAATACAATCTGGAGAGCAAAGTCCGATCAAAACAGTGACTTCTGGGGGGATCTGCTGAGCTAGTAACATTCAAAGAAGAGCTGTTAGCTCAGAAGGTTATGGCCACTGTTTTGGGGGATATGCAGATGGGTATTTTTGATAGATTTGTTCTAGGGACACAGGATGATCACAGAAGAAGTTAAGAAAATTGAAAACTGCATTGGTGAGAAAAGGGGCAGCAAAGTTATATGTATATTTTCCAAAAGCCATTTGAACTGCAAGTTCAGTGGTTCAAGCTCACCAGCTGCTCCTCGGAAACCCTATACAGGGTCGCTACGGGTCGGAACCAACTCGGCGGCACTTAACAACAACAACAATGTACCTGGTCATTCTTTGAGGGTAGCAAGGACTGATCAATTTGAATTTCATTGGGAAACCTTATCCCATGCACCCTACATCCCTGATCTTACCCCTTCAGACTTCTTTTTGTTAGCAAAACTCAAAGAATATTTAAAAGGTGCACAATTTGAGTGCCTTAAGGATTCCAAAATCCACAGCTATTTTGATGTGGTGAAGGTTGAAGAACACAAACTACTTCATGGAAGGATTAGAGAGATGAAGCACCACCTTCAGAATTGACCAGACCTAGATGGAGAATATGTTGAGAAGCAACAGCTTCAGATTTTGATGTTTTTGTTTAATAAAGATTCCTATGGGTTTTATAGTGATACTTTTTGATTTACCCTTATAGCTAATCATATCATGGCTCTTACTGTAGGGTATACCTAATCTAATTTAAAAAAAAAATAAGTTGAATACTTTAGGAAAACTTTATAGCGTTTAATTGTTTTAATCTAGATATCGTTATAAATATATGTAAGGAATTGGGGAAAGAGTAATACAGTTATGAAAGGATAGAGGTTACGAGTCGGGCTGCGAACCTTAAGGTCAGCGGTTCGAAACTACCAGCCGCTCCGCAGGAGAAAGATAAGGCTTTCTACTCCCATAAGGATTTACACCTTCGGAAACCCTGTACAGGGTCGCTATGGGTCGGAACCGACTCGACGGCACTTAACAACAACAACAACACAGGTTCTCTTTTTCCTCTTTTGGTGAAGTCTTTTGATGCATACAAATGTTTACTTTTTAGGACGTACTCTTAGTCCACTTTGCCTTTTACTGTTTGTACGTTTTTATGTATAATCGTGTATTTGTGCTATGTATGAGAGTAAGTAAAAAATTATCGCACTCTGGCTATAGAATTTATTTTACTCAATCTTTAGAAAAGAAAAATACATCATTTTTTGACATAATCTCCTTGCTTTTCAATAAACTTTGTCCATCTGTCAACAAGCTTTCATATTCTCTTACTTAAAAATGTGTTAGGCTGAGCTGTGAGCCACAAATGCACTGCTTCATTAGAGATGAATCTTTGCCATCAAAGGGCTGCTTCCAGGGGACCAAACAGGTGAAAGGCTGATAGAGCAAGATCAGGTGTATAGGGAGGATGCTTTAATACCTCAAAGATTTTCCAGAGTGTCAACAGTGTGGGCAGAGGTGTGTGAATGTGCTTTGTTATGCAAGATCACAATGCCCTTGGATGGCGGTCCTCTGTGTTTAATCTGAAGTTTAGGCTTTAGCTCTTCAGTGAGCTCTCACTGTAAGGAGCACTGTGGACTGTTGAACCTTTCTCCTGATAGTGTTCCAATACTAGCTCTTGAGAATTCCAGAAAACCTGTAAGCATCAATTTTCCAGCTGATAGTTATCTTTTAAATATTTTCTTGGCCAGCCATTGAGGTTGTTTCTAGTCTGTACTCAGGCTTATAGTGATGAATCCATGTCTTGTCACCAGTGATGATTTTTTTGAAGACACTTTTACTTTCCTTTGCGTATCGGTCCAAATTTTGTTTGCAGATGTCCAGAAACTTCTGTTTATGATTTTCTGTGAGTTGTTTTGGTGCCCATCTTGCACAAACTTTTCAAATCCAAGTCTATCATGGATTATTTCACAGGCAGAGCCATGGCTGATTTGCAAATGATTTGCCACATAACCCATTGTCACTCATCTAGTCAACAGAATCATTTCATGGGCATGCTCAATGTTGTCATTAGCTGTGGACGTAGATGGGCGTTTTAACATAACTGAAGTACAGATACTTTTTAACTCACTGTCGTATTTATGCATAAGTTTGCCCCTATTTTTTACCCTAATTAATCTTCATAATTAGGTTTCATATTTAGTTTTTGATCCATCGTTAGTTCATTTTTATCAGTTCATTTTTTGCTTACACAAATGAGTTATAATAAATATACTACTTTGAGGTTTTCTATTTTTTCATTTAAGTATGTATCTTTGATATATTTCCAAGCCCTGGTGGTGCTATAGGACAAACGCTGACATGCTAGCTGCCAGGTCTGCAATTCAAACCCACCAATTGCTCTGCCAGAGAAAGATGAGGCATTTGCTGCAGCCCACATTTACAGCCTGAAAAACCCTGTACATGGTTGCTATCAGTTGAAATCAACTTGATGGCAGTGGATGTCTGGATGTTTGTACAATCCAGATCCTCATTTTTGTGAAGGACTACATTTTATTTCATAGTAGAGTTATACCATAATTTATTTTGCCAGCCCCATCCTGATGAACATTTACAGTTTTCCAATTGCTGCTATTACCAGCGATGCTATGGGGAATATTCCTGAAAATAAGGCCTTGTGTGTGGTGCCAGGATTTGGGGAAATGACTTTACTACATGTGGGATGAACGGGTCAGGGGGCCACCCATTGACGACACCATCCAGTTCCTTACAAATGAAAGTCCATCCACACTCCCACTGACAGTGGGGGTGAGCCTCTTCCTCACACTTATATGGGATAATACTAATGTTTTAAATGGTTGCCAAGTTGTTAGATTTTTAAATGTCATCTCATTTTTTTTTTTTTTTTTACATTCCCCTTCATGACCATCTGCATTTATTCCATGAATTTCTTTTTCTTATATTTCACCAATTTATTCTACTGAGTGGTTCTTTTTCTTTTGTCATCTTTTAGGAATTTACTATAATTTCTCTGTAATGAGTTTTTAAAAGCTGATCAGAAAGTATCCATTGGAACTGTTTAAACAGAACTATCTAATTCTTGGAATCGCTGGATGAGTAGGTGAATGCTCTTTCAGAGTCATTGGTGTTTCATGCAGAAGACCCAGGTTTCATTCCGAGAGAGTGTGTTTTTGTGAGCGGCTACCACCAATCTAAGGAGCGCTGGTAGCGTAGTGGTTATGAATCGGGCTGCGAACCACAAGGTTAGCAGTTCGAAACTACCAGCTGCTCTGCAGGAGACAGATGAGGCTTTCTGCTCCCGTAAAGATTTACAGCCTCGGAAACCCTGTTCAGGGTTGCTATGGGTTGGAACCAACTTGCCGACCCTTAACAACAACAACAACAACAACAACAACAACCAATCTATCAGTGCAGGCTCATGCCTTGCTACGATGCTGAACAGCCTTCAGTGGAGCTTCCAAATGACTGGTTGTTTTAGTCTTCATAGGCTATGCCATGCTGTGGCAACAAACTAACCCTGTATTGAGCAGTACAAGGTTATTTCCTGCTCACATAACCACGGAGTCGGCATTGTCTTTTTCTCCTTGGTGACTTAGAATCTAGATTCCCTCCATTTTGTTCAGATCTCTGTGGCAGGAGAAGAGAGGAATCGAGTCTGGGAAGGGTAAGGGGTTCCAGGACACCAGGTGAGCATGAGTTTTCTCAACCAAACCTTTGCACTGAAGGTAACTAGACAGATGTGTATGGCCTTCTGCCTTTACTGAGAAGTTTCAGCCACAAGAGACTGGCCGGCAGTGTGTGGGAAACTCTGCAGAACACAAACAAGCTCCGGAACTCACAGTTCACTTCCTGGATTCCTCATTACCTCCCTTTGTTCTTTCTAACTTTTGGTTTCTGTGTGTAAATGTGGCCCAGCTCATTTAATCCTTTGGCTTAGTCATCACATCTAGCTCATCCTGGGGCTACGGGTGGTTTTTAAGGAAGTATCTTGACAGGCCTCGGGCCCAGTGAAGAGGTCAGGTAGGACAGGCTTCACTGAAGTTCCAGGGAGAGCCAAGGAGAGCAGTTCTCTGGACTTGCTTTTTTCAGTGATAAGCATCAGAAACCCGCTCAAACTTGACTTCTCATGTAGAATCTGTCAGGAAGCCATGTTGGTCCTTTCTGCAGAACAGATCCTGAATCCATCCACTTCTTATCATGTTTACTAGTCTCACCTTTGTTTTAGCAAATACCGCTTCTGGGCTGACTAATGCCATAGCCTCCCAACTCCCTGGTTCTATCTTCTAATTCAACACAATAAGCAAAGTCATTGTTTAAACCATACGTCAGATGTCTTCCCACGGTTCTGTCCCTCATCCATTCTGTCCCAGTGCCTCTGACCTCCTTGTTGCCCCTCAAACACTGCAGGCTCACTCCCACTTGAGGGCTTTTCAAGGGCTCTTCCTGCCCCTTTAGAGATGCCGCTTCCAAAGGTATCCCTGCAGCTTGCTCCCTCACTCCCTGAAGTCTATGTTCGTGTTTCACCCTCTCAGTGAGGCCTCACCGGACCACCCTATATAATGCTACACCTTGCTCCATTTTCCATGTTCCTAAGCCCCTCATCCCATTTGATTATTTTCCTCACAGTCCTTGTAACTTTTTAACATACTTAAAAAAAAAAAATCAATCTACTTATCTTTGTATTTATGGTTTATTGTCTGTTTCCTTCTGCTAGAATGCTATTGTGCTGTTAAGTGCTGTCGAGTCGATTCTGACCCATAGCGACCCTGTATAAGGTTTCCAAGGAGAAACTGGTGAGCTTGAACTGCTGACCTTGCAGTTCAAATGACTTTACAGTCTGGCGTATTAACCCACAGCACCACACTAGGACTACTGATAGAATGTTGTTGTTGTTGTTAAGTGCCGTCGAGTCAGTTCTGACCCATAGCGACCCTGTACAGGGTTTCCGAGGCTGTAAATCTTTAAGGGAGCAGGAAGCCTCATCTTTCTCCCATGGAGCGGCTGGTAGTTTCAAACTGCTGACCTTAAGGTTCGCACCCTGATTCATAACCACTACACTAGACTCCATGAAAGCAGAGAACTTTATTTTGTTCCCTGATATATCCCAAGCACCTCGAAGTATGCCTAGCACTTAGTAGACACTCAATACATTCTTCCTGAATCAATAAACGAACAAAACCAACTCGAATTAAAAGGTGTTTTTTTGTTTTGTTGTAAATAAAAATACCGGGGGCTTATGAGAATCCAAGAAAGGTACCTCCAACAACTAAGCACATGAGCACAGTAGGAACTATTTCTGCAGAGCAGTCCGTCCTTAGGGTAGCTGCCCTCTGCCTCCGTCAGGAGGAGGGGCAGGGTCCCGGGTGCTATCTCTTGGCAGGTCTGTTCCTCAGTGCTCTTTCTGCCCTTTCTGTTCAGTCCCCTCGGCAGCCCTAACCCCACTAATCTGGACATTCGAGGGCTGGTGGAGAAGCTTGCTGTCTGGTAATAGGACTGCATCAGGTACCCAGGCAGACCTTGATTTGAGGACAAGCACTTTACAGCCCTGGCCTTTTCTGTCTCAGCTCTCAGAAACAAGGTGTGGCTCCCTCCTGGCTCTTCTCTCAAGTCCCTCCAGCTCTTGGAATTTCCTTTCCTCCCAGAAGTGACCATCCTGCCTGTTTGTGCATCTGTCCACTCAGATATTGTAAAGTTCTCTCATGTAGAGACAGGGCTGAGCGCAGTACCAACATGCAGTAGGCACTCAATAATTGCTTGCTGTGTGAATGAATGAATGAATGAATGACTTAATGAGTGGGTGCCACAGAGCCTGGGTGTGGTTCAGGGCCACACCTGACTGGAGTTGAGTTAAGTTAATAGAAACAAAGGTACAGAACCTCTGGCAGTCCTTCCCCTTGGTCCCATGGCATGAACTTGTGCTAGGCAGAATATGTGGAGCCCAGAGCCACTGTTGTATCGGTTTGCTCATTTCTGTGGTCCTCATCTAAGGATACTTGACCACCACAGGAGATGTGCTGCAGGCTGGAAACTCTTTTAATCTTTTGTCTCCTTAGGAAATGTCTGTGTCCTCACATCTAGAATCAGCACCTCACCCTCTTAACACTTGGCAAGCATCCCAGGGGAACTCAGGACAGGTTTTAAACATCCATTTCCAAAGAAGGGAGGGGATTTCTCCTCCCAGAACTCTTGGGAGTAGATATTCCATGACAGGACAGAACGAGGGCTCAGCATTTCTGGAAAAATGTAAGCGGCACATGAAGCCATAAATTCCGCTGAATGTGGAGTCCTGGTGTGGTGCTGTAGGTAAAGCACTAGTCTGTTAACTGAAGAGAGTGGTGGTTCAAATCCACCAGCCACTCCTTGGAAACCCTCTACAGGGTCGCTATGAGTTGGAACCAACTTGACGGCACTTAACAACAACAACACTGAATGTGTGTTTTGTTCAAATGCTGCGCTTGAGGGTTTACTGTTCTCTGATTTCCTCACAATTTTGTGAGCCAGGCATGGTGACCTCCCTTCTCCAGAAGGAGCCTGGGCTGAGCCCCAGAGACAGTGTGGGGTTGAGCATGGTCACTGGCTGTTGGAGGAGGCAGCCACAGTCTGAGCCAGGCTCCCGACGGAGTCTCCCAGTTCACGGCATAGGCAGATGGATGTCGATACAATGCTACATGGAAAGGGCCTGCCCTACCTTCCAGCTGCTGACACACAGACTATAGAATATGAGGTCTCTCAGTCCTTCCAAGTCCTCCCTGTCCTGCCTTCCTTGGCTGTGTTGAAGACTGTGGATCCTGAAGTGGGCCGCACAGCCATGGGAAGAGAGCCGAGATTCAGAAATAAGTGTTCACAGCCATTTATCTTGCAAGTTCTCGGAAGACTCTTGACTTGTCTCAATTCTTAGCAATAGCATGTAGAAGGAGGCGGAGGCTGCATGCCTTTCTCCTTTGGCTGATAAGGCAAACTGGGGAATCATGGGGCTCTCTTGAGATAGAATAGCTGCATGGGTCAGTGGGAGGGAGCCTGAAAGCCTGCTGGTGATCGGGGTACTTGGAGCTGAGTCACCTGGTGGTGCTGTGGGCAAGAGGTCTTTTGAGATCCTTGAGATGCCCTTACTCAACCCCCTCCTGGAGGAGGTATATATAGTAAGACTTCCTGGTCTGCTCTGGAGTTGGGAAATGGTCCCTTCATTTAAAAGTCATGTTCCTTGTTCAGGCAGTGCCTGAGGCTTTATGGTGTGGGTATAACGCTGGTCACTCGTCCTGGCCTGCTGCACTGGGTACTTTCCTTGGGTTGGTAGTGTATCAACACCATGCATGTGCAATCAGCCTACCCAGTTACTGTATCTTTGTACCTGTTTCTGTGTCTTCAGAACTTATAAGCTAGTGTCTGAGCTTGTCTGTATCCACAAGGGATAAGAATCAGGCTTAGCATTGGTTTCTGTGAAGTGGAGGTTGACACATCTTCACTTTCCAGCTTCTTCACCATTTGTGACATCAGCCTTGCCCCCCAGCCACTCACTATTCCTCCACTGGGTTTGATAATTCATTATAACAGCCACAAAAGACTCATGAATCATTCTCAGGATCATCTGGTGTGTTAGAGAGGTACAGGTTACATCTCAAATCAGGATCAACTTGTAAGTAACAGGAGACAAGATAAACTTCGGTGATTAGGACAGCTTCCAACCAGGATGGATCTCAGCACCTTCTCAGCTGTATTCAAATGCAGGCCCTTCAGTGTCCGATGGCGGTCCTTCTCTTTGCTATTGGACCTAAAGAGACCAGACCTCCACTGCTGGACCTTGTTAGGCTTCTGCCATACTCAGTCAAGTGCCACAGCTCTTGTGGCTCTTCCAAGAGCCCAGAGGTACACTGGTCTGTTAGCAAGTTTCCTACCCGAAGGTTCTCAGCTCTCTTTCGGTGGCCAGCAAGCCTGTGGCAGCCATCCGCCAGTCCCATGGATCTTGTAGTTCTTATGGTCACAGCTTCTTTGTTGCTGGACTCTGCTGTGCTAACCATTATTTCACTTAGTCGAATGCCTTTGCATAGTCACTAAAACATGAGTAAACATCTTTCTGGTATTCTCTACTTTTGGCCAAGATCCATCTGACGTCAGCAATGATAGTCCTCATCCCATATACGCTTCTGTTAGTTTGTCATACTGTGGTAATTAGGGTGTTGGTGTGATGCTGGAAGGTATGTAACCAGTATTTAAATACCAGCAGGGTCACCCTTAGTGGGCAGGTTTCAGCGGAGCTTCTAGACTAAGAATTTGTTATTGTTGTTGTTGTTGTGTGCCGTGGAATCAGATCTGACTCACAGCGACCCTGAACAGGGTTTCCTAGGCTGTAAATCTTTACGGGAGCAGAAAGCCTCATCTTTCTCCTGCGGAACAGCTGGTAGTTTCTAACTGCTGACCTTGCAGTTCACAGCCCGATTCATAACCACTATGCTACCAGAGCTCCTTAGACTAAGAATAGGAAGAAGGAAAGGAAGACTGCTTCAAGATGTTCAGCCACTGAAAACATTATGACTAGGTGTGGAACATTGTCAGCCACAGTACCGGAAAATGAAAGTTATGAAGGACAGCAGAATATTGTCAGATACAGTGCTTGAAGGTGAGCCCCTCAGGTTGGAAGACGCACAAAATACGACTGGGGAAGAGCTGCCTCCTCAAAGTGGAATTGACTTAATGATGTGAATGGAGCAAAGCTTTGGGCATCTTCATTTGCTGATGGAGCACAACTCAAAAAGAAGAAAAACAGCTGCAAAGATCCCTTAATAACTGGAACATAAAATGTACAAAGCATTAATCTAGGAAAATTAGAATTTATAAAACTTGAAATGGAATACATAAAGATTAATATCCTAAGCATTAGTGAGCTGAAATTCATTGATATTGACCATTTTGAATCAGTCAATCTGTGGTTTACTATGCCAAGAAAGACAAATTCAAGAGGAATGGTGGTGTATTCATCGTCAAAAAGAACATTTTTAAGAACTATGTTGAATGAAGTAGCCTGTCATCTGTGATAGGATAACATTTATATGCCAAATGAAGACCAATTAATACCACTATTATTCAACTTTATGCACCAACCACGAAAGCCATTGATGATAAAATTCAAGAATTCTACCTTATTCCCTCTGAAATTGATCAAACATGCAATCACAATGCATTGATAATTACTGGTGATTGGAAATGCGAAGTTGGAAACAAAGAGGAAGGATCAGTAGTTGGAGAATATGTCCTCGGTGATAGAAATGAGATTGCATGAGAGAATTTTGCAAGATTAACAACTTATTCATTTCAATTATTATTTTTTAAACAACACAAAAGATGACTATACACATGGACCTCACCAGGCGGAGAACACAGGAACCAGAATGACTAGATTTGTGGGAAGGATGGTGGGAAAGCTCAATATCATCAGCCAAAACAAGGCCAAGGACAGACTGTGGAAGTGACCATCATTTGCTCATATGTTCAGGATAAAACTGAAGAAAATGAAAACAACTCCATGCGATACAAAATATGACCTTAAATATATCACACCCGCATTTAGAGACCATCTCAAGAGCAGCTTTGATGCATTAAACATTAATAACTGGAAACTAGAAAAGTTGTTGGGTGACATCAAGAACATAATATAGGAAGAAAACAAAAGGTCATTAAAAATATCAGAAAGAAAGAAAAGACCAAAATAGATATCAGAAGAGTCCTGAAATTTGCTCTTGAGCATAGAGAAGGAAGCTACAGCAAATGGAAGAAATGAGGATATAAAAGAGCTGAACAGAAAATTTCAAAGGGCACTGGAGAAGACAGAGTGAAGCATTATAATGAACTATGCAGAGATCTGGAGTTAGAAAACCAAAAGTGAAGAACACACTCAGCATTTCTCAAGCTAAAAGAACTGAAGAAAAAATTTGAGCCTCAGCTTGCAATGTTGAAGGATTCTATGAGCAAAATATTGAGTGATGCAGAAAACATCAAAAGAAGATGGAAGGAAAACACGTAGTTACTGTTCCAAATACAAACTGATGCAGCAATGGAGGCGCATCGTCATCTATGTTAGGAAATTGTTTCCTGATCAATTAAGTAGAAGAGATTCATATTTATGCCCAATCCAAAGAGAAGTGACCCAATGAAATATGGAAATCTTCAAACATATGATTAATATCACATGCAAGTAAAATGTTGCTGCAGATAATTTAAAAAATGGTTGCAACAGTACGTCGATAGGGAACTGCCAGAAAATCAAGCCAGATTAAGAAGAGGATGTAGAACTAGGCATACTATTGCTGACGTCATATGGATCTTGATTGACAGCAGAGACAATCAGAAAGGTTTTTACTGGTGCTTTTTTGACTAGGCAAAGACTTTAGACTGTGACTTCCAAACTTTTTGGCTTTGGCTAATGAGTATGTTCACTACTACATCTCAATTGGTAATTCAAAAATTCCTGGAGCCTTCTTTGCTAATATCTTTAGTGCAACTTGGACTTCTTCCTTCAGTACCATCGGTTCTTGATCATATGCATTCTTGTGAAATGGTTGAACATTGACCGATTCTTTTTCATGCAGTGACTCTTCGTATTCCTTCTGTCTTCTTTGGAAGCTTCCAGCATCTTTCCGTATTTTGACATAGAATCCTTCAATATGGCATGTCATGGCTTGAATTTTTTCTTCAGTTCCTTGGAAGCTTGAGAAACGCTGAGTGTGTTCTTCCCCTTTGGTTTTCTTACTCCAGGTCTTTTTAGATTTCATTATAATATTTTTTCTTTTCAAACTATCCTTTGAAATTTCCTGTTCAGCTTATTTGCTTCATCATTCCTTTCATTCATGTTAGTTACTCGATACTTTAGAGCAAGTTTCCGAGTGTTTTTTGACATCCACTTTGTTTTTTCTTTCTTTCCTGTCTTTTAAATGAACTTTTGCTTTTTTATGTATGGTGTTCTTGATGTCATCCCACAACTTCACTGGTCTCTGGTCATTAGTGTCCAAGTCATGGTATTTTCAATTGCCTCATATATGTGTAAAAGCTGCACAATGAATAAGGAAGACCAGAGAAGAATTGATGCATGTGATTTACAGTTTTGGCAAAGAATATTGAAAGTGCTGAGGACTTCCAGAAGAACAAAACAATCTGTCTTGGAAAAAGTACAACCCAATTGCCCCTTAGAAATAGGGATAATAAGACTTCGTCTTACATACTTTGGACATGTTGTCAGAAAGGATAAATCCTTGGAAAAGGACATCATGCTTGTAAAGTAGAGGGCCCATGAAAAATAGGAAGACCTCCAACAAAATGTTTGACACAATGACAATAACAATACACTTAGACATAGCAACAATTGTAAGGATGGCACATGACCGGGTAGTGTTTGCTGTGTTGTGTGGGTCACTGTAAGTTGAAGCTGAGCCAATGGCACCTAACAATAACAGCATTTGCCCAGTAACCTGACCATGCAAGGTGTGTAAAATGGACCAATCACAGGGCTGAAGCCCAATGAATCGTTTTGGCAGAATTATAAACCGAAGGCAATGGTGATGGTTAAGGTGATGGATGGAGGGTGGTTTGGCAGAGGTCGTGGAAGTGATGATGGTAGAGAAGATGGTGAAGGTGGTGGTGGGAGAGGTGGTGATGATGGTGCAGACGTGTTAAAAGTGGTATTATGGGCAAGGGGAGGAATAGAAAATTTGACCTTAGATTCTTCAAGATAGAGAACATACAAGGTGAGGTAATCTTGTGAGCCAAGATGCAAGAGTGACAATACTGTCAGCTCTTTTGCATGACATGGGTTTGAGGTATTTGCAGGGTAGATCCAGCGATGCCCTGAAGCAGTGCAGCAGTGTGAGCTGGAACTCAGAAGATGGTTCTCGACTTCAGGTACAGTTGAGTATCAGCAGACACAAGAATGAGTGGAACCTCCAGAAAAGCAGACGGAAGGACAAAACAAGTGTGTTCGCTGAGGTCAGGCCAGGACTACCTTCTAGGTACATTCTCACAGGAAGGGGCAGCTGAACCGTTTTTCTTTTTTTTAACGGTTTTATTGTGAATTATGTGATAGTTTACATGGGAGAACATTAGCTTTACATTCCTCCTATCGTGTATCGTTTCATTGTCATGGTTACAATCCTCTCTATGCATCATCAACCAACCAGAGGGTATACCCTGCAAGCCTGCCCCCCCCCCGCCCCAAGTCATCGGCACACAGCCCCTCTCCCTCTCTGGGTCTCCACATCATCATCTCTGCCTCCATCTCTGGCATCACTGCTTCTCTGGATAGGGTCTCACTCTCCACTTTTCTCCCCTGATGGTCCCAAGGGGCCTCCACTCCTGGACTGCAAAGTCAACCATTTTCTTCCTTTTGTTACAAAATGTCTACCTTTACATTTCCAACCCTCACAGTCAGTCCTGATAGTAATTATTCACTATTGTACCACATGAATGCTATCACATCTCCTTTCTTCAGCCCCACCCAGACAGATTGGATACTACTCAGTGGAGATTCTACCTTCCTCCGCACCCTCTGAATCTAGACTTCCTCTTGAAAGCTTGTAAGCCAGTCACTTCTTGCCTTTGTAGCACCCCAGCCCCCCATTTTGGGTAGCCAATGTCCAAGTTGCCCATCCCTGTCTTCTCTGTGTATGGAGGGGGTGGGAATGATCCTCGTTGTAAAGATTTGTTCCCTCTTTTGAGCTACTGCATCCATAGGTGTAGGTCAACTTCACCAAATTGTATCAGATCTCTATTTTTTTTCCTCTTCTTTCTTCTTCTAGTCAAGCTGTGATCATCCAGCCATTGACGCCAGGTCAAGTGGGTATTATCTGCAAGTGTGGGTGTTCTTGTGCATATGCCCTCTCTTCTTATCAGCAGCTGTGCTTTTTGAATGCTACATTTATCAGATGATTTCTGAACATCGAATTCAGTGGTCCAGTGTGGGTCCTTGCTTTTATTGTTGTTGTTGTGTGCCTTTAAGTTGATTCCAATTCATAGGAACCCTGTATAGGCTTTCTGAGACGGAATATCTCGACGGGAGAAGAAAATCTCATTTTTCTCCAGTGGAGTGGTTACTGGATTCATCAACCCAATTCATAGCCCACAAGGCCACCAGGGCTCCTGGTGGGAAGATGGGCTTGCTTGCTCTGTCTTATTTGTCACAGACCAAAAATTACGTGATACTTTGGCCTGGTGCCTACTCAGTCAGTTGGCACTGAAGGATATGTGTGTTGTTGGGAGATGGCAGGCCTGCATCTCTGTGCCCTTGGCTGGACTTTGAATGCCAGGTTAAGTGAGCTAGGTTGGCCCAGAAGCCAACAATTCCTCAGCAGATGGGTGTCTTGCTTTCATGTCAACTGGGTGTGGGTTTGGATTACACAGAGTCCTTTAATCCAAGTCCCTTTTTTTAAAAAAAAAAACAGTTTTATTGTGAATTATGTGATAGTTTACATGGGAGAACATTAGCTTTTGTTCTATTATATGTCGTTTCATTGCCATGGTTACAATCCCATCCATGCTACAGCAACCAACCAAAGGATATACCCTGCAAGCCTGCCTCCCGGTCATCAGCACACAGCCCCTCTCCCTCTCTGGGTCTAAAGTCCCCAGCTGTTCCATCTTTCCACATCATCGTCTCTGCCTCCATCTCTGGCATCACTGCTTCTCTGGGTAGGGTCCTGCACACTGCTCTTCTCCCTTCATAGTCCCAGGGACCTCTGCTCCTAGACTGCAAAGTCAATCACTTCCCTCCTTTTGCTACAAAACATCTACCATTACATTTCCAACCCTCACGATCAGTCCTGATAACAAATATTTACTTTTTTTTTTTTTTTAATTTCCCCATACTTTTTATTTATTTATCTTTTTGTTCAGAACTTTTTTTTTCTTTTTCTTTTTTAAAGGTTTTTATTGTGGGTTGAGTGAAAGTTTACAGGGCAAATCATCAGTTTTACATTCAACAAAGCATATACCTTGTTTCATTACAATGATTATACTCCCCTCCATGTACCATCAGTTAGCAGTATTTCTCTTTATCCACTTTAGTTTTTTTTAAAAAACACACAAACAAAAACCCCACTCAGGCATATATAATAATTTACATCTCCAAAGGACACATTCTGCAAGACTGCTCCTGACCACGAGCTCTTAGTCCTTCTCTTCTTAGTCCATGAATCTAGAGTCCTTAGCTGCTCCCTCTCTCCATGCCCCCATCTCTGCCTCCATCTCTGGCGCTGCTGCTTTTCTGGATAAGCTTGTGCCCTTCTCTCTTGATGATCCTAGGGTCCTCTGTTTCTGGACTGTAAGATTAACCACTCCCCTGTTTTTGTTACAAAATTCTACCTTTACAATTGTGACAGTCGTGATTAGTCATGATAACAATTATTTACTATTGAATCTTACGAATCTTATCACCAGACCCATCTAGACAAGATGATAGCTATTCAATGGGGACTCTTTTGTTCTCCCCATACTCGTAAACTAAATTCCTTCTTGAAACCTGGTAAGCCAGTCACTTTGTGTCTTTATCGCCCCCTCATTTTAGGTAGCCAATGTCTAAGTTGCCTGTCCCTATCTACCCTGTGTACAGAGGGGATAGCATTGATAC
>NW_006408702.1:2582331-2584144 GCF_000296735.1 Chrysochloris asiatica
GTTTTGACATAACTTAGGATTTAATTTTTGGCTTATTTCCTTTTTTGTCTGTTTGTCACACTCCACAATCCCTGTTCAGGCCTTTTTTTCTAGTTATAAACAGTTCAGGGCCAGCTGTGGCCATTTGGTTTTACGTGGAAACTGTCTCTTTAAATTTCGAGGAGATCTGTGCACATGCGTAGAAGAACCCTCTGAGTGTGGGGCTGGGTGTCCACTAGCTCACCAGAATTGAGGTATGCAGACAGCAAGGGACCAACAAACAGATACCAAAAGAAAAGAATGTCCACACGCCTATCTCCGTGGCTGTGTCAGGTGTCTGTGGCTGCTCTGATCCTTCCCCCGCTTGGCCCCACGCAAGATGGCGGCTCTTGGAGCAGCTGAGCATCCCAAACCAGAAAGCAATGGGTTTCTTGCTTCTGCCACAAACTCCCCAGCTGTAAGCCTTCTAACCTTCTAACTATTCCTTTACATGTGGTTCATAGTTCTGGGACCATCCCCTGAGCTTGCTTGGTCCTGTATTCTGTGTTGTTGCTGGTGGAGCTCCTCACTGCACTTCCACCCGATCCACCATCTTGTTTACTCTCTCCACAAATATTTACTATTGTATCACAAGAGTGAGTATTCATCAGCCCCGCCCAGACAGATTGGATACTACTCAATGAGATTCTACCTTCCTCCACAACCTCTGGATCTAGGCTTCCTCTTAAAAGCTTGTAAGCCAGTCACTTCTTGCCTTTGTAGCACCCCAGCCCCCAGTTTTGGATAGCCAGTGTCCAAATTGCCCATCCCTGTCTACTCTGTGTATGGAGGGGGTGGGAATGATCCTTGCTATAAAGATTTGTTCCCTCTTTTGAGCTACTGCATCCATAGGTCAAATGGATTTTATCTGCAAGTGTGGGTGTTCTTATGCATGTGCCCTCTCTTCTTATCAGCTGGACACGCCACTCTCCACTCTAGTCCTCCATGGCTATGTCACTGACTCTGGGCCCAAGAGTTCCCAGGTCTTGCCACACTGCTGGCTGACCAGGTCTCCACCAGTTTCACAAGAGTCTATTGAACATTGTAGGGCTTAGCTTGCAGTTTCATTGCTGGTTTTCTCTCACTTCCCCTTATCGGTGATGAATGTGGTAACAAATCAGAGCGTCTTAGTCTTGGAAGGGGATTTGCCCTTAGGGGACCCAACTACTTGCCTTGCTTTCTTCTGGGTGAGCTACTTGCTTGTTCTTATGGTAATCAGTCGGACTGCCTATATATTTTGTATTTTTCCTTTCAGCTTCTTTCAAGAAGTATCTTCTGTTCTTCCAGCTGCTCCAGGCTGGTCTGTTTCTCTTTTCAAGTCGAAATTTCCCACTTCAGAAGATTCTGAATGTGGTTCAGGATTCCACCTATGATCTTATGTAATGCAGAGATTCCTCATGAAGCCTCCTTCACTGGGCACATGGTAGCCCCATTTTAGGTGTTCCAATCAGTTATAGGCAGAAGATGGACTTACAAGCTTTCTATAGTGATATTTCTGGCTATTCCTTTCTCTCCCCTTCAAGTGTCTATTTTATAATGGTATGCCAGGGAAACCAAGATTCAACAGACAGCCAAGCGTGTTAACATTATTTCCCCCCTTTTGCCCATTCCAACCATGTCTCAATCCCTGTATCCCAGAGCCCTGTTGTTTCAAGGTTGTGCATACATCATTATTTATCTCAGTCCCACTTAGCCCATGCAAACCTGTCTAATTGTTTTCCCATCTGTTTTGTTCTTCCATTCCCCCCCCTTGTGTATTGCCCGCCTCCCGAGCACCCAAACTATCCTGTGTCTA
>NW_006408702.1:2584695-2602185 GCF_000296735.1 Chrysochloris asiatica
TGGAACATTTTGCAGTCCCACCAGCAATGCAGGAGTGTCCCCATCTCTCCACATCCTCGCCAGCATTTTTTGATCTTTGCTGTTATTGTTGGTGTGAGATGATATCTCATTGTTGTTTTGATTTGCATCTCCGGGCTGTGAACCACAAGCTTAGCAGTTTGAAACTACCAGCTGTTCCACGGGAGAAAGATGAGGTTTTCTGCTCCGGTAAAGATTTACAACCTCAGAAACCCTGTCCAGGGTCACTATGAGTCAGAACCGACTCCACGGCACATAATCAACCAATGAACCAATGGCTAGTGATTGCGAACATTTCTTCATATGTTTGTCAGCTGCCTGGATATCCTCCTTGGTGATATGTCTGTTCATGTCCTGTGCCCATTTTTAAATTGGGTTATTTGTCTTTTTCTTGTAGCAGTCTTGTAATTTCCTATCTATTTTAGAAATAAGTCCCTTGTCTGATGTGTCATTGCAAAATATTTTTTCCCATTCTGTGGGTTCCCTTTTTACTCTTCTGGTGAAGTCTTTTGATGCACATAAGTTTTTAATTTTTAGTATGTCCCAATCATCTATTTTGTCTACTTTTGTTCATGTAGATTTCAAAATGTTTGGTAGTCTGTGTATTCCCTGAATTAGTGCCCTCACATTTGTCCCTATTTTTTCATTGATGGCCTTCATAATTCTGGGATTCACATTTAGGTCTTTAATCCATGCTGAGTTGATTTTTGTATAAGACCTGAGGTGAAGCCTTGTTTCAATCTTTTGCACATCACTTTCCAGTTCTGCCAGCACCATCTGTTGGAGAGACTACCCCCTCCCCATGTCATATATTTAGGTACTCTGTCAAAAATCAGTTGGCTGTATGTGGATGGGTTAATTTCTGGATTCTCGATTCTGTTCCATTAATCTATGTATCTTTCATTGTACCAGTACGAAGCTATTTTGACCACTGTAGCCATGTAATAAATTTTGAAGTCGGGGAGTGAGAGGTTTCCAACCTTATTCTTCTTCTTAAGCAATGCTTTGCTTATCGTGGGTCTCTTTCCTTTCCATATAAAGTTTGTAATTGCTTTTTCCATCTCTTTGAAGAATGTTGTTGGAATCTGGATTGGGATTGCATTATATGTGTAAATTGCTTTGGGCAGTATCGACAGTCTCACACTGTTAAGTCTTCCTATCAAGGAGCGTTGTACATTCTTCCATTTTTGTAGGTCTCATTTGGTTTCTTATAGTAGTGTTTTATAGTTTTCTTTGTAAAAGTCCTTTGTTTCTCTGGTTACATTTATTCCTAGAAATTTCATCCTTTGGGCGGCTATTGTAAATGGTATTGCTTGCCTAATGTCCTTCTCAGCACTGTCAGTTTTGGTATAGAGGAATCCAACTGTCCAAGTCCTTCTTGCTACACTGATTTTGCTATGGTGCTCACAGCCTCTGCCATCTTGTGTTGTTGGGCAAATGTCTTGGTGATTCCAATGAAACTATAAAGGATAGATGTCCCAGCATCATGTCTGGTACCTATTTGATTTCTTGCAACTGACAATTAAGTGCCTATGTCTCACCATAGCTCTGGATGCCCCCATTAGATGGAAAGGCTGGGAGGGTAGGTGGACAGTATCCTGGACTTTCAGATTTACCATGGGCTTGTACTTGAAGGCACTGTAGTAAAGCAGCCAGCAAGTACTCAGGCAGCTATACAGACACCAGGGACATTTTCAATGATGTTTGTGGTTGAGGTCCAAGTCCATTTTAACTAGAGCAGTTGTGCTTGGATATAGCATGTGTGTATGATGTCCAGATTTCAGAGAAGCCACCAGGCTTGACAGTTCCTCATAGGAAGGCAGCCTCAAGGCCAGGCTTCCAGCGTCCTGCAGTATTGGTGAAAAGGGGAGAGGTTGGAATGTCTACAAAGGAAGCAGCCGGTCCAGGTTGCCACCACTGACTCCATTCAATCTCCTCGCTTGTACAGGACCTTCTTCAGACATGGCATCTAGAATCCACATTTATAGTCATGTGTCCTGTCCCCTGCTATGCATCCTCCAGCTGGTGGGTTTCACGATGGAGCTGCTATTTTGGTGAAAAGAGAAAAGATAGTTGCTTGGTGCTTATGTTAGTGATGTTCCATGGGTCCTTCTGATCTTGTTGGTACCAATGGGGTTGACCAGATCTGGCTCTGTGTGTGCTGTGTTCCAGGGAGCTTGGGAAACTTTCCCAGCGAGGACTTGCCAGACCCAAGAGCCCACAGCCAGACAGGAGGATGCTCCCTCAGACTCTGACATCATTCTCCCCCATGTCCACGTCCTAGGCAGCTCAGGAATGTGCACAATCCTGTACTCTGGCCCAAGCCCAGGGAATGGGGTGGGGTCCTAACCGAGTCTCGTTCTGGTCTCTGCTTTAGTCATGGATGCTTCCTATGCCTGGCCTGGCTCCATCTATAGGGCATGTGGGTAGCCTGGGAGTGAATGTGGCTGTGGAGGCCTACGGATGTCTGGAATGTTCTCCAGGCCTCTTGCACGAACAGAGATTTGACCCTTATTGATAAATGGAAACAAAATGACCTCATAACTAGAATAGGTCCTTTGCTGATTCCTGTTGAAAGCCTTTCCCAAGTATGGACTTTGCTTATTTTTTTAAGTTTTAGTGTGGTAAAATATATATAACAAAAGTGGCCATTTTAACTGTGCAATTGGCTAATATTAATTGCACTCATAATGTTGTACAATCATCAACACTGTTGTTGTTGTTGTTTTTAATCTTCCCAAACAGGCAATAACTTCCACTCCCCTGTCTCCAGCTCCTGGTTACCACGAATTAACGTCCATATCTATACATTTACCTTTTCTAGAGATTTCACTGCTGTCAATCTGTCATACCATGGGGCTTACATGGTGCTGTGGTGCTGGAAGCAATTTCCTAGTATTTCAAACATCACCACGGTCACCCCTGGTGGGTAGGTTTATGGGAACCTCCAGACTGAGCCAGGCTAGAAGGGACATGGCCATCTATTTCTGAAACAATTGGCCGCTGGAAGCCTTAGCGACAGCAGCAGAACCTTCTCTGATAACATGTGCAAAGACCTGGGGTTAGAAAGCCAGAAGGAAAGAACATACTCAGTAGTTCTCAAGTTGAAAGAACTAATGAAAAAATTCAAGCCCCGACTTGCAATATTGAAGATTTCTATGAGCAAAATATTGAACAATGCAGAAAGCCTCAAAACAAGATGGAAGGAATACTGTAACACAAAGGAGTGACTGATTTTCAACCATTTCAAGAGGCAGCATATGCTCAAGAACCGATGGTGTTGAAGAAAGAAGTTGAAGATGCACAGAAGGCATTGATAAAAAACAAAAACCCAACAAGGTTTCAGGATTTGACACAAACCAACTGAGATGTTTCAACAAAATAACGCAATGGTAGAGGTGCTCACACATCTAGGTCAGAAAATTTTGAAGACAGCTATCTGGCCAACCAACTGAAAGAGATCCATATTTGTGCCCATTCCTAAGAAAGGTGATCCAACAGAATGTGGAAATTACCGAACAATATCATTAATATCACATGCAAATAAATAGCTGCTGAAGACAATGAAAAATGATTGCTGTGGTACACTGACAGGGGGCTGCCAGAAATTCAAGCCAGATTCAGAAGAGGATGTGGAATGAAGGATGTTGTTAAGTGCCTTCCAGTCAGTTCTGATTCAGCAAACCTGTATAGGGTTTCCAAGGAGCAGCTAGTGAGTTTGAACCAATGACCTTGTGGTACAAACTGACCTTGCGGTTCAGTGCTTTATCCCACAGTCAGATGAATGTTGCCTGGAAGCAGAGAATACCAGAAAGATGTTTCCCTGTGTTTTGTTGATTATATGAAGGCATTCTGCTATATGGATCATCCAAAACTATGCAAAGAATGGAAATTCCAGAACACTTACTTGTGCTTATGTGGACCCTGTACATAGACCAAGAGATAGTCCATGAACAAGCAGATCAGTCAGAACAAGCAGATAATGCCTGGTTTAAAATCAAGAAAGATGTGTGTCAGAGTGGTATTTATTCACCATATTCACTCTGTAGACTCAGCTGGACTATATGAAGAAGAATACAGCATCAGGATTTTAGGAAGACTCATTACTAACCAACCATATGCAGATGACACAACCTTACTTGCAGAAAATGAAGAGGATTTGAAGATCAAAGATCCCAGTTTTCAGTATGAATTATACAACACAAGGACAAATATCCTCAAAAGTGAACCAACAAGCAACATCATGATAAACGGAGAAAAGATTGAAATTGTCAAGGATTTAATTTGATTTGGATCCATAATCAATGTCCATGGAAGCAGCACTCAAGAGATGAAACTCTGTATTGCACTGGGAAAATCTGTTTCAAAAGATCTCCTGAACGCATTTGAGAGCAAAGATGTCGCTTTGAGGACTAAGGTGCACCTGAACCAACCCACGATATTTTCAAACACATCATTTGCATGCAAGAACTAGACAACAAAAAGGAAGACTGGGGAAGAATTGTGGTACTGATAAAGAATATTGATTATAACATGAACTATCAAAAGAACAGACAAATCGATCTGGAAAGAAGAATAGTTAGAATGTTCCTTGATAGCAGGAATAGTGAGATTTGGTTTCATATACTTTGGGCATGTCATCAGGAGGGATCAGTCTCTATAGAAGGACATGATGCTTGGTAAAATAGAGGGCCAGAGAAATAGAGGAAGACCCTCAATGAGATGGATGGACAGCAGCTGCGGCAGTGGACTCACTGCAGCTAGGATTGTGACGTTGTTGTGAAGTTGGTACAGGAAGGGGCAATACTCGGTTCTGTTGTACAGTTACCATGAATCAGAACCAACTTGATGGCACAGCAGCAAGATATTGTATATAAGTCGGATCATACAACGTTTGTCCTTTTGGCGTCTATTTCTCTCTTCATAACATTTTCAAGGTTCATCCATGTATCTGATACAAGTGTGCATCAGAGCTTCATTTCTTTTAATGAGTGAAGAGCACTTTGCTTAATTTTAAAGGACTCTTGGTGTGGTGCTGTAGGATGATCTCTGGACTTCGAATCACAAAGTTGGCTGTTCAAACCTACCAGCTACTCCTTGAAAACCCTATATAGGGTTTCTATGAGTCAGCACTGACTCGACGGCCC
Organism: Chrysochloris asiatica; assembly: GCF_000296735.1. Taxonomy (NCBI): domain Eukaryota; kingdom Metazoa; phylum Chordata; class Mammalia; order Afrosoricida; family Chrysochloridae; genus Chrysochloris; species Chrysochloris asiatica. Next base: position 2,589,861 of record NW_006408702.1, read on the forward strand.
TTCACACCAAAGATGAGAAGCTTGAACAGAACCAATCCCTCCTTACATGGACTTCTGTGCACTTGGCTCGGTAGGTGGCCATCCCCTAGCTAGCATGCACTCGAGTCCCATGTATTTCTCAGTTGCCAGTCTATGTTAGGACTCTGCACCATGACCAGGCTGGGATTCTCAGCTGCTCCTGTGTTCAGTGGCAGCTGGGCAGCCCCCACATTCTGCCCTGGCTGAGGGACAGAGTCTGTGCTGCCAGACAGACAGACATGGATTCCAACATGGACTGTGAGCTGGGCAAGCTGCCTCCTGACCTCTGTGTCTTGTCTCTGGATTGAGACCACAGCACTTACCTGGTCACGTGTGGGTAACGCCTGGCCTGGTCCCAGGCACCTACTGCACCTGCATAGCTAGCTCATGCTCAGGTGCTGACTGGAGACTGGCATTACCTCAAAGGGATCATTCATCCTGTGTGAACTCCCTATCAGGAAGTGGCGCTACAATGGCCCTTTATCATTCACCTTCCTGCTATGCCAGCGCTATTTATAACCCAGAAGAGTCTTCAGTAGTGACTCACCTGCCAGGTGGCTCTCCTCAGGGGGCCACATCCAACTTCTGGCCCGGGTCAGCCAGTCCAGCCTTGGACCCAGGCATGACAAGAGCCTGTTGGCTGGAGACACAGAGGAAGGGGGAGTGGGGAAACCAAGTCCCAAGATGAGACCTAGGTCAGGGACTGAGTCACCATTTGGAGGGAAAAAGCTTGACCCACAGTGGGAAGCTTGAAGGACAGCCAGTCCTTTCCATGAATCACTCAGTCCTCTTGACCATCCCATGGCACGTGCTACAGTTATCCTCACTTTACAAGAGAGGAAACCGAGGCACAGAGATGTTAAGCTATTGATCAACATAATACAACTACAATGGGCCAGGGCTGGAATTTGTCTTCAGATGTCTGGCTAGGGATCTAAGCTCTCAACTTTATGAGGTGACCAAGCCAGGATTTGATGCTGATAACCATGCTTCTTACCCTGATATGCTGCCACCCAGAAGTGAGAAGAGTCATTGTTCTCCCAACATCTGCATGCAATATGATGGATCCTGGCTCCTTGGAGTCCAGGATGGCCAAACTTCGCCTCTCATACTTCGGACATAGTGTCAGGAGGGACCAGTCACTGGAGAAGGATATCATGTTAGGTAAGGTGGAGGGTCAGAGAAAAAGAGGAAGACCCCCAGTGAGATGGATTGGCAAAATGGCAGCATAAGTGGGGTCAAGTGTGGCAACAATTGTGGGGTTGGTCCAGGATTGGGCAGTGTTTTGTTTGGTTGTACGTAGGGTCACTGTGAGTCGGTACTGACTCCATGGCACCTAAAAACACCAACAAAGCTCAGACAGGTCAGGTCCTTTGGCAAGAAAGAGCAGCTGGAGGAATGTGGGCAAGAGGAGGTGGAGGGTTAGTTTTGGGGGAGCGCCTGTGCACTCAGTTCCTTGGACACAGAATACTGTGCAGACCCCAGGTTCTTCTCTGTTATTTAACCTCAGATACCCAGAAAGATCCACACACTGCCCTAAGGCCAAGCAATGAGCCAGGCAAACTGGGCAACGGCAGCTCTTTCCATCTCTGCCATGCCTCGAGTATCTGCCCAAAGGAGCTTTAGTCCCCCTTCTTCTCCATGGGGCCCTTTCTGTCGTCAGCTGTTAGTGTGAACTTCACTGCAGACACCCTGTCTGTCTCCCACCCAGCCCCAGAGACTTAAGGCCTGAAATGTAGCTTGTCTTCTGGCATGAGGCCTGACCACCAGTAAATATTTGCTGAAAGAATTAATGAAATATGGAGTGTCACAGCTCAGAGGCCATCAACCCTTGGCTAGAGGTCCATCAGTCTGACCTTTTTTAAGAGGGGAGCAGGGTCAGCCCAGATGACCCTTGGCGCTGATGCCACCGTTTCTTGGTGGTTAGGGAAAGTGCTGATCTGGCCGGTGACCAGGGATTCTGGGGGCAGCGAGCCCAACAGTGATGTGGTACCCCAGCTCTGTGGCAGCACCCCAGTGGGCTTCCGGTTAGCTGGTGGCTCTGTGCCGCTCACTGCTTCTGGTTTATGTTTCTTCAGCCATTTGGACGCCAGGATCAGACGCAGTTATCCACCCAGGATGGGCTGTATCGGGGAGAAAGGGACAATGTTCCCCTGGAAAACTCTTTGATGGTCTGCTGTTCATTATTGGTCTGCGAGGAGACGAACACAGATGTAAAGAGTAAAAGTTATGAAAAATGGAGTTTGTGTATTGCTGCAATAGCCAAACAAGGAGTCCCGCCAATCTTCCATGACACAAATAGCTTTAAAGAACAGACCTTTATCTCCCACAGTTCGAGGCTAAAATTCCCAGTCAGGGTGCTGGCTGTATCCTTGGCGGTGGCCCTGAGCATTTCTTGATTCCTCAGTTCCTCAGCTTGTAGACAATCCTCCCAGGACATCTGTCTCCCCACTCCCCAACAACCCCCTCCTTCAATGTGTCACACTGTGTCTATCTGCTTTTATTATAACTCATAAGTGATTAGATTGAGAGTCCATCCTACTCAAGTATGATCAACTGTCATAACAAAGCCAGTTTTCCAGATAGGCCCATATTTGCAGGTGTCTTGTTGCTGACTACATTCTCCTTCATGGCAACTCCCTGTGTGCAGAGGGAATGACTCCAGAGTGTTTCTAAGACTCTGGCCTTCCAGAAACAAATCACTAGGCCTGTTTCCCAAAATGCCTTTTGGTGGGTTCAAACCTTCAACCTTTTGGCTAGTAGTGAAGTGTTTGATCACCCAGGACTCAAGTTTTTAGTTATAATGCTGTGGTTAGGTACTGCCAACTCTATTTCTGACTCATACTGACCCAATGTAACTTAGTAGAACTGTCCCATAGGGTTTCTTGGCTGTAATCTGTATAGGAGCTGGTCACTAATTCTTTCTCTTATGGAATCATTGGGTGTTTAAACATTTGCCATCAGGGCTCCTCTTTTGCAGTTATTGGGGCTAATATTTCAATACATATCTTTGGGACACATAATTCAACCTACAACAAATGTGAGGGCATTGGTCAGTCTAAGCTGGCCTTCAGTGTGGTGCGTGAAGGCAGTGCATTAGAGAGGCGTCACAGGGATGCGACTTCCTTGAAGGTTTCCTCTGCCCATTCCTCATGGAAATCAAGTCCAAGTGTGCAATGGGTCAGCTCTTGCTCCAACTTCAGTGTCATCATGCGCTGGCCATGTGGCCTTAGGCAGTTTCCTTAATGGCTTGGCTTCCTGGTCCGTTGGTTGTTGGGAAGATTACCGGAAAAAATAGAGAACCAGGCTAGGCAAATACTAAACATATTTGCAAACAATATATGCAATATATACAAAAAATATGTCTGTTACATTGTCTGTTCTTGTTATTAACAAGCATGTCAAAGTTGTGTCATAAGCATTCAGAGACACAATAAAGCCTGAAAATGCAGTCTCTATCCTACATGCTGCTCTTTGGGAAACAAGACACCTGCATAGAGACTGGGAAGGTTATGACCCAGAAGGAAGGGAAGGGGTCTGGTCTGCCCAGGAGGTAGAGCAGAAGGATCAACATGGCGAGGGTCAGACTCCTGCGGGACAACTTCTTCAGAGGACTGGGATGGGAAGATGAGGAATACAATAAATCAGGGAATTGCAAAAAACAGGGTGGAAGTTGAATAAATACGGTTTTTAGAGAGGACTATGGTGCAGTGGTTCTTTAGAATAAACACTGGACTGTGAACCACAAGATCAGCAGTTCAAGCCCACCAGTTGCTCTGCATGAGACAGATGAGGCTTTCTGCTTCCATAAAGATTGACTGACAGCCTATACAGGATCACTGTGAGTTGGAATTAAGGAGTCCTGGTAACGTAGTGGCTATGAGTCAGGCTGCTAACCTCAAGGACAGCAGTTCGAAACTACCAGCTGTTCCACAGGAGAAAGATGAGGCTTTCTGCTCCCGTAAAGATTTACAGCCTCGGAAACCCTATACACGGTTGCTATGAGTCGAAACCGACTTCACAGCACATAACAAGTTGGAATTGGCGTGCTGGCACTTAACAAAGTTATGGGGAGCCCCAGCGCAACAGTGATGAAGTGTTCAGTTGTTTTGGGTCCCTACTAGTCCTCTACAGAAAAACGATGTGGCAGTCTTAACGATTACAGTCTTGGTAACTCTATGGGGGGCTTCTATTCTGTCTATGGGATCTCTATGTGTCAGAAGGATTCCACAGCAACGGAATAAGGACATTAATCACCATGGTGTATTTGGCTCAGGTAAGGGACATTTTGAGAAATGAGATCAGATGGAATCAAATTATGAAATTATAAATGTCAGGACTTAATCCTATAGACAATGGGGGGGAGGAGGTATTTGTATTTTCAGCGATACGGACACCTGGTAATTTAGACAAATCACTAGCAAGTAGATTCATGCTTAACATATAGAATGTGAGTGAACAAATGAACAAATGAATAAATATACTAATTAGAGCTCTTTGGGTTGTGATTAAAAGAATCCCCACTCAAATTGGTTTAGGGTAAAACAACAACAACAACAACAACAAAAAAAAAAACCATAGAAAGAAAGCATGGCTGGTGGTTGAGGTGAGGGCTGGAGTTCTAGTGTGGCGCTGTAGGATAAGCACTGGCCCAAAAGGTTGGTCTGAACCACGAGATCTGCGGTTCAAACTCACTAGCAGCTCCTCAGAAACCCTATACACAGTCGCTGTAAGTCGGAAATGACACGACAGTACTTAACAACAATATGACTGACAAATGTAGCAATCACTTAAGGCCCAGCTGGACCCCAGGGACCACTGGGACTGTCTGACTCTCACCATCCCTCTTCTTGGCTTTCCTCTCTGGTGACTTCATACAGGCAAGCTTCTTGCATACATTAGCTTGCTTTAATCTCCTAGCAGCCCTAAGAGCTGCAGAACTGCACTTTCCCAGAAATTCCCAAGCCCTGGAATTTGTTTTTTTGTGTTTTTTTTTTCTCATGTTCCCAAAGACCTGAAACAGACTGATATGTGGGTCAGCTCCCCACTGTCATGGAGCCAGGGTAGGGCTGGTGGGTGGAAGCCAGGGGAGGGAAGATCACCTTGAACAGAGACGTGCAGACTGAAAGTGGAGGAGAGGTAAGTTATCCATAGAAAATCAGGGTGCTGTTACCAGGGAAGGGTAGTGGAATGCTGGGTAGGCAAGAACATCAAATGTGCAGTGGAGGCGGGGGAGGCCAGTAGACCAGAGAGAGATCCAGAAGTCTCTGATGAGAGGAAGGTTGGATGTTGCATTGAATCTGACCAGCAGGCTGCTTTCCCCACCAACTTCCCATCAAAGGGACACTAGGTGGGAAGATGGGTCTACCTCAAGCTGCCGGGGCTAGCGGTCAAAGTTTCCGCTTAGCATCAGAAACACAAGGGCACTTAGGCCTAGAATGGAGATTGTAGAAGGCTAGAGAATAAATTAAAAAAAAAAAAAGTTTTATTGTGAGTTATGTGATAGTTTACATGGGAGACCATTAGTTTTACATTCATTCTATTGTATATCTTTTCCTTGCCATGGTTATAATCCCCTCCATGCATCATAAACCAACCAAAGGGTATATACCCTGTAAGCCTGCCCCCCACACACCCCCAGTCTTCAGCACACAGCCCCTCTCCCTCTGGGTCTAAAGTCCCCAGCTCCTCCCTCTCTCCACGTCATCATCTCTGCCTCTATCTCAGGCATCACTGCTTCTCTGGGTAAGAAGAAATATTTTTGCTTGCTTTTTATGCTTTTTTGTTTCCCAGTGGGAAGAGGAAATTAACGGCTTCATTTTGGACAGATTCCATTTGAGATGCCTCCTAGACTCTGTAATGGATTTGAACTTGTCCCCATGGATCCCCCTTCCTTCCAAATAATGTTGAAGGTGTAAGTCCTGTACCTGTGACTTTGACCTTGTTTGGAATTAAGGTATTTGAAGATATTATCAGTTAGGTTAGCATGAGACCATACTGGAGTTGTTGTTATTGTTGTCGTTGTGAAGTGCCGTCCAGTCGGTTCTGACCCATAGCAACCCTGTACAGGATTTCCAAGGTTGTAAATCTTTACAGGAGCAGAAAGCCTCACCTTTCTCCCATGGAGTGGCTGGTAGTTTCAAACTGCTGACCTTATGGTTCACAGCCCGATTCGTAACCACTACGCTACCAGAGTAGGATGGACTTAATACATCGAGGCATGTCCTTAAGATGAGAAGAAAAGCCACAGAAACGCACATGGGAGGTGAGGACCAGGCATGCTCACGTGCTTTCTGCATAGGGCACGATCTAGTGGTGAGGGACACAGACGGACAGGTCAAAGGTGCACAAGTCACAGGTCTGAGCACCGGGGCTGAGTGCAGGCCTGCCTCCCACGTACCGGGGGAAGTCATGGAGGATGGGATGAGAATCATCGAAGCTTTGCATCTAGATGTATGGGTGGGATAGGGAGAGGTAGAGCAAGGTCCCCTCTAACGACTTCAATTTTTTTGTTTTTTAAATTATGTATTGTGGTACAACACTCATAGCATAAGATTCACCAAGTTAACCATTTTAAAGTGTACAACCAGTGGTTTTTAGTACATTCATGATGTTGTACAACCATCTTCATTTCAAATCCCAGAACCTTTTCATCGTTCTTAAAAGAAACCCTGCAACCATTAAGCGATCACTCTTCTTCTTCCCTACCTCCAGCCCCTGGCAAACACTAACCTACTTTCTGTCCCTATATATTTGCCTAGTCTGGATGTTTCATATGAACTGGATTGTCGAGGTCCTCTGTTGGGGTCCCGCCTCGACAAGGAAGTGTGGGTGTCACGAAGAAGGGAGATCTGGCGGTGAAAGTGATAGAGAAAGAGAGAGATGAAATATATACAAAAAAGACAGACACACAGATATGCAAGCTGGCAGGTAGACAGATCTGCAAACATATTGCCTAGCATTGCCCAGCATTGCACAGCATTGCATTCAGAATTCACTCTACCTCAGCCTTTTATTCTCTTTTTTAGGGAGGGATTTGTTACAAAGGAAGGATGTAATTCACTCAGGGAGGATGTCACAAAGGGAGGATGTGATTAAGACAGGATACGGAACTGAAATGTGATTAATCATTCAAAACAGGACATAATGATTCACAGGAACAACTTTTAAGATATTTTCATAGTTTTTCTTAACAATCTAACATTTTTATTTTTACAAAAAAAAGTTTCAATCAAGCTGTTATATATTAATTTTTAGGCTTAAATGATCTAGAGCAGTGTCGTGCGATTTCTTAAGGATACATAACATAAAGCAAGGTTCCTGAAAGGAGCCAAGCTGTCTCTGTATACTTTGCAAACTTTTGTTTGTGAGCAAGATCTCAGGCACCGGGCTTCATTTATCTATACCTAAAATGCTACATTGTTCTTAATATTCCTATATACTTTCAGGAGAAAGGAGAGCATCTGGGTTAAACTGATTATATTTAGAGGTGGTTTAATGGGGCTGCCACTGATCAACCCAGGGTCTGCGTAGGCTGTCCCCAGCACTGGATCACACAATACGTGGCTCTTAGCACAATGCTTTCAAGTTTCATCCATGAGGTAGCATGTATCAGGATTTCATTCCTTTTCATGGCGATGTGGACATGACTTCTATTTCTAAAGAGTTAATTCGGATAGAAAGAGCATGAAATAGTCTCAGCCAGCCAGAAATCCAAAACACAGGGAATAATAAATTCAGACTCTGAGCAGCGTGGAGAGCCACTAGGCTTGCTGTCATAGATAAAAGGGAAATCAGTCAATCTGATGGGGAGAACTCCTAGTTACTTAGATAAACGTGTGGAGAAGGCAAACTGTTGGGTCCATCCAAGGTGGGGCTCTGCCAGGTGGGCACGTTACCCACAATGCTGGGAGTGGGCAGCGAATCAGAGGTTAAAAAGGCACAGGAGAGAGATCTGAAGAAGAAGGAAATGACAATGTGCTGAGGTGGGTGGATTTGAGGACTTGGCAGGGAGACTGAGTCACAGCAGTGGGGGGCACTGGTTATGAAGATGTGGCACAGTTCTCAGAAATAACAGTGGTGGGATGTTTGGTGGTGGACAGGTCACAGAGATACAGTTCTCCACATGGTGATGGTAAGTCTTCTGGCAATCAGGGTTGTGAGGTGAAGGAGAGGGTGGTGCAGACTCTTAACTGGGACTTCAAAGGACCCTAAAGCAGTAAGTGGTGAGGATCCAGAAATAAGGCATTTCCTAGTTTCTGATCCACCTTTCTTATGCACTAACTCCCCTTCCTCTCTCAGCCCTCTCTCCAGAGGCTGCACAGGAAGTGAATCCTGGGGGACAGCCAGATTCTAGTTAGGGCAAAGAGTTAAGACTCAGAGAAAAAGCTGAGGAGACACGGGGATTTCCAGAGAGCCTGGAGAAGGTCTTGGGGTGGGAAGCGAAAAGGGAGTCAACTGAGATTAGGAAGGAACAAATTAACAAATGAATATATGAATGAATCTCAGATTCACCAATAGTGCCATGTTGGTGAGCTGGACGAAGGAAGCGTCATGGTATCTGACTGTGTACATTGCTCACTATTGTTCGTTGTTGATAATGCTGGTGGGAGCGAGAGGTAGGTGGCTGTAATGACATTTACAGCGTATATATCATGTGGCATGATGCATTTCAGCGGTGTACATTTCAATTCTCAGTAATCCCATTTCGATTCTCACGGAATTTATTTCCTCAAGCCATTTGTATCCTTATTTATACAACTAACTAATCCTTTCAAGGGCAGAGCCAAGTTTTTTGTCTCGGTTCCAGAGAGCTACCAAGACAAATTGCTCATGAACGTTCCAGAAGAGATGACTATCTGCTTATTATTGAGACAGTTTCAATATGTAAATAGCATTGTTAAATTCCTTACAATAATCCAGATTTAGATTAGACACAATAAGTGGGTAATTCCAGACCGGTCATCTCATAGACACAATAAAGTGTGAAATGCAGTCCCTGCCTACATGCACTGTGCTCAATACTTTGTCTGCCAGCCTTCAAACTCTGCTGTCTATGACCCGTGTCCCCATGGCAAGGATGCTTCCAGGAGCCACTGGGGAGAGAGGGAGGGCTGCAGAATGTGTCCTGAAAACAGAGAATGTAATTGAATGTCACCACTCTAGAGGTGGATGGGAAATTGTCCATTTGAAGGGAAGTGTCTCTTGAGTTTGCTTTGTGGGTATTTTTGCAAATACTCCTCTGAGAAGCTAATTGGCCCTAATGAGCCTTGCTGAAGAGAACTATTTGCCATTCAATCAATTCTGATGTCATATGTCAGAGTAGAACTGTCCATAAGGTTTTCAGTGGCTGATTGTTCAGAAGTAGACCTCCAGGTCTTTCTTCCAAGGCACCTCTGGGTAAACTTGAACCCCCAACATTTTGGTTAGCAGCTGAGCACATTACCTCTTTGCACCACCCAGGGACTCCTGCCTAAACAAAGAGGAGCCTTGCTGTCAAGAGCTGAACCAGCAGAAACATCAACCCATAATGAGGATGAGTTAGCAAAGTCAACAACTCCTTAAATCAATGTAAACAAAACCAAGCACATAGACCAGAATGAGTTGGCATTGTGGTTGAAGTTGACTTGATGACTCTGAATACTGGAAGGAAAAATGGGCAAGTTTTCTGTGGACCAACGCCCATGTTCTATTTCACTCAAATTCAACAACTGTACACTTTGAATGAACCACTGCTTCCAGCTACTGCTTATTGGTATTTTAAGTCTGGATGGCGGAAGAAGCACTGGGTCTTTATTGTTGCTGTTAAGTACCATTGAGTTGATCCCTGTATAGGGTTTTCAAAGAGCAGTCTATTGCTTATCCTACAGTGCCACATCAGGACTTACTTAAAAAATTTTAAAAGTATTTATGAAGTCCAAGAATATTTTCTAACTAGTTAACTCAAGGACTTCATTTTACTTGGACCCACAATCAACTTTCATGGAAAGAGCAGTCAAGAAACCAAATGATGTGTTGCATTAAGCAAACCTGCTGTGCTAAAGGGTTAAAAAGCAAAGCTATCAGTTAGAGGACTAAAGTATACCTGACCCAAGTCTCAAATGAAAGCTGGACAGTGAATAAGGAAGAGCACAGAAGAATGGATACATTTGAATTATGTTGTTGGCAAAGAATATGAAATATACCAGGGGCTGTCAGAAGGCTGAATATATCTACTTGTAAGAATCATGGCAGAATGTTCCTTAGACAAGAGGATGGTAAGGTTTTATCTCGTATACTTTGAACATGTTACCAGGAGGGGCCAGCCCATGGTGCTAGGTAAAGCAGAGGCAGTGAAAAAGAGGAAGACTCTAAGATAGATTGACACAGCGGCAGTAACAATGGGCTCAAGCATGGCAACAATTGGGAGGATGGTGCAGCACTGGAAGCTTTTTGTTACGTTTACTTAGGGCTACTCTGAGTCACGTAGGCAACTAACAACAACAATATTTAAATCAAGTAACACTTGTCCATAGTATGGCTCTTTCTGGCAAAAGAAATGCAAACAGAAGCCTGGTGAGTCTTCCAGCTCTGCTGTCACTTCTCCCACTGGGGACACTACAGAGGGGCTCTCCTGGGTAGGACAGGAAGAGAGATTCCCTATGGCAGGCATACCCTTCAGGCCTCCCACTATATCCTGGCCTTTCATGACTACATAGATCTTGTGCTTCTAAATGAGCACTGTTTTCCAAAGTTGTCCTTTGTGAGATTACACATCGCTTCAGGGACAGAGTCAAAAGCTGTCTTAGAACCAATCTCAGAAATCAGTTTCCAGAGCCTACATATTTTTTAAAAAATGTTTTATTGTGAATTATGTGATAGTTTCATGAGAAAACATTAGCTTTATGTTCATCGTATCGTATATCGTTTCATTGCCATGGTTACAATCCCCTTCATGCATCATCAAATAATCAAAAGGGTATAACCCGCAAGTCTGTCCCTTGGTCATCAGCACACAGCCCCTCTCCCTCTCTGGGTCTACAGTCCCCAACTGCTCCATCTTTCCACATCATCTTCTCTGCCTCCATCTCTGGCATCACTGTTTCTATGGGTAGGGTCCCGCACTCTGCTCTTCTCCCTTGATGGTCTCAGGGACCTCTGCTTCTAGACTGCAAAGTTAATCACTTCCCTCCTTTTGCTACAAAATATTTACCTTTACATTTCCAACCCTAACAGTCAGTCCTGATAACAATTATTCACTATAGTACCAAATAGGATGTCCCCATCTCCTTTCATTAGCCCCACCCAGACAGATTAGATACTACTCAGTGGAGAGTCTACCTTCCTCCACGCCCTCTGAATCTAGACTCCCTCTTGAAAGCTGGTAAGCCAGTCACTTCTTGCCTTTGTACCCCGCCCCCCATTTTGGGTAGCCAATGTCCAAGTTGACCATCCCTGTCTACCCTGTGTACTGAGGGGGTGGGAATGGTCCTTACTGTAAAGATTTGTTCCCTCTTTTGAGCTACTGCATCCATTGGTGTAGGTCAAGTTCATCAAATTGTACCAGATTATACTTTTTTTCCCTCTTCTTCCTTATTCTAGTTGAATTCTGACCATCCAGTCATTGAAGCCAGGTCAAGTGGGTGTTCTTATGCATATGCACTCTCTTCTTATCAGCTGAATGATTCACTCTCCACTCTAGTCCTCTGTGGCTATGTCCCCAGGTCTTGCCACACTGCTGGCCAACCAGGTCTCCAGCTGGGTTCACAGGAGTCTATTGAACGTGGTAAGACTTAGCTCACTATTTCATTGCTGTTTTTCCCTCACTTCCCCTTGTCAGTGACCAATGTGGTCACCAGCCAGACTGCATGTCTGCTTGTGTGTTCTCCTTGAGTCTTAGTCTTGGAAGGGGGTTTGCCCTGAGGGGACCCGACCACTTGCCTTGATAGCTCCTAGGCAAGCAACTCACTTGTTCTTGTAGTAGTCAGTTGGACTGCCATTATTGTTTTGTATTTTTCCTGTCAGTCTTTCTTTCAAGAAGCATCTTCTGTTCTTCTAGCCGCTCCAGGCTTGTCTGCTTGTCCTTTCAAGTGGAGATTTCCCACCTGAGAAGATTCTCCACAGGGTTCAGGATTCCACCTATGGTCTTATGTAATGCAGAGGTTCCAGAGGAAGCCTCCTTCACTGGACAAGTTCTAGCCCCATTTTAGGTATTCCAATCAGTTATAGGCTAAGACAGACTTACAAGCTTTCTATGGTGATATTTCTGGCTATTCCTTTCTCTCCCCCTCAAGTGTCTATTTTATAATGGTATGCCAGGGAAACCAAG